>NC_138104.1:73242834-73642834 GCF_964146895.1 Miniopterus schreibersii
AGATGATGAATCCCTTTGTGTTCTTTTGAGAGCTACCAAGGGCCTGACTATGGACACTGTTTATCATCAGACATTGGGGAAAGGCCTAAGCAGAGGTAGCACCATGTCAAGGAGTAAGGATACTAGGTGATGGAGATTCTGGGAAGATGCTGGAAGTGGTGGCTGCACAGTTTTTCAATCTGCCCAATCACCCATATGAAAAGAGAAGAATTAAATAACAAAAACCAAACCAAAAATGTGTGTACAACACTTACAACAAATTCAGATTACAAGTTATCCCCCAAATCCCAAAATTTAAGTGGAGAGGGACAAACCACAGACCCTTTCACCTCAATCAAAAACCAAAATACACTAAAAGAATAAAGCCAGTATTTTAATTTTATTCTTCAAAGATTCATTGTATAAGTGGCAACCTGTAAAAGGGGAATCTCAACTCAGGGGCAAAGACAGGCCCTTTTGAGGGAGAGGAGGGCCTGGAATCAAGGGCCAACAGCAGGTAAGTGCTAGGTGGGGGAGTCTTGGGTAGAGGGGCCTTCCAAACTCATAACCTTGGTTGCTGGCTCTCAGAACTCTTGGAAACCTCACAGGAAATTGCAGAGCGGGCAGCTCATTCAGCACAGTGGGTGGATGTTGAGTCCTCCGGGGTCTTATGAGGATGCCCCTGGAGGGTCACAGCTCAGGAGTGGTAGGGGGGTAAGGGGTGCTCTCTATTTCAGCCTGCTCTCCTGGAGAGGCAGGGCGCAGAGGATCAAACTCCAGCAGCAAGGCGCGTCTAAGGCTAGCAGGGCTAGGAGTGGGGGTGGAGGCCAGGCCTCGAAAATTAGGGGGAGAGGAAGAGGAGCTGTGGCTAGGAAAATTATTTGGGGGAGAGGAGGGGCCCTGGCCAGGAAACTCAAGGGAGGAGCTGCAGGGGAAGCGGGCTGGGGGGGAGGGAGGGGAGGAGGGAGGAGAGGAGGAGGAGGAGGAACTCTGATCAAACTGCCCAGGGCAAGGTAAGAGCCTACCAGGAGGCGAGGGTGAGGAGGCACGCATACGGACTGCACGCCAGCGGGGCTGGGAAGGAGGGCTCGGGGCCTCAGGATCACTAGAGCACGAGCTGCTCTGGAAGACAAGCTTCCCTAAGGCGAGCCCAGGGGAAGGAGGCCCCTGCCCAGCAGGCCCAGGGAGAGCGGGGCGGCTGCTGGGGGTTGATTTTTTCTGGGTGGAGCGGCCCCGGGGACCAAAGCCTGGAGTCTTGCTGCTGCTAGGGGGGGCAGGGCTTGGGCTGGCTCGGCCGCGGAGGGCAGGGCTTGGCCCGGATGCGGGGCTTTGGAGGGCAGGGCCTGGTGGGCTGGTGTGGTTGCCGAGGGCAGGGCCTGGACCAGATGCAAGGCTACCGGAAGCAGAGCCTGGCGCAGGAACTGAGCATCGGCCTGGCCTGGAACCGCGGCTGCGGCGAGCAGGGCCTGGCGGGGATGCACAGCTGCGGCCTGGCGCAGATGCAGATGCAGATCGGCTACGGGGTGCTGGGCCTGGTGCAGATGCGCGGCGGCGGCGGCGGCGGCGGGCAGCAGGGCCTGACTTGGGTACATGGCGGCGACGAGCAGGGCCTGGTGCAGATGCGCTGAGGCGGACAGCAGGGCCTGGCAGGGGTGCACAGCAGCTGCAGGCAGCAGGGCCTCGCAGGGTGGCGCGGCTTCGCAGGGCAGGGCCTGGAGTTGAGGGCAGGGCCTGGCTTCCAACGTCAGGGCCTGGCTGAGAAGCGCGACTCCCTGGAGAAGCCCGAGGTGCCTGGCGGCGGCAGCGGCGGCTGGGCTGAGCCCTCGGAGAGGATGGCGGCAAAGGCACGGACCTCTGAGGGGCGGGAGACCCTGGAAAGAGACAGAACCCTGGAAACTTGTGGGCCCGGGCAGCTTTCTTGCGGCAGCTGCGACGCTTCTGCGCAGGGCCGTTCGTTCACTGGGCCCCCTAGTGCGGGTCGGACGCCCGCACCCCTGGCCAGCGCCCCTCAGGGCTGGCCCCGTGGCGGCCGCACTGCCCTCGTGTTCGGTCTGGAGACCCTGGCCCGTCTCGGGCCCCGCACGGCTCAGCTCTGTGTGGGGACTCGGGCCGCCCTGGAGCTCAGGGCACCCGCTTTCCTGCACACAGGGCTTGGCGGGCAGCCCCGGGTCCTCCGCAACTATGGAAATGGCGCCGGCGACCGCCATGGCGCCGGCGGAGGCACCTGTGGTGCCACTGCGCAGGGCGCCCCCACCCGATGGAGAAGGGATGCTGGAGACTAAGGGTGTCACCAGGGGCAGGGACTAATCTATTCTTCAGCCCCGTGGGCACCTCACCTTCGTGTTCCTTCTGCTCCTTCTCCAAGTACGGCTGGGTGGCCATGGTGACAAGTTCTCCCTCAGACACCGGAGAGCGCCGACACTACCTGCCAGAGAGCTGGAGGAGCGAGGAGGTGGGCGTGTCCTGTGGAGTCCCCGCTTCTGATTGGCCAGCTGCAGCCACGTGACTGTCTGTTTCGAAGAGCGCGGCAACCCAGCTAGGTCCGGCGCCTAACCCGAACCTGAGGGTGTGCTCCCCGCCCCCTGGAGTCCGCCCGCAGATTCAGTGCCCGGAACTCCCCATCCTTCCCCCGGGCCCCTAGTGCGTGTGTTTTGAGGAAGGGGGCAGGGGCGGAGAGGCAGGCCACATAAACAGTGCGAGGCGCCCCGAATCAGCTTACCTTTGTTAGCACCACTCTGGTGGCTCAGCCTCAAGCGGTGGCTTGAAAGAAATACCACACCGGCCGGCAGGAGATATCCCCGAGCCAGGTGTCCCTCCTGGAATCTGGTCAGGACACTGGGTCCCTGCCTGACCCAGAGGGGACGGTCCCAGAACGCCTCCGGTCATCGGGATGACCCCACACGGGGGCCTGTTTGGAGAGCAGTCTGAGGGCGAGAAAAGGGGTGGGGCCCACACTGGCTTGGCTCCAGGTGCCCAGCACTGCTGCCAGGCTCGGGGGTGGGCAGGGGTGGGTGCGGTCGGCTGAGCTTTCCAGTGAGGTGCTTCCGCTGCCTTATGTCCCGATTTGCCAGCGGTTCTGGGTGATACTGCCCTTAAATACGCATCATCATTTGTATGGGCTGCGTAGTAATCCGCTGTCGAATGTGCATGCACTTATTTGGCCTACTCTCTTATTTCTGTTCATATAAATGTGCTGCGATGCACAGGCTTGACATTCAACATTTGGACACCGCTTTTTAATCATTAGGGCTGCCTGTTCAGTACCCCGAACAGAAAAGCAAATGTAAGAGAGCTGGCACCTAAATTCTCACCCATCCATACGCAGGTACTGGGACTCTTTATTTACATGTTGGTAGAAAAGCCATTCACACATATCTCTTAGTTTATTTTATTTTATGAAATGGAATCGCTTATCCATAAATATTGTCTGGTAACCTGATTTGAGGGTCCAGAAAATGCTCTTTCCATATCAGTAAATAAATTTCCACAAGGCCATTTTTTAAGTACACAATACTCCGTTTACAGAAGAAGCTTACAACTTCAAACATCCAATATTGACATCGTTTCAACTTTTCACTCTCTATAACACATCACTGTGAGGCACATCCTCGTTACTAAAAATGGTTCATATCCTCAAACGTGTCCTTGTTATGGATAAATTCCCAGAAAAGTAACTGCGGTATAGGCCATGCTGCAGGACTCTCTTAGTCCTTTCATTAGAATATTAGCAAGATGTTCTCCTGAAAGTCACTGTCCTAGCAATTGTGGCCGAATGCAATGGGATGCTTACTGGACTGGATGAGCATCTGGAGTGAAACACAATGCAAGGTAGCCTGGAGAGGTATTGGGAGTGTTCAGTGATAAGTAGTGGAAAATGGATTGGAAATGGAATGCAGAAAGCGGTGAAATGGAGACTGCCTGCAGTGCACACTGGAATGAAACGGAATAAAATGCGGACTGAACCAGATATGGAATGGAAAGTTGATTTGCTTGGAAATTGAATGGAGTGTGGTAGAAAAAATGAGATGGAAAGGGGAGTGCAAGTAAATGTCTAATGGCAGGTGGAATACAGACGTATGTGACGTTATAGGAGCAAAGGAATGGGATGGAATGTGCAGTGAAGTAGAATATTAAAGAAAGTAGGAGAAAATCTAAATTAAATAGGAAGGAACCATAGAAAGGAACAGAATATGCCGTGTCATGAAATCAATGGGCTATGGATCAAAGTACCGTAATGGAATAGAAATGAATGGAATGAAATTTGGAATGAAATATAGAATACAATCTTAAGAAGATGGAATAGACAATGAATAAAGGTGAAATGAGCTGGAATATAGAAAACAGAATCCTGATGAAATAGTGGATGTACTTGGGTGAAGAACGAATGAGTGGGATGCGTTCTGGCCATCTACCACTCCGCAACTCAGTGTCGTGGAACAAGGACCGTTGGATCATGCTCCGGCACTCTGTAGAGCTGGAATTCAGACAGGGCAGAGTGGCGATGGCTTGTGTCTGCTCCACGATGTCCTTGTCTTAGGCCTCAGAAGTAGGCCTTTAGATCGACTTGTTGGTTTTTGGAATGCAGAAACCAACATTCGCTATCCATATGTAATTTAGAAGCAGGTTGCCAATTTCCAGTTTCAAAAACAAAAACAAAACAAAACCTGCTAGGGATTTGAGAGGGGTTGCATAGAATCCATAGATCATTTCCACAAGCATTCTCTCTTCAATTCACTTACGTACTATTGTCTTCTACTACGTAAACGTGATGTGTCTCTCATTTATGTAGGTTTTCTTTTTTTAACATTATTATTTTTTTAAGATGTTTTATTGGTTTTTAGAGAGAGAGGGAGGAAGAGGGAGAGAAAGAAACGTTGATGTGCCCTGACTGGGAATTGAACCAGCAACATTTTGGCGAAGGGGACAACGTCCAACCAACTGAGCCACACCTGCCAGGACTATGTAGATTTTCTCTAATATCTCTCAGAAAAAGTTATATTATTGTGTGCAGGGCTCTTGGCAGTCCTTTGTTACATTGGTTCCTAGGTGTTTCCTTTCTTCTGATGCAATAAATGCCAATTAAAATTTTTCTCTTAATACTTGATTGGCTGTGAAGTCACGAGGGAAGGAAAGCAATCAGTGATGACTCTGAGACTTTGTCCATAGTATCTGGGTGCTTGGTGCTGCCACTTCCTGGAACTGAAAAGACTTTCAGATTGGAGACAGAGTGGATCGGTGATCCTCGTGGGAAAAAAATTCTAGAAGAGTAAGTTTTCTTTGCCTCACCCTTTCTATTCTGAATGTTTTCAATGAGCATAGATGACTCTTACATTCAGAAAAATACAGCCATTTACATTTTAGAAAGCAACTAATTTTTAATGTTTAATAATGTTTTAATCTGTCAGAAGAAACGAAGCTCTCTTGTATGCTATAGGATAGGGTTATACATGCAGAGCACCTTGCCAGGTGGAAATTTGACAAGACATGTACAAAGTCATAAGCAAGAAATCCATTGGTTGCTACAATTCCTCTTCTAGGCATTGAGTCTCAAGGAGAAATATATATATTGTCAATGTTAATGTTATATTATCAAAAGGGATTTAATGAGGTTCATTTTAAAAATATTAGAACCACCTGAATTTCTAGCAGGATATAGGATGTCTTCAGAAGAAAATTATGAAAATTTTATAGGATGTATTTTGGTTTTTTTAATCCTTACCCAAGAAGATTTTTTCCATTGCTTTTATAGAGAGAGTAGAAGAGAAGGAGAGAAACATGGACATTAGGGAGATACATCGACTGGTTGCGTTCTGCTCATGCCCGGACCTGGGCGGAGCCTGCAAAAGAGGAATGTGTCTTTGGCCGGAATCAAACACAAGAACCTTAGTCCAAGGGCTGACACTCTAACCACTGAGCCAAACCAGCCAGGGCTATACAAAATGATATGATTAATAAATTAATTTACCATGATTCTTAGATATATGGTCATTACAAAATTCAATTGGATTTATATATAGTAGCATTAAATTGTAAAGAGAAAAAAATGTAAATGGCGTTTCTTATGGCATCAGAAGAAACACCTAGGAACCAATGTAACAAAGGACTGCCAAGAGCCCTGCACACAATAATATAACTTTTTCTGAGAGATATTAGAGAAAATCTACATAGTCCTGGCAGGTGTGGCTCAGTTGGTTGGACGTTGTCCCCTTCGCCAAAATGTTGCTGGTTCAATTCCCAGTCAGGGCACATCAACGTTTCTTTCTCTCCCTCTTCCTCCCTCTCTCTCTAAAAACCAATAAAACATCTTAAAAAAATAATAATGTTAAAAAAAGAAAACCTACATAAATGAGAGACACATCACGTTTACGTAGTAGAAGACAATAGTACGTAAGTGAATTGAAGAGAGAATGCTTGTGGAAATGATCTATGGATTCTATGCAACCCCTCTCAAATCCCTAGCAGGTTTTGTTTTGTTTTTGTTTTTGAAACTGGAAATTGGCAACCTGCTTCTAAATTACATATGGATAGCGAATGTTGGTTTCTGCATTCCAAAAACCAACAAGTCGATCTAAAGGCCTACTTCTGAGGCCTAAGACAAGGACATCGTGGAGCAGACACAAGCCATCGCCACTCTGCCCTGTCTGAATTCCAGCTCTACAGAGTGCCGGAGCATGATCCAACGGTCCTTGTTCCACGACACTGAGTTGCGGAGTGGTAGATGGCCAGAACGCATCCCACTCATTCGTTCTTCACCCAAGTACATCCACTATTTCATCAGGATTCTGTTTTCTATATTCCAGCTCATTTCACCTTTATTCATTGTCTATTCCATCTTCTTAAGATTGTATTCTATATTTCATTCCAAATTTCATTCCATTCATTTCTATTCCATTACGGTACTTTGATCCATAGCCCATTGATTTCATGACACGGCATATTCTGTTCCTTTCTATGGTTCCTTCCTATTTAATTTAGATTTTCTCCTACTTTCTTTAATATTCTACTTCACTGCACATTCCATCCCATTCCTTTGCTCCTATAACGTCACATACGTCTGTATTCCACCTGCCATTAGACATTTACTTGCACTCCCCTTTCCATCTCATTTTTTCTACCACACTCCATTCAATTTCCAAGCAAATCAACTTTCCATTCCATATCTGGTTCAGTCCGCATTTTATTCCGTTTCATTCCAGTGTGCACTGCAGGCAGTCTCCATTTCACCGCTTTCTGCATTCCATTTCCAATCCATTTTCCACTACTTATCACTGAACACTCCCAATACCTCTCCAGGCTACCTTGCATTGTGTTTCACTCCAGATGCTCATCCAGTCCAGTAAGCATCCCATTGCATTCGGCCACAATTGCTAGGACAGTGACTTTCAGGAGAACATCTTGCTAATATTCTAATGAAAGGACTAAGAGAGTCCTGCAGCATGGCCTATACCGCAGTTACTTTTCTGGGAATTTATCCATAACAAGGACACGTTTGAGGATATGAACCATTTTTAGTAACGAGGATGTGCCTCACAGTGATGTGTTATAGAGAGTGAAAAGTTGAAACGATGTCAATATTGGATGTTTGAAGTTGTAAGCTTCTTCTGTAAACGGAGTATTGTGTACTTAAAAAATGGCCTTGTGGAAATTTATTTACTGATATGGAAAGAGCATTTTCTGGACCCTCAAATCAGGTTACCAGACAATATTTATGGATAAGCGATTCCATTTCATAAAATAAAATAAACTAAGAGATATGTGTGAATGGCTTTTCTACCAACATGTAAATAAAGAGTCCCAGTACCTGCGTATGGATGGGTGAGAATTTAGGTGCCAGCTCTCTTACATTTGCTTTTCTGTTCGGGGTACTGAACAGGCAGCCCTAATGATTAAAAAGCGGTGTCCAAATGTTGAATGTCAAGCCTGTGCATCGCAGCACATTTATATGAACAGAAATAAGAGAGTAGGCCAAATAAGTGCATGCACATTCGACAGCGGATTACTACGCAGCCCATACAAATGATGATGCGTATTTAAGGGCAGTATCACCCAGAACCGCTGGCAAATCGGGACATAAGGCAGCGGAAGCACCTCACTGGAAAGCTCAGCCGACCGCACCCACCCCTGCCCACCCCCGAGCCTGGCAGCAGTGCTGGGCACCTGGAGCCAAGCCAGTGTGGGCCCCACCCCTTTTCTCGCCCTCAGACTGCTCTCCAAACAGGCCCCCGTGTGGGGTCATCCCGATGACCGGAGGCGTTCTGGGACCGTCCCCTCTGGGTCAGGCAGGGACCCAGTGTCCTGACCAGATTCCAGGAGGGACACCTGGCTCGGGGATATCTCCTGCCGGCCGGTGTGGTATTTCTTTCAAGCCACCGCTTGAGGCTGAGCCACCAGAGTGGTGCTAACAAAGGTAAGCTGATTCGGGGCGCCTCGCACTGTTTATGTGGCCTGCCTCTCCGCCCCTGCCCCCTTCCTCAAAACACACGCACTAGGGGCCCGGGGGAAGGATGGGGAGTTCCGGGCACTGAATCTGCGGGCGGACTCCAGGGGGCGGGGAGCACACCCTCAGGTTCGGGTTAGGCGCCGGACCTAGCTGGGTTGCCGCGCTCTTCGAAACAGACAGTCACGTGGCTGCAGCTGGCCAATCAGAAGCGGGGACTCCACAGGACACGCCCACCTCCTCGCTCCTCCAGCTCTCTGGCAGGTAGTGTCGGCGCTCTCCGGTGTCTGAGGGAGAACTTGTCACCATGGCCACCCAGCCGTACTTGGAGAAGGAGCAGAAGGAACACGAAGGTGAGGTGCCCACGGGGCTGAAGAATAGATTAGTCCCTGCCCCTGGTGACACCCTTAGTCTCCAGCATCCCTTCTCCATCGGGTGGGGGCGCCCTGCGCAGTGGCACCACAGGTGCCTCCGCCGGCGCCATGGCGGTCGCCGGCGCCATTTCCATAGTTGCGGAGGACCCGGGGCTGCCCGCCAAGCCCTGTGTGCAGGAAAGCGGGTGCCCTGAGCTCCAGGGCGGCCCGAGTCCCCACACAGAGCTGAGCCGTGCGGGGCCCGAGACGGGCCAGGGTCTCCAGACCGAACACGAGGGCAGTGCGGCCGCCACGGGGCCAGCCCTGAGGGGCGCTGGCCAGGGGTGCGGGCGTCCGACCCGCACTAGGGGGCCCAGTGAACGAACGGCCCTGCGCAGAAGCGTCGCAGCTGCCGCAAGAAAGCTGCCCGGGCCCACAAGTTTCCAGGGTTCTGTCTCTTTCCAGGGTCTCCCGCCCCTCAGAGGTCCGTGCCTTTGCCGCCATCCTCTCCGAGGGCTCAGCCCAGCCGCCGCTGCCGCCGCCAGGCACCTCGGGCTTCTCCAGGGAGTCGCGCTTCTCAGCCAGGCCCTGACGTTGGAAGCCAGGCCCTGCCCTCAACTCCAGGCCCTGCCCTGCGAAGCCGCGCCACCCTGCGAGGCCCTGCTGCCTGCAGCTGCTGTGCACCCCTGCCAGGCCCTGCTGTCCGCCTCAGCGCATCTGCACCAGGCCCTGCTCGTCGCCGCCATGTACCCAAGTCAGGCCCTGCTGCCCGCCGCCGCCGCCGCCGCCGCGCATCTGCACCAGGCCCAGCACCCCGTAGCCGATCTGCATCTGCATCTGCGCCAGGCCGCAGCTGTGCATCCCCGCCAGGCCCTGCTCGCCGCAGCCGCGGTTCCAGGCCAGGCCGATGCTCAGTTCCTGCGCCAGGCTCTGCTTCCGGTAGCCTTGCATCTGGTCCAGGCCCTGCCCTCGGCAACCACACCAGCCCACCAGGCCCTGCCCTCCAAAGCCCCGCATCCGGGCCAAGCCCTGCCCTCCGCGGCCGAGCCAGCCCAAGCCCTGCCCCCCCTAGCAGCAGCAAGACTCCAGGCTTTGGTCCCCGGGGCCGCTCCACCCAGAAAAAATCAACCCCCAGCAGCCGCCCCGCTCTCCCTGGGCCTGCTGGGCAGGGGCCTCCTTCCCCTGGGCTCGCCTTAGGGAAGCTTGTCTTCCAGAGCAGCTCGTGCTCTAGTGATCCTGAGGCCCCGAGCCCTCCTTCCCAGCCCCGCTGGCGTGCAGTCCGTATGCGTGCCTCCTCACCCTCGCCTCCTGGTAGGCTCTTACCTTGCCCTGGGCAGTTTGATCAGAGTTCCTCCTCCTCCTCCTCTCCTCCCTCCTCCCCTCCCTCCCCCCCAGCCCGCTTCCCCTGCAGCTCCTCCCTTGAGTTTCCTGGCCAGGGCCCCTCCTCTCCCCCAAATAATTTTCCTAGCCACAGCTCCTCTTCCTCTCCCCCTAATTTTCGAGGCCTGGCCTCCACCCCCACTCCTAGCCCTGCTAGCCTTAGACGCGCCTTGCTGCTGGAGTTTGATCCTCTGCGCCCTGCCTCTCCAGGAGAGCAGGCTGAAATAGAGAGCACCCCTTACCCCCCTACCACTCCTGAGCTGTGACCCTCCAGGGGCATCCTCATAAGACCCCGGAGGACTCAACATCCACCCACTGTGCTGAATGAGCTGCCCGCTCTGCAATTTCCTGTGAGGTTTCCAAGAGTTCTGAGAGCCAGCAACCAAGGTTATGAGTTTGGAAGGCCCCTCTACCCAAGACTCCCCCACCTAGCACTTACCTGCTGTTGGCCCTTGATTCCAGGCCCTCCTCTCCCTCAAAAGGGCCTGTCTTTGCCCCTGAGTTGAGATTCCCCTTTTACAGGTTGCCACTTATACAATGAATCTTTGAAGAATAAAATTAAAATACTGGCTTTATTCTTTTAGTGTATTTTGGTTTTTGATTGAGGTGAAAGGGTCTGTGGTTTGTCCCTCTCCACTTAAATTTTGGGATTTGGGGGATAACTTGTAATCTGAATTTGTTGTAAGTGTTGTACACACATTTTTGGTTTGGTTTTTGTTATTTAATTCTTCTCTTTTCATATGGGTGATTGGGCAGATTGAAAAACTGTGCAGCCACCACTTCCAGCATCTTCCCAGAATCTCCATCACCTAGTATCCTTACTCCTTGACATGGTGCTACCTCTGCTTAGGCCTTTCCCCAATGTCTGATGATAAACAGTGTCCATAGTCAGGCCCTTGGTAGCTCTCAAAAGAACACAAAGGGATTCATCATCTGCACTAACAGACTAACACATAGATGAAATTCAACTCAGGAAAGAGACCAAAAATATTTTGGGCCTTCCATTAAAAATGTTGGAACCCAAGGAAATATTTCTGGGGACAATTATGTTAAAAGCTAGTACTTACTTATCCCTGGATAATTCCACAGATATCCAAAGACTAGAACAAGAAAGTAGATCTTTTTTACTGCAGCAAGTCTCCCAACCTCTGTTCAGAGGGCCTATATTTATTCCCAGTTTACAGATGGGGAAATAGAAGCTCAGAGCACCTTTGTGACTTGAGATCTCGTTGCCTGTAGGGCTTGTCTCTGGAGTCAGAATTCTGGTTTTCCTTTTCACTCACCTTGTTCCTGGACAAGTTAGTGAGTCTGGGATCCCAGGTCTCCTCATTTGTCAATTAGGCACAATAAGAGTGAATGCCTCCTGGATTGTGGTAAGGATTAAAATCGATGGTACATGTTAAACTAAACAAATTGTGTTAATGCTGGGTTACACCTGAAGGATTAAAATAAGATAACCAGTAAACTAGCTGGCTCATTGGGAGGGAAATGGAGGAAAACACTGTCACTTATTTTCATTCTTCACAGGACCTCACAAACTATGTAGCTTATCCTAATAATGTATGTAGTAGAGTTTCTTTAAAAATAATTCAGGAAGCAGTGCCCCAGAAAGTGTAACTGGCAGGTGGTAATAAAAACAGGTGATATTGTCATAAGTGTGAGCTACGAGTAATGCAAGGAGCATTTGCACTGGGGCCAGACAAACCTGAGGTTGACAACTGGCCCCATCTCTGCCTTGCTGTGTGACCTTAAGCAAGTTACATAACCTCTCTGACCCTCAGTCTCCCCCTCTGTAAATTGGGGAGCAGAGTATCTACTTCATTATCACTTCCTCTGAGAGGAGCCTTTCCTGATCCTGACCACTTATCCTCCTAGCTGTGGTTAAATGGTCTTTGTCTCTGTTCCTAAAGGCCCTGTTTGTTAAAGGCACACATGTCGTTCAGGACTACATTGACAGAATCAAGAATGTCAAGCGAAATATTAGTGTAATTGTCAAACACAAGTCAGTTCCTTCAAGCTCACCAGGAGACTATAGTGTAAGCACTGACTTTTTTTTTTTTTTTCCTGCTTGGTAATACAAGGGCCTGACAAGCTTTCATTGCCCTAGGAATCCATGTGCAAGAGGCATCCATTTCCATGATGGCTATTTCCAATAAACACAGGGCCAGCCACAGGACTCGATAAAGAGCCAGGCATCCCCCACCAGCAAAAGCTTCTTTTTTAAAGAAATTTTGGTTGATTTCAATAACTGACCATTTGGGCTAAGTTTTATTCTCTGCTTGCTCTTTAAATTCATGCTCTAATGTTTTAAATTCACCAAGAAAGAGTGAGCCAACAAAACCCATGACCCTCACCCTCAACCCCAATAAAAACAGCACCCCAGGCCCTACCTGCTATTCTGTCCCCCTCCCTCCCTCCCTCCCTCCCTCCCTCCCTCCCTCCCTCCCTCCCTCCCTCCCTCCCCCCTCCCCCCCCTCCCTCCTTCTCCCTCTCTTTCTGGCTCTCTCAACTCTGTGTGGCTCCAGGTGAGCTGTGTCATTTCCAGGTCTTGTAAGTAATAAACTTGGATCTGCTCAGTTTCCTGATGGTTTTTGCTGAGGGCATCTTGCAATCATAAGGACACTAGGGCCAGTCCAACCACAACACTGGTGACTGATAGGCTGAGAGTGGCAAGAAACACACACAACATAACCTGGCCTCCAAGCACTGGCTAGTGGTTCCAGAGCAGTGCCAGTGGCATCTGAATGGGTGGCTAGAGAAACGGGTCATAAGGCCTTGAAGCAAGGAGTGGGGATGGGGGGGAAATGGAGGAGGAGGGTGGGGGTGCTAAATGGGGGAGGGGTCATGACATTTCTCTGACTACACGTGTGTGAGGATATATATCTGATGTTTACTTTGCATGTGTTTGTCCACAAATTTCAATGCATATTGTATGCACATCCAAGCCTATACATGTGGAAATGCAAATAGATATTCTGGCATGTAAATGGGATAGATTTCACAACTTCTAGTCATTCATTTTTGAACAGGTGAAGGCATGGACATAGCAGCAGGCACAGTGACTTCTCAAGAAACATTGGTTACTTGATTCCCTACTCCCTTTTACTCAAATGGTAAATACGTTTCTCTGACTTTCTTACCATTGATAAGAAAAAACTATACTGTAATTTCTATACCTTTTGAAAAAGTTTGCATTTTATGAAGAGCCGTTAGTAGTTCTGCTTCAGTGCCTGGCATAGAGTGGGTGTCCTTGGTTTATACATACATAGGTATTTATTGAATATTGACGTGCCAGATGCTGTACGGAGCACTCGGGGTTCAGAATGAATCGGTGAGGCTCCTCACCTTCAACACACTTACAGAGAACAGCAAACAAATACAATTTATGATCTGATAATGAGGCCAGAGTAGAAGTCTGTTCCTCACGTGCGCCACACTCTCTGTAACTTCAAGACCTCATATACAGGGTGTCTCCAAAAAATGTATACGCACTTTAACAGCTGATAGCTCAATTTTGAAAATGAAATGTAGTTTAATAAACACCGCCTTTATGATTATTCAAAGTGTGTGGACACGTTTTGGGGGACACCCTAAATATTATCCCTTCTCTCTGGAAAATTCTAGTTCCACTTTCCACCTGACCATCTCCTATTTATTTGTTAGGTCTCATACAGCAAGTCTGTTCCTTTGAAAGGCGATAGCTTGCCCCATCTCGATATATGTTATCAGGACATCTTGAATTCCACCGTGGCCCTGAGCACCTACCCCAATTTGTGGTAGTTTCTTGTTCTGTTGCGTGGCTCCTCCAGCATGCTGTGAGCTCCACAAGGACTGAAGCCAGGTATATGTCCCCGGGCCTACCTCAGGACCCGGCATACTAGTGTGAGGAAAGGCACTGTGACAGCTGGAAGGCTCAGTTCACAGGATGAGGAAGAAAAGCTGGTAGAAAGAGTGCACCCCCGTCCATTTCCTATGCACATGCCACAGTTAAAGTGGTTGAGCCTACACAGCTAAAGACTGGAAATGCAATGACAGAGGCTCTTTTCCTCGCATACGAGGTAGTCCAAGGTCTTATTCAGCTCAGAAAGGGAAAACTGGAAATAGAATCTGGGAACCATGATTTTACGAAAGATGTCCCTTGTCGTGAAAAGAGACACACAGAGAGACACGTCGTCTTGATGTGCTTGGCACTCTTCATTCTTATTGTAGCTCCTGGAACACTTATCGTACAGGGAAGCACCCCATCTACTGGGGTTCTTTCCCAGACACTCTGAGGAAGAAATCATCGCCCATCCCTTTTGAATTTCTCAAGTGTTCAGGAAAAATCCTCCAA
This sequence comes from Miniopterus schreibersii, assembly GCF_964146895.1. Lineage (NCBI taxonomy): Eukaryota > Metazoa > Chordata > Mammalia > Chiroptera > Miniopteridae > Miniopterus > Miniopterus schreibersii. The sequence continues at coordinate 73,257,317 of NC_138104.1, forward strand.
CAGTGTGACATTACTCACAATGTCCACCAGGGGGCAATAGGCTGCTGCTGGTACCACCTTCTGTAGCAGGACAGGTGAGGAATAGCTTCAGTTCCTTATCTCCTGTAATTGTAAGTCCTCAGAGCGCAGAACACTTAATAAATGAAGAAGCCCCTCCTGCAGATGTGAAGACATGAGGAAAGGATGGACATGGCAACGATCCTGCCCCCAGCCCCATTTCCTTACTCGTGGATGCGGGGCTGACTAGATGCCCAGGGGTACCGGGAATGCTTTCTCTCCACAGTGAGGTGTGACTAACAGGACACAGTGTTAATGTTTTTTCCTGGAGTATAGCTGGTCTCTTTAGGTTCCTTTTCACCTCTTCCTGGAGACAGGACAAGATAAGGAGGTGAGTATAATTATTATAACCGTTTTAGAGATGAGGACCCTGGAAGTGAGGCCCAGAGAAGTTTATGAGCCCGTTGGGGAATAAGGGCCTCTCCTCTGTGCTCCCACAGCGCAACTCTGTCCTTTCCCTGGCCACACTGTCTTGTAAGCTGATGGTTATTTGTCTCTTTTATCCACCAGATGGAAGTGATTGGGGCCATGGGGTTGCATTTTGTTCACTGCTCTATCCTAGCGTGGAGAACACTGCTGGGCACTCGGTAGCTACAACATGGAGTAGAAGTGGAGAGTGAATAGGGTATGAGGTGGGGTCCAATGAGGTCCCACCTCAGGTGATTCCCGTGTTAGAGGCTTGGATGAAAGAGGACAGGAGCCTCTCTGGGAGGACAGAGGAGAAATGGTGGATATTGTCTCATGAGTCTGTTAAAGGGGGAAAGAGTACCACGAGCCTCCTGCAGACTGTCGGCCTATTACTCCTTCTACCCCATCACTGCCGTGCTCTGACCCTCCCTTTCGTGGACAAAAAAAAAAAAAAAAATGGCACGGAAGAAAATGTACATGAAGCGCCTCGGTTACACATCTGAGTACAATCAGGACCATTGGTTCTGTTTCTCAAAGTCCTGATCTAATAAGGGCAATAATCATAGCAACTTCTTATTGCCCACTTGCTGGGTGTCAGAAGCTGTACCAGGAGACTGCATGCATGACCTCACTGAATCCTCACAGGGAAGGTGAGTGTGGATTTTTACAGATTTTACAAAGCCAGACAGCAGTAGTTGGAAGAGTTGGGATTCCAGCCCAGGCCCAAACGCCAACTTCTTGTGCATTCCTTGAAATAAGAGATGCCTAAAGCATGGCACACAGACCACTGTCAGCGTCCATGATGACGTTAATGGTGCATGCATAAGCATTTCATGTCCAGTTTTTAAGTGTATTGCATTTTTGCACAATAAAAAAGTCAGCTAACTCATAAAGCAACATTGAGCCTTGTCTTGGAGGTCGGGGGCAAACACAGACATCGTCCAACCTGGGCCAAACCCTCTGAAGACACCTTGGAACACCTCTGTCCTTTCCCCAGCATTCCTCACTGTGCCTACGCTGCCCATCACTTGTCTTTCTCTCCAATCCTCTGCCTGCAGACACCTGGGAGGTCATCCCATTTTCCCAGCAGCTTGTCCAGCTCCAGGTTCCAGCACTCTCTCCCATCTCTTTCCACAGGCACGAGAGTCTCCTACCTGCATTCTCACACATGGAAACCAACCTAGGACCCATAAATTGTACGCCAGGTGAACCATGCTGTCTCACACTCTTGAACATAGGTTTTATTTTATTATATTTTATTTATTAAATTCTCATTAAAAGTTTTTAATGCTGCCCATCTGGCATGGTTCAGTGGTTCAGCATCTACCCATGAATGTGGAGGTCTTGGTTGGATCCTGGATCAGGGCACATGCCCTGGCTGAGGGCTCGACCTCGAGGAGGGGGTCTACAAGAGGCAGCCGATCGATGATTGTCTTTCATAATGGACATTTGTATCTCTCTCTTCCTCTCCCTTCCTCTCCCTGAAATCAATCAAAACATATTCTTAAAAAAGTTTAATGTTGACATTATTGCAGGTGTCCCCCTCCCCCCTTCGCCCACTCCACCCACCTCTGCCTCCCCCTCCCTTGGCCTTCACCAAACTATTGTCCGTGTCCATGGGGTATGCATATATTTTGAACATAGGCTTTAAACCAAATGAACTCATGAATGATTTGCACATGGCATGGAGAAGCAGAAAATAGTCAATGTTCGCTTTGAAAGAAAAGTCACTCTAAAAAAAAAGAGGAATGTGTGACTGTGAGTACATAGGAATGTGCGTGTGTGTGTGGTGTTCCAAGAGATCCATACACATGTTTTTAATATATCTTCATTGATTTCAGACAGAAGAAGGGACAGGGATAGAGAGAGATAGAAACATCAATGCTGAGAGAGTCATTGATCCGCTGCCTCCTGCACGCCCTGTATGGGGATCGAGCCCGCAACCCAGGCAAGTACCCTGACCGGGAATCCAACTGCGATCTCCTGGGTCATAGGTCGATGCACAGCCGCTGAGCCACGCCTGCCGGGCAGAAATGTAGACACATCTTAACAGCTGATAGCTCACTTAATTTTCACTCCTTTTCAGGTTTAACTGATTTGGAATAACTGCTTTGTTTCTGAGCTTTGAACAAGGAAAATTTATCCTAAAGTGCCACTAGACGTTTTTTATGGGGATACATAAATTTTAATGTTTACAGTACAAAACCGGCAACAGTCGATGAATTGAGGGCAAGCAAATGCCCAACAAAATGATTCTTGATGTTTGTGATTCCATTGCTTTGTGTTATCAGCAGTGCCTGGACCAGAACAGTCATCAGTTTGGGGAAAGAAAAACAAAAAGATTCATTTCTGTAGATTCCTTTAAATTTTGAAAATGTGCAAATGTTAATCAACACTGACTTTATAATTATTCAAAGTGGGTATACATTTTGGGGGACTATCTATCTATACATGTATTTATACAGATAGACGTGGTAGAAGCATAAAATCTTGGGCCGTTTTCTTTCTCAGTCTCTCTGGATCCTATCCTTGCACTGGAATGTCACATAGGTGTGACTCTCGATGCAATTTGGTGCTTTCTGACCCCAAAGATGACTGAAAGCCCTTGGACATAGCTGCGTGACCATGGTCTCCTTCCCTCTCCCTCTTTTCTACCTCAGCTCAACTTCCAGATGTGAAGGGCTGGAACAAGCTGTTCCAAATGACAAAGGAGGAAGGTTGGGGAGCAGGGGCACATGTGAGAGAAACCAGGTCATAAATTCCCTCCCTCTACTCTGGGGTGGGGGATGAAGGAAAATGCTGGGTAGGGATTGAAGGCTGGCAGCTCCTCTGTGGGATGGCACAGTCCCGTTATTTGCGATACACAGGGGAACACACGCCTACTCGGCTGGGTTCTGATTGGTTGAATAGGTAAGTCAGGGTAAATGTTCAGTGCAACCTGTACGCACATCCAGTGAAACGTGCGAACAGAAGGGAAACTGACGGCCAGACAAAAACAGATGGAAAGAGCTCCAGGCACTTTTACCCAAAGTGACACAGCACTGAGGATGTGTATTTGTCCTTTACTCCTTTGAAATATTATTGCTGTGAGAGTGGAAAGGTGGAAAACAGCTAAGCACCCATCAGAAAGGGTGGGTTAAATAAGCTATGGAAGATCCGCATTTCCTAGTTCTATGAAGCCATTAAGTGGACGGGGAAAGGCACCCAGCACCTGCTGTTTGAGAAAATCTCAAGTATCAAGATATTACAAATTCATGAATTGTGGTTTTGTAGTATAAGACAGAGAAATGCACACTTTTCTACTTATGAAGCGTCTATTTCCGAGCACTCTTCTCTGAATCCTTAACACATGGACAAGCTAGGAATTTCACAACATCAAACAGGGCAGACAGTGCACAGACCTCATTGTCCGCCTCCCCTTCTTCCTACCCAGAGACAGATTCTCAAACAAAACCAAGGGAAATGGCATTATTCCTAAAATAAGCGCATTGAGGTATGTAACACTAATGAATCTTAAACCCAACATATATATACATATACATATACAAATACACACACACACACACATATATAGTTACACACACACACACACACACACATGAACTAAACAGTGTGGCTAAAGTAACGGGTATCTCTATAGAACAAAACTGTGCTTCCCGCCCTGACTAGTTTGGGTCAGTGGTTGGAGCTTGCACCGCGGACCGAAGGGTCCGGGCGATTCCGGCGAAGGGCACGTAGCTCCGCCGTTGCAGGGCCCCATCGAAAGCAATGGAAAAACATCCTCGGTTGAGGATTTAACCACCCCCAAAAAAAGCTGTACCTCCCTAAAACACACAGAGAAACAAAGATAATTAACAGGAAACGTCCTAATTAATGCTTGGACTTAGCGGCCTCCCATAGCGGCTGTTAAACACAAGCGGGGTCACAATCGCACCACACGCAGACGGTCCCTACGGATTAACTGCAGATTTGCGGGAACCGTATGAAGAGGAACCAACCTAAGTGAGTTGGAAGCCCACTTGAGAAGGTGGAGACACCACTTCTTCATGGGAATGTGTGCTGTTTTCCGACTAGGCAAGGCCCTTGGAAAGCACTGAAAGGGAAGGGCTAGCAGCTTGGTGCCACGCGACAGGCTGAGCAGTCCAGAAACAGCCCTCTTTCGCACCCCAGTTCTAGGAGCACCGAGGGCCGCCCCCAGCCCCCGCATCCAGGGCACTGGGGCAGCTTTCAGGCCTGTTGCGGCCCGGTCCTTGCCCCTCTTGGGGACGGGAGACAGCGCCCCTCGGTGGACGAGTTCTGGAGGGCCCTGTGCCCCTCCGTGGCCACCATCGAGCTCCGCCCCCACACTAAGCACAGTGCCCGGGTCCAGGCGCCCAGCGGGAGCACGAAGCCTTGCTGAGGTTATTTAGGACATTTTGCGGTTCCTTATAAATTTTTGGAATATTTGTTCTAAATCTGTGAAATATGCCTTTGATATTTTAATAGGGATTGTACTGAATCTGTAGATTGCTTTGGGTAGTATGGCCATTTTACTGATGTGAATTTTTCCAATTCATGAACATGGTATATGCTTCCACTTATTTGTATCTTCCTCTATTTATTTCTTCAATGTCTTATAGTTTTCCAGGTACAAGTCTTTTACCTCCTTGGTCAAATTTATTTCTAGGTACCTTAACTTTTTTTGTTACAATACTAAACAGGATTTTTTTAAATTTCTATTTATATAGTTCATTATTGGTGTATAGACGTGCCATTGATTTCTGGAGGTTAATTGTGTATCCTGCTACACTGCTGAATTCATTCATTAGATCTAGTTTTTTTGTGTGTGTGTGGGGGGGAGATCTTTAGGGTTTTCTATATACAATATCAAGTCATCTGCAAATAATGACCCTTACTTCCTCCTTTCCAATTCAGATGCCTTTTATTTCTTCTTCTTGTCTAATCGCTGTGGCTAGGACTTCCAGCACTATGTTTAATAAGAGTGGTGAGAGTGGACATCCGTGTCTTCTTCCTGATCTTAAAGAAAACACTTTGTTTTTGCCCATTGAGTATGATGTTGGCTGTAGGTTTGTTATATATGGCCTTTATTATATTGAGGTAGGATCCTTCTATTCTCATTTTGTTGAGATTTTAACATAAATGTTGCAGGGTTTTACTGAATGGTTTTTCTGCATCTATTGATATGATCATGTGGATTTTATCTTTCATTTTGTTTATGTGATGTATCACATTTATTGATTTGCAAATATTGTACCAACCTTGCATATCCAGAATAAATCCCACTTGGTCATGGCATATGATCTTTGTAATACATTGCTGGATCTGATTTGCTAATATTTTGTTGAGGGTTTTAGTATCTATGTTCATCAGGGATATTGACTTATAATTTTCTTTCTTTGTAGTGTTTTTATCTCATATTTGAATTAGGATAATGCTGGCCTCATAGAAAGAGCTTGGAAGTCTTTCCTCTGTTGAATTTTTTGGAATAGTTTGAGGAGGATAGGTGTTAGTCCTTTTTAGAATGTTTGGTAAAATTCTTCTGTGAAGCCATCTGGTCCTGGACTTTTGTTTGTTGGGAATTTTTGGATTGCTGCTTCAATTTCATTAGTTGTTATTGGTCTATTCTGATTTTCTTTTTTCCCAATTGAGTTTTGGGACATTGTTTGTTTCTAGGAATTTGCCCATTTTGCCCAGGTTGTCCAATTTGTTGGCATATAATTGTTCATAGTTTTTTATTATAATTCTTTGTATTTCTGTGATGTCAGTTGCTACTTCTCTTTCACTTCTGATTTTATTTATTTGGGTCCTCTCTCTTTGTTTCTTGGTGAATCTGGTTAACAATCTTGTTTATCATTTCAAAGACCAGCTCTTGGTTTTATTAAACTATTATATTGCATTTTCAGTCTTTATGTCATTTATTTCTGCTTTGATTTTTAAAATTTCCTTCCTTCTACTTACCATGGCCTTTCTTGTTATTTTCTAGTTTTTTAAAAGTGTAGGATTAGATTGTTTATTTTAGAATTGTCTTCTTTCTTGAGGTAGGCCTATAATGATATGAACTTCCCTCTCAGGGTCACTTTTGCTGTGTTCCATAAACTTTTGGGTTGTTGTGTGTTCCCTTTCATTTGTTTCCAGGTAATTTTTTATTTCTTCTTTGATCTCATTGGTAACTCATTTATTGTTTAATAACATGCTATTTAGCTTGCATGTGTTTGAATATTTTTGAGTTTTTTTATTCTAGTTGATTTCTAGTTTCATGCCATTGTGATCTGAGAAGATGCTTGATATGATTTCATTCTTCAATTTGCTAAGACTTATCTTTTGTCCTAGCATGTGGTCTCTCTTTAAGAATGTTTCATGTGCACTTGAGAAGACTGTATATTTTGCTGCTTTGGGATGAAATGTTCTGTAAATATCAATTAAACACATCTGACCTAGTGTATCACTTAAAGTTGCTGTTTCTACGTTGATTTTATGTCTGGAAGATCTATGCAGTGATGACAGTGGGGTGTTAAAGTCCCCTACTATGGCTGTATTGCTGTTGATCTCTCCCTTAAAGTCCACTAATAGTTTTTTTTATATATATTTAGGTGTTCTTATATTGGGTGCATATATGTTTACAAGGGTTATATCCTCCTGTTGGATTGATCCCTTTAGTATTATGTAGTGACCTTCATTGTCTCTTCTTATGGCCTTTGGAAGTCTATTTTGTCAGATATAAGTATTGCTACCCTAACTTTTTTTTTTTTTTTTTGCCATTTGCATGGCATATTTTTTTTCCATCCCTTCACTTTCAGGCTGTGTAAATCTTTTGTTCTGAGGTGAATCTCTTGTAGACAGCATATATATGAGTAATGTTTTCTTTTCCATTCACCTATATCTATTGATTGAGACATTTAATCCATTTACATTTGAGGTTATTATTGATAGGTACTTATTTATTGCCATTTTTTCTTTATACCTATGCCCCTTCCCATTTTTCTTCTTAAAGCAGTCCCTTTAACATTTTTTTGTGATGCTGGTCTTGTTGTAATGAACTTCTTTAGCCATTTATTTATTTATTTATTTAGTCTTGGAAGCTCTTTATTTTACTTTCAATTTTAAATGATACCTTGCTGGATACAGTAGTCTTGGTTGCAGGTCTTCACTTTTCATAACTTTGAATACTTGATTCCAATCCCTTCTGGTCTGAAGTGTTTCTATTGAGAAATCAGCTGACAGCCTTATGGGAACTCCCTTTTAGTTAACTAACTGTCTCTCTCTTGCTGCCTTTAAGATTTTCGCTTTGTCTTTAACCATTGCCATTTTAATTATTATGTGTTTTGACGTGAGTCTCTTTGGGTTCATCTTGATTGGGACTCTCTGTACTTCCTGAACTTGTGTGACTTTTTTCTTCCCAGGTTAAGGAAATTTTCTGTTACATGTTTTCTTCAATCAGGTCCTCTATACCTTGCTCATTTACTTCTCCTTCTGGAAGCCCCATGATGCAGATATTGTTGTTTCCTGTTACCCCAAAGTTCCCTTAAACTATCCTCATTTTTTAAAATCCTTTTTTCTTTTTACTGCTCTGATTGCGTATTTTCTTCTACCTTGTCTTCCAAACCCCTGATTTGATCTACTGCTTCATCCAACCTACTTTTTATTCCTTCCCGTGTGTTCTTGATGGTGTTCTTCATTTCCAACTGGTATCTATGTCCTTTTTCATGCTGTTGTAGTTTTCACTAAGTTTCTTGAGCATCTTTCTAACCATTACTTTGAACTCTATTTCTGGTACATTTCTTGCCTCCATTTCATTTAGCTCTTTTTCTGGAAATTCCTCCTGTTCTTTCATTTAGGCCTGTTTCTTTGTCTCTCCATTTTGGCTGTCTCTTTGTGTTTGTTTCTATATACTGGATCGAACTGCTATGACTCCCCATCTTGGTGGTGTGACCTTCTGTAGTAGGTGTTCTGTGGGACCCAGTGGTGCAGTCTCCTTGACCTCTTGAGCTGAGTGCTCTAGGATGTTCCTTGTGTGGGTTTTGTGGGTCCTCTTGTTGTAATTGGGTCTTGATTGCTGTTGGCCTGTTCATGGGTGGGGTCAACCCTCAGGCTGGCTGACTGTGAGGCTCAACCCTGACCACAGCATGCAAGCTGCTATGTAGGTACAGTCTCTAGGTGTCTTGTTGGGCTTTGTGGCACAATCTTCCAGATCACCTGTGCTCTGTGCTCCAGGAATGCCTCTTGTGGGTTATGTGGACTCCCTTTTTTAGCTGATGTTTGATTGCTGTTGGTCCTTTTGTGAGTGAGGTTAACCCTTCAGGCTGGGTGACTATGGAGGTAAACCTTGATCACAGTGTATGAGAAGCTGTGCAGAGGCCACCCCCTGAGGCAGAGTTGTTCCCAGCAGAGTCTGGTGTCTTCCAGGATCTTCCTTTAGGTGTGCCACTTGTGTGGCTAGTTAGGTTGAGCGCTGGTGTGGTTTGAAGCCCACCACTGGTTTTGTTGGTTCTGGGTTCACTTGAGTGGGGTTTAGGTTTAGGTTGCTGTCAGACATTGTGTGTGAATGGCCTTGGGCTACCTGTTTGTAGCTACCACACTGTTCACTGTTTGTGTCTGCATCTATTAGACCTGCATGTGCATAAGAAGGGCCAATCTGTGTAAAAGAGTCTGCTTCTTCCAGCTTAATGCTGGGGACATATCTGTGATAGGACCAAGGTTCCCTGAGGTCCACCTTCACCTGTCAATTACTCCACTTTCCCCCTGAGGTTGTCTTGCCTTCCTCTAGAGCCTTCTGTAAGATGAACTCAGGTAGCCAAGATAGGGCTCACAATCTTGTAAGAGGGCCAATACTAACAGAAAAGCACTACAAAGCACTATAGGTGCTGAATTTAAAGTCTGTATAATGTGGTATGCAGGGAAGAAAAAAGAGAAAGAGGAGACAGTGAAATAAACTGAATGAGTGGCCAAAGAAGGAGGAGGAAAATGAGGATACATGTCACATCATGAATGTTAAAGTTGTAAATATACTTAGTCACTTAGCTGATGTCTAGATTTGGCTCCTCAGCAACAAAGTACCTCACAACTTGTGCTGTAGTCTCCTGGCCCCTTTTATTCTGCTTTATCCTTTATGATGTGTGGGACAAAAATCACAGGTTGCTGACACCTTTGGCTAACCTTCCTTTCACTGTCTATGTAGTAATAAACTGTTTAAATCTATAAGTGGTTCACTGCATCATTTCTGGTCAAATTCATCAGAGCATGACCTTGTCCATGCCTTGTTTTTATTAGTGAGTTTGACAAATGCTGTGCCTAATGTGAGTCTGGTAAATTTATGAGGGTCTCTTAGAAAATGTGGGACTGAACAAGCCAGGTTAGGACAGAAGATAAATTCCGTGGCATCTGGTGACACATGCTTTCACTTAAGTTGTGGGCAAAATGGGAGTAGAGTCCTCCAACTAAGGGATTACACAGGCCATGTTAGGGAAGATAAGAATCCCCAGGTCTAGTAGTGCAGCCTTGCTTAAGAAGGGAGCAAGAAGAGAGGAGTTAAGGTCCTTCCTCAGGGGCTGTGTGAACCAGATCAGGGGACAAGACTCCCAGGGATCAGTAGTATAACCTGTTGTTAAACACTTAGAGGTCAAGAGGTTATAAGTAAGATCAAAACCAGTTGCTAAGCCTAGCCAGCCTGACTCAGGGGTTGAGCATTGACCTATGATCCAGGAGATCGAGGTTCGATTCCTGATCAGGACACATGCCTGGGTTGCAGGCTCAATCCCCAGTAGGAGGCGTGTGGGAGGTAGCTGATCAGTGACTCTCATCATTGATGTTTCTATCTCTCTCCCTCTCCCTCTCCCTTCCTCTCTCTGAAATCAATAAAGATATATTTAAAAACAAAACAAAAAAACAACAACAGTTGCTCAGTTGATGTTTTATTATTATTCCAAGTACATTTGTTGAGGCCCAGTAAATGACCACTTAAAACCAAAATTAAATGTAAAGATATGCTTACAGCGCAAGTTGTTTCTTTTGTGTCACCCTCTTGCACTACTCTTTGAGCTACTAGCTACAGTGTAAATCCAGAAGTGTGTATGTTAAAACTATTTGTTCTGTGTTTCTGTAAAAATTAAAAAAATGCTTACTACACTGTGGGAAAACTTTCCATGGAGAGATTAAAAAAAAGTTAAAGTTAAAGTAACTTGTGACTGAAGTTCAAAATGATTGTGTTGTGGTTGTAAAAACATGTAATTGGTTTGAAATGTGATACATGTTTGAATGTTTATAAAGTATTAAAAAATTCCTCTGGCATTCAAAGTTTTCACTCTTTAATGATCTTTTGTTGGTTGGCAAATTAAAGGTATTGTTCTCAGTGGCCTTGGCTGCCCACTAGCAGGAGTGACTGATAAGCCCCAACAAAATTCAAAGTCTGCTTGCCAAGTAAAGTTTCTTGAAATAATGTCAGTTTCATTGAATCCCTGTGGAAGTCAAAGACAAATTGATGTCTTTTACAAACTAAAAAACAGTATATTCCTGATAGAAAATTTGTAACTCCTACAAAAGTTAGCCCTTTATTTTGCAGTAAGAGAAGTGGCACTACAAGAGACTTTGGTTGCACCTGTTTCTGACAGGTTGACTCAATTCTATAAGGCTGCAATACAAAAAAGATAAGTGGAACCCCTCAGGTTGACTAGCCAGGTATGGAACAGGACCTTGGTGGGCAGTAGCAGACCTAGTTACTGAAGTATTCAGAGACAAGGTGGACAACTAGTCCTTGACCATTATCCATGAGAACCCTGATGAGTTTTGCATCAGTAGTTTTAGTTAGAGATAAGAGCAGGGGACACCATAAAGCTAAAAAAGTATTCAATGGTTGTTGCTCAGCCTTCTGTGTCATTGGGAAAGCAAAACCATTACTGTCTGATGAGTAGCCACAATCACAGATTCAGTACTCCCTAGTAATCAAGAGTAGTCCTTTACTCAGAGATATGCTAAGCTCCACTGTTACAATGACCAGGAAATGTAGGAAAGTAGGTATAGGTTTGAGCAAAAGCTCAATGAGACTACAGAGGCTTGGCCACTCTGCTAGCAGATGAGGCAACCAGGCTAGTTTTCACAGATAAGAAGGAATGGAAATCACTGTGTTACCTAAAGACCAACCCCATGCTCCAAGTCAGCATGGCCACATGCACTTTGGCTGATGACATAAGCATGGAATAATAACATGTAAAGAGCAATCAGGGCTTGTTGCAGTGGGTCTTTACATTAATAATAAAACAGTGATCTATATGAGAGAGTTTCTGTCATCTGATAAACACATGGATGAGAGCAGAGAAAGTTATAACTTCCCTTAGGGCCACTGTAACCTGAGCTTGGATTTGTAATGGGGAACATGAGCACTCAGGTGATAAGATAGTCATACAGTGTCAGATTGACTGGTTTGTACATTTGGTACTACCATCCTATCAAGAATGATAAAATCTTCTCGTGCCCCAGAGATAGCCTCCAGATCCTGTCCAACAAACTATCAGAATGGAAGCCTGAACACAGAACTAAGAAAATTTCCTTCAGGTTAATGAGGAGAAAAAAAAACCAGTTGAAATTCTAGACCATAGGACCATGTGGACCTGGCTGTTATGCCAGGGGAAGAGTTCCAAAGAAGAGATTTATAATTTGCCCATTGTCTTAGTTTGTTCAGGGTGCTATAACAAAAAGTCATAGACTGGGGGGCTTAAACAATAGAAATTTATTTCTGGAGGCTGGAAAAGTCCAAGATCAAAGTGCTAACATATTCAGAGACTGCTAAGAGCCTATTTCCTGGTTGATAAGTGGCTGTCTTCTTGCTATGTTTTCATATGGTGTAAAGGTCAAAGGAACTCTCTGGGGTCCCCTATATAAGGGTACTAGTCCCATTCATAAGGGCTCTATGCTTATGACTTAATCACCTCCCAAAATCCCCACCTCCAAATACCATAATACTGGGGGTTTAGAATTTCAACATATGAATTTCAGGAGGACATAACCACTCAGTTCATTGCATGCATGAAGGAATCTCTATCAGATCATGAGAGGACTATAGAACTTAAAGGTCCTGACTGTAGCCGGGAGGCATCCCTGGTCAACTTTAGCATTTACTGTGCACAAACAGGAGGATGACCAAGAGGACCTTGCTGAAGTTTGTGCTGTTTAAATTAGTGTTGATACAACATCTTCAACATCACCTCTTTATCCAGACCTTGCCCTTTTTAAGAACAAAAAGGATTAAGACAAAGGCTGAGGTCATTCCTTTCCTAAGAGGGACTGAAAGCCTTGTGCACTGGTCAAGGTGTGTCGGAGACTTAATGGCAACCAAGCCTGCCAAACCCCTTCAACTCTTTTGGACACTGGCACACAAGGCACTGTGATGCTGGGCAGCACCTACAGGCATGGCCAGTATGGTATACTGAATGATGTTTTCCCCAAAGATGTTCACATCCTACCTCCAGAACCTGTGAATACAGACTGAGTCCATTGTTCATACCGAAAGACTTTTTTAAAAATTTGATTAGAATTTATTTATTTTATTGAATTTATTGAGGTGACATTGGTTAGTAAAATTATATAGGTTTCAGGGGTACAATTCTGCAATACATCACCTATACTTTGTATTGTGTGTTCACCATCCCCAGTTAAGTCAGATGTGCAGATTCTGATGTGCAATGTTGAACATTGTTGATGCCTTCTTCAACATCCTACTGGATCTATGTGATGAAAGCCAGTTTGTCTCCATGTGGGTCAGATTAAAATATATGCTTACTGTGCTGTCACAAAGTGATCTAAACTCTCCCACAATTTCTCACATTGGATAGGCTGAGACCTAGAAAAGACTGTAACCTCACCAGAGGTGTTCTAGTAACATTGCATGGATGACATTATTTTGATTGGAAGGGCTAAGGATAGCATACAGACTGCTTTAGATAGATGATATAATATGTGAATAACCAGAGCTGGAGGATTAACCCTAACAAGAATCAGTGCCCAGAAACTCAAGTAATGTCTTTGGTAACCATGTGAGCTGATGTCCAGAGAACAATCCCTGAACTGGATAAAGAAAAGCTGATAACCTTAAAAACTCCAGCAAACAACATCTGATAGACTTGTTCAGTATTTGAGGTACATCATACCTCACATGAGGACTTCGCTCAGCCCATTACATAAGATCATTCAAAAGTAGCCATCTTTGAATGTGGCCCTGACAAACAACAGACCTTAGAAACTAGCTAACAAGCTGTACAAACTTCCACTTTGGGCCATTCAACTCTAAGGAGCCCTTTTAGCTACAAGTGATAGTAATTGGCAATGATGCAGACTGGAGTTTGTGACAATACCTGGTCATAAGCAGCAGTGCTCCCTGGGGCCTTGGATCCCCCATAGGCAGCGGGTAACTACCTGGTATACCTCATTTGAGTGACTATTACTGCCTTGTTTTTGGGTGCTGTTAGGCTCTGAGAAACTAACAAAGCAACAGCAGTGTTGTTACATCCTGATACTCATACCAGGGGATGGCTTAGAAATGAGAACAGCAACAAAGTGGATATTATCCAACAAGTATCTATTATTATTATTTTTTAATATATTTTTATTGATCTCAGAGAGAGGAAGGGACAGAGAGAGAGAGGTAGAAACATCAATGATGAGAGAGTCATTGATGCACTGCCTCCTGCATGCCCCCTACTGGGGATCGAGCCCACAACTCGGACATGTGCCCTGACTGGGAATTGAACAGCAATCTCCTGGATCATAGGTTGATGCTCAACCACTGAGCCATGCCGGCTGGGCGACAAGCATCCATTATTAAGTGGATGTGGTATATTCAGGGAAAAAGTAAGCTAGACATTAAAGAATCTCACAGTTGCATGAAAAAGTGACTGGTCACCCTCCAGATGAGACTGTCTCACATATGTGGTCTGTGTCAGCACCTTGGGCTTCATGGGGGCTCCAGTACACTTAAGGTTTCTGAGGATAACTGGCCTGGTTCACAAATGGAACAGCTAAGTTCAAGGCCAATTTGGTGTACTGGGCCACTGCTGCTGTGCAGTCCCAAAGAAAACTGTGTACTACAACTGCTTACGGAAAAGGAAACTCTGTTCAATAGTGCATTCCCATGGTGTTTTCCCTGGAAAACACTCAAAATGCACCTGTTCATTGACTCATGGACAAAAGCCAACAGGCAGGCAGGGTGGTGCCTGGTAGTAGAATGACTAGATGATCAAGTTTCAGCCTCTGTAGAGACAAACATTATATGGCAGCAAATTGCACAAGACCCATAACCCCTGTTGGTGATCCACATCTATATGACTACATAAACATATAACTTTCCTATTTGGCCTATGCAGAAGACAGATGGATCTTGGAGAATGACAGTGAATTATACAAGCTTAACCAGGTGGTGACTTCAATTACAGTTCAATTATTTTGGAGTGTAGCAAAATCTGTTATGGGTCACATGTTGTACCTCACTTTTAGGGGCCTGCTGAGACTTGATTCTAGTTATAGGTCTAGAAGCAAAGAGGAATGGTGGGGACAGGTCTTGAGGATAATCAGAGTCTTGCATGGGAACTGCCTCAGGTGAAGCCATTACAGTTTCCTTAGGCAATGCAGGATTAGTCTCCTCAGATTGGGGTGGAAGGACTAGGAACACTGGGAGTGGGAAAGCTGCTATCACTGAAGGTAAGGAGGCCACTTCCATTGTAGATGGGGAAGCAGCTTTTACTGGCAAAGCATACTCATCAGAATTTAGGGGCTTTATGTCCCAATTTTATCAAGATCTTCCCATATTTTCCCATCCCATTCTTTCCTATTCAATGCCCCCCTTTAACAGTAGACACCCTGTGAGGCTGGGAGTTCTATCTGTGTTATAATTTAGCTAATCACTGGATGAGATCCTGTTTGATTTTCAGCAATCTCAGCCCTGCAGCTTCAAGATATAAGGGTTTCCTTCGGAGCACACCTAGAAGCTTTCAGGTAATTTACATGGTGCTTGAGCTGTGAATTCAAATCCATGCTCCTACCCTTTTGCTTCACCACTTTATCCAGCGATGTTAGGAGCAACCAGTCAACATTATATTCACTAATTTTCAAAAAAAGTGTTCAAAAGTATATATACAGTCACCCAGCTCCTTGCTTCTTATAAGTAGTTGGTTAGGAATATACAATACAGATATTTTGCATAACTGTATTGCCTACTCATGCCATGTTTTATCGGTTTACTGTACTACTAGAAATAGTCATTAACATCTTTAAATGTAATAAGTATAGAGTGCTAGCTCCAGAAACTATGGACCAATTCAGAAAACTATTTAAAATCTATTCCTCTAAAACTACTCTCAGTACCAAAATCTGTATTATTCAGGGTTCTCCAGAAAAACAGAACCAATAGAATATTAATTTATTTATTCTTTCATTGATTTATTATGAAGAATTGGCTCAAGTGATTATGGAAGCTAAGAAGTCCCACAATCTCCCATCTATAAGCTCCAGTCCCAGGAAATATCTGAAGGCCTGAATACCAGGGGGAGTTGATAGTGCAAGTCTCAGTCTGAGGGCAGAAGTCTGATGTCCCAGCTCAACCAGTAAGGCAGAGAGAGGACAAATACTTCTGCTTTTTTATCTATTCAGGCCCTCAACAGATTGGGTGATGTGCACCCACATTGAGGAAGGCAATATGTTTTACTTAGTCTACCAATTCAAATGTTAATCTCATTCAGAAATATCCTCACAGATACACCAGAGATAATATTTAGCCAAATATCTAGGTACCCTGTGATCTAATCAAGTCGACACATAAAATTAACCATCACACTGATCAAATTTGCAGTACCAGAAAAGAACACCTGGAAACAGTATCCATCTGGATATAGCATCACACAGGGTATGATAATTTATCTACAATTCAGGACTGGACCCCAAAATCAAGGCAGAGTAATTCCAGGACATAAAGGCAAGAATTTGGCAAATGTACCCAGGCTGCCAGCTACACATTTGAGTGGCAAAGGGAGCTTTGGGGAACATAGCCAGTCCTGGGAAATGAATCTGACAAAAATTGATGGGCGTTCTACATCAGTGAACTTTCTAGGGGTCCAGCGATATTGGGGATGTTGAAATATCCCTTCTAAGGTAAAGGATAAGATGTTACATCTGGCCCATCCTATAACCAAGAAAGAGGCACAGCACCCAGTGGGCCTCTTCGAATTTTGGAGGCAGCATATTCCTCATTTGAGTGTGTTACTGTGGTCCATTTTCTGAATGACCCCAAAGTCTGCTGTTTTGAGTGGGGCCCAGAATAAGAGAAGACTCTACAATTGATTCTACAATAGAAGGCTGCCATACAAGCTATTTTGCCACAGTTGGGCCATATGATCTAGCAGATCCAATGGTACCTAAAGTGTCAGTTATAGATAGGGATGGTATTTGGAGCCTTTGTCAGACCCCTTTAGATGAATCATTATACAGGCCCTTAGAATTGAGAAACAGCTGTTGGCCTGCTATTGAGTCTTGGGAAAGAGTGAATGTTTAACCACGGTCCACCAAGTCACCATGCAACCTGAGCTAGCCACCACACCATAAAGTTGGGTGTGCAGGGCAATACTTCATTATGAAATAAAAATGGTATATACGTGATTGGGCATAAGCAGCCATTGAGGGAACAAGTAAGTTATATGAAAAAATGGCCCAAACCCTGGCCAGTGTGGCTCAGTTAGTTGAGTGCCGTTCTATGCACCAAGAGGTCACTGGTTCGATTCCCAGTCAGGGCACATGCCTGGGTTGTGGGCTCGATCCCCGGTGGGGAGTGTGCAGGAGGCAGCCAAACCATGGTTCTCTCTTATTGATGTCTCTCCCTCCTTTCTCTTTCTCTAAAATCAATGAAAACGTATGTTTTAAAAAGTGGCCCAAATACGCATGGCTCCTACTCCTGCTACACTGTCTTCTCTCTCCCAGCCTGCACCTCTGGTCTAATGGGGAATTCCTTCAATCAGTTGACAGAGAAAGAGAAGACTCAGACCTGGTTTACTGATGCTTCTGCAGGATATACAGGCACACCGGAAAGTGAACATCTGTAGCACTATAGCCCCTGAAGGATAGTGGTAAAGGGAAATCCTCCTAGTGGACAGAACTTTGAGCAGTGCACGTGGTTGTTTACTTTTCTTGGAAGAAAAAATGGCTAGCTATGTGATTATATATCAATTCTTGGGCTGTAGCCAATGTTTTGGCTGAATTGTCAAGGGAGCTGAAAGAAGCATGATTGGAAAATCTGTGACAAGGAAGTTTTGGGATGAGGTATGTGGATAGACCTCTCTGGATGGGCAAAAATGTGAAGATATTTATGTCTCATGTGAATTCTCACCAAAGGGTGATATCAGCAAAGGAAAATTTCAATAATCAAGTGGATAGGATGACCCCTCCTGTGGATACCAGTCAGACTTTTCCCCCACTCACCCCATCATCATCCAATTGGCTTATGAACAAAGGTAGCCATGGTGGCAGGAATGGAGGTTATGTATGGGCTCCACAGCATGGAGGTCCATTAGCCAAGGCTAACCTGGCTATGGCCACTGCTGAGTGCCCAATCTGACAGCACCAAAAATGGACAATGAGTTCCTGATATGACACCATTCCCCAGGGTGATCAGTCAGCTACTTCATGGCCAGTTGTTTCCATTAGACAGCTTCCATCATGGAAGACGCAATGTTTTATTCTTATTGGTATAGATACTTACCCTGGATACAGATTTGCTTTCTCTGCGTGCAGTGTTTCTTCTAAAACCACTATCCATGGACTTACAGAATGCCTTACCACCCTCATGGTATTCCATATAGCATTACTTTTGATCAAGGAACTCATTTCACAGCAAAAGAAGTACAGTAATGGGCCCACACTCATGGAATTCACTGGTTTACCGTGGTTCCTATCATCTTAAAGCAGCTGGCTTGATAGAACTGTGGAATGGCCTTTTGAAGATTCAGTTACAGTGCCAGCAAGGTGGCAATAAATTGCAGGGCTGGGTAAGATTCTTCAGGAGTCTGTATATGCTCTGAGTCAGCATACAATATATGGTGCTGTTTCTCCCATTGCCAGGATTCATGGATTCAGAAATCAAGGGGTGGAAATGGCACCATCACTGGTCACTATTACTCCAAATGACCCTCTAGCAGAATTTTTGCTTCTTGTTCCCACAACCTTATGCTCCACTGACCTAGAGGTCTTAGTTTCAAAGGGAAGATTGCTTCTTCCTCCAAGAGACACAACAATAATCCAATTGAACTGAAAGTTAAGGCTGTAACCTGTCCATTTTGGACTCCTTGTTCCTCTGAATCAATAGGCAAAGAAGGGAGTTATTGTGCTGACTGGGGTGATTGATCCTGTCTACCAAGCTGAAATTAGACGGCTACTCCACAAAAGAGGGAAGAAAGAGCATGTCTGGAATACAGGAGATCCCTTAGGACATCTCTTAGTATTACCATGCCCTTGATTAAAGTCAATGGAAAACTGTAACAACCTAATTCAGGCAGGACTACTAATGGGCCAGACCCTTTGGTAATGAAGGTTTGGGTAACGCCAACAGTTAAAGAACCACACCAGCTGAGGTGCTTATTGAAGGCAAAGGGAATATGGAATAAGTAGAGGAAGAAGGCATTTATGAATACCTGTGATCATGTGATCAGTTACAGAAACGAGGACTGTAATTGTTATGAATACGTTTAAGTATATATCTATATCTCTGTTGTTGTTTTTTTTATTCCCTTCGTTAACCCCTTATCATGGAACATAAGATGTATCCACTTTATATCATAGTATTTAAATATTAACTTTATGTCATAGTATTTAAGTTATGGGATATCAAAGGCAAGAGAAAATATCATTTAAGGGCTTTGCATCCTCTTCTGTAGAATGGGTTAGTGTGCTATTGGTTGTACTCAGAATAGTTGTGTCATGTTAGGTGGAAGGATGACCTTATTTTTGTTTTTGTTTGGAGATTAAGTTTGGTTTAAGGAGATGTGTATGGATGCCAAGTTGACAAGGTGTAGAATTGTGATGGTTAATTTTATGTGTCAATTTGGAGGGTGTCTTTTGGATGAGATGAACACTTCAATCAGTGAAATTTGTATAAGAAGATGCCATCCATGATGTGAATCGGCCACATCCAATCAGTTGAAGTCTAAATAGAACAAAAAGATTGACCCTTCTCTCCACCCCCCTCCAACAAGAGAAAACTCTCCAGCATACAACCTTTGGACTTCATAATGTGCCATCAGCTCTTCTGGGTCTCTAGACTGCCAGTCTTCAGACTGGAACTGCACCATTGGATTTCTTTCATCTCCAGGCTGCCAGTCCATACTGCAGATTTTAGATTCACTAGTCTCCATAATGTGTGAGCCAATTCTAAATCTTTTTTTTTTTTAAAAAATATATCTTTATTGATTTCAGAGAGAGGAAGAAAGAGGGAGAGAGAGAGATAAAAACATCAACGATGAGAGAGCCCTCATTGATAGGCTGCCTCTTGCATGCCCCTGACGGGGGATTGAGCCCACAACCTGGGCATGTGCCCTGACTGGGAATCGAACCATAATCTCCTGGATCCTAGGTCGATGCTCAACCACTGAGCCATGCCCTGCTAGGCCTAAATCTCCTTCTAAATATATAAACATCCTATGGGTCCTGTTTCTCTGGAGAAACCTGAATAGTGAATATGGTAACCCCTATGATCTTAGGGTGGTTATTGAATATTAAATAGAGGACAAACAGGTGTGCCTTATCTTAACCATCATAATTATTGCTTTGACTAAATTCCCCATGGTCATAGCACCTATTGCCCTAAAACAACTAATAGTGGGTATGGACTCTATGACCCAATAAATAATAAATCAAAATTAAATTAAGTCTTTGGCAGGTATAAAGTTGCCTGAAGAAATGGGACCTCATGGACATCCTCCACACCTTTATCTAGTTAATACAGCCCAATGTAAATTAAAACAGAGCCTTCAGGGATTAACACCCATTATACAAAACCTGTATAGAGAAGGAGTGATTATTATTCCCACTGCTTCTTCATCTAACAGCCTAATTTGGCCTGTTTTTCAACCTGGAAAGAATGAATGGGACTTCACAATGGATTACCTCAGCTTTCATGCTATGGTCCCATTCATTAAGGTTCCCATAACTAATGTTATGGAAATTATTGACTCCATCTAATTAGCAATTAGAGATGTCTATCTCTGACACTGTCAAGAAACTACTACTGACCCTCTCAGCACCTACATTAAGACAAGCCCAACATCTTTTAGGCCATTTTGAGTTCTGGAGGCAACATATTCCTCACAAATTTTACTTTAGTCCACTTATGCTGTTACTTGCAAATAAGCCTACTTTTAATGAGTCCCCCCCAAGGCTCTAAGGCATTTTTCAAATTGTAATACTATTAGTGTTACTCCTATTAGTGTCTCCCAGAAATCCTTCACTGTAGAGGCTTAGTAACCTCCTTTCATTCCTCTTGGAGTCTCAGGACCACCCATGATCTCCATAAGTTGCCCATGACCTCTGATGCAAGAAACTGCCCTACTAGGCCCCATGCTATACAAGCATACCTTAGAGATATTGTGGGTTTGTTTCCAGACCACTTCAATAAAGTGAGTATTGCAATAAAGCAAGTTGTAATCATTTTGCTGGTGAAGGGTCTTATTTTCAATTTGTAAAAAACACATCTGTGAAGTGCAATCAAGTGAAGTACAATAAAATAAGGTATGCCTGTATGTCATTAGAGTGGCAATTGGTGGCTGTATAGTAAGGTCTCCTGGAAATAGAGGCTCGCTCAGGTCCTGGTCCTCCATAGTCAGTTAATTGTGTCTTGGGCCTTGGAAGAAACACCAAAACCTCAGTCACCAAAACCTTTGCAGCAAAACCTGGGTCCTCTGGTATGACATTTGCAGGTGGAGATGGCCTCCCCTGCCCTCAGTCCCTTGCCAGATGCCATGGGGCTGGAATAGGTCACCCCTTGGCTACCTAGGGATCCTCTTGGGATCAACTGAATGGATAGCAATGGGAGTTTGTATACTTTAGAATATGTTGCCATAATCATGATTAGTGCTTATTTTTTCCCTTAACCAGTGTGTTTCAGATAAAGTACTGAACCCAAGATGCAATTGTCCAAACTGTAGGCAGTCATCTTAGCACTGGATGCCCTGTCCAATGATTACCCACCTCTGCAAATTTTAGACTCTAGGCCATTGCCAATGGCCTAGTTATCTTGTTTGTCCAATGGAAGCAACATAAATTCCTTATCCAAGATTGTCCCATTTTGGGTAAAGAGTCTGGGAAGCTGTTGCCTCACAGATAAGAAAATAAAAATCAACATCACACACGCTTCCACATATACTCAAGCTACAATACAAGGCCTCACCAAGACAGTTCTTACCCCTTTCAGAGTTCCAGATATTGTTGATTTTGACTAAGGCATTCATTTTGCTTCTCAGAATACACAATACTGGGCAAGCATTTGATGGAACTTTCACCTTCCTTACAGACTTCAGGCTACAGACCTCACAGTGTACCTTAATGACTTATTAAACCTGTTCCAATCCAATTAAAAAAATATTGTACATTTTAACCATCAAACACCAGGGATGAATTGTAATAAAGAGTCTGTCTCCAATTTTCTTTTTGATGTTTGACTGCTGACAGCTCTTAAGCCTCACTTCTCACTCTTCCCCTTTGGCTCTACATCTGGGCAAGCTAATAAAAACCCTGGGTACTCTCTCCTTTGGTGCCAAAGGGAATTTCAAACCATGCAAGCCCCTGACTGTGCATTGGAACCCTCACTTTAGCCCCACCCTTTAACCACAATAAAAACCCAAGCCAGTTTCCTTTTCTTGCTCTCTCAAGAATTTTTAAACCAGCTTTGGAAGTCTGTCCTGCTCTCCCCATAAAACCTTGTTACATGAGTAACAAATCTTTGAATATCCTGTTGATATGTAAGTGGCATCAGTCTCATCATCTAAACTAAATTTTGTATGGGGTCCGTTGTGTATCTTGAGTGGCCACAACTGGTGGCCTGCGTTTACAGGAAGAGTTCCTAGCTGGGTATGTAAAAGGAAAGTGGAGTCGTAGGGAAATGGCTCCTCCACTATGGCCTGGAACTCTTGCAGGTATCCATATAGGCTGCAACTGCAGTTAAGCTGTCTTGGTTAAATGCCTTTTGACCTCCCAGAACATGAGAAGATGGAAGGCTGTAAGGAACTGCTACAAGACCATCTCCCATACACCTCCTTATCACCCCTGGGAGGTTGTCATGAGACAGTTTCTCATAACCTAACAGTTTCTGATAGGGCTTCTGTCCTGTACCCCCAGAATAGAGCTGTAGCATATAAAAGCACTCAACTGCAGTCTAGATTTGGCCCCTCAGTAATGGAATATCCCAAAACTTGTGTTTCAGTCATAAAGACCCTTTTATTTCTGTGTTGTCTTTTAGAGTATGTGGGACAAGAACTTGGGAAGCTGACACCTTTGGCTCATTCTTCTTTGCACCGTGTATGTAAGTAATAAACTGTCTAAATCTAGAAGTAGTTCATTGTATCTTTACCGGTAGAATCAGTCAGGTCTTGGCCTTGCCTTGTCTTCTATGTGTGAATTTCTTACCATAAAATCCTGATTGCTATCTATGTCTTTTACCCATAAAATAAAATATTTAGCATACTTGTATTTATTCAACAGTTCTTAAACTGAATAAATACTGAGGGCTTACCATATCTTTAAATCATTTGTATTTGGAAAGCCTTCAGTGAATTATCAAATGCAGCTGTGGGGACAGTTTAGCATCTGAGGAAGTATCTTATAGTACTTTATGAAGTTAAGAAGTTAGGCATAATTGGTACTGAAAGATTCTGAAAAAAAATGGAAACATGATTTATAGACAAAATATTCTTCCCAATAAAGAGAAATTTGTGTATAGACCACAGTCTTATGGTGTCTCATTTTTCATATTTTCCAGTACACAAACACCTGGTAAAATAATGGCAATGTATTTTTGACAAGTAAAAGGCATGACAATCTTTTATAATGCACATTATGAGTACCTATAGGTCACCATGTTCCAGGCCCTGTGCTAGTCTGGGTCCCCAAGCCACAGGACTCAGAGTTTAGAAAGTAGAGACATTCAAGCTAATAAGTATAAGTTTATAAGAACTATGAAATAGGACAGTGGGACACCTGGGAACACAAGAATATATCTTACCCTAGGAGATCAAACAGTGTTGTTTACAAAGATAGGGTCTACGATTATCCCCATTTTACAGAGGATAAAAATGAAGATTGGAGAAGTAAAGTAACTTGGCAGAGGCCACACAGCTAGTAGATGGTCAAACCAGTTTTAATCCATGGCCTGTTGGACTCCAAACCACTATTTGTTTTAACTTGCAGCCACCACCTACAGTTCTGTTCACCTGGCTTTGTTTGCTTCCAAATTAAAAAAAAAAAAAAAATCTATTAACTTGTAATCTCATTAAAAGCTGCTTCTAGGGAGAGATTAATGAAAAATTTTATGGAAATTTTCTGTTCCTTCTAACAAGAGAACCTTGGAAGTGAAAGCTCTGCCAGCTGCGGGTAGTAAAGGGCTCTAAGGTAAACCTTTCATCTTCCCTTTTCCAGGAAACAGTTGTTTCTGCGGAACTGCTTGCTCTTGGGACTGGGACACACTTAGAAAGCAGGAGTAGAATGGGCAGCTTCAACCTCACAGCCTTTCACACTTATGAAGGTGTTCATCTTCCCTGGAAGGGGCTTCCAATGGTATTCTTACTTTGTGCCTGCTCCTTCTTGACCCATGAAAAATGTCAGGACAGACCCCATGTCTGTTGATTTCAGCAAAGCTTCACTGACTCTGACCTAGAAGATTTTGGCCTTTACAGAATACTAAGCACAGTTCAAAACTGAAGGAATATCTACAGTATAAAACACAAAATGGTTCAGTGCAGTCAGGAATGTTGACTACTTACCTTCCTGTTTCACCTACCTTCATATATAACTTTAAAGTTAATGAATATGCAACTAATAAGTCTGCAGCCACTATTCCCTTTAAAAAAAAGATTCAAAAATGTCATTTTGTGGATTTGTATAAAATTACATAACTTGCTCTCTGGAGACTCCAGCCCTTTGATTTTTCACATTGATACGAACTGGACTGTGTTGTCAAAAATCCTGCTTAACAGAACATGAGAATCTATTCCCATGTTCTGATAGATATAAATAAGAATTTAACTCTTCCTATTTTAATGAGCCAAATTAGAGAAAAAACTCCTAACACTGGTCTGTAGCAAGGGAAACACTAGCCAGTCCAGGGTATGTTGCCCCTCTCTTTTTAAGCTTTTGACCTCTTGGGTCAGAAGTGGCACCCCTGAGCCAACATATTCTAAACAATCTAAAATTTTTCCTCTTCTTTTTTCTCTGTGCCTTAAATATTAGCTTTAATAAGAACACTGATAATTTTTTAAATTAGTTTTTTATTATGGAAAATGTCAAACACACAAAAGTAGAGAGAAACATATAATGAACCATCATTTAGCCATCACCCAGCTTCAACCATTATCAAGTCAGGCCAATCTTATTTCATCAATATCTCCCAACACATTTAACATCCAGTCTTATTATTTTGAAGCAAATTCCAGACATCATTTCAACTGTAAATGTTTGAGAATATGTCTTTAAAAGATAACAACTCTTTTGTTTTCAACATAACCACAACACCATTATCCTAACTAATATCAAATATCAAGTCAATTTTCAAATTATCCAGATTGCCTTATAAATGTATTTTAGTTTGGTCAAATCAGGGTCCAAAAAAGATCCATGTTACAATTGGTTCATATGTCTCTTAAGTCTCTTTTAATCTATAGGTTCATCCTCCCATTTCTTTCATCCAGGCCATTCATTTACTGAAGAAACTGGGTCACCTGTCCTGTAGAATTTTCTACAGTCTGGATTCTGCTGATATCATCTCTCTGGTGTATGTTTCTCTGTTCCCTGTATTTTCTATAGATTAGGATTTATAGCTAGAGGCACAGTTAGATTTAAGTCTAAAATATTGGCAAATATATTTGATAGGTGGTATAGTATATAATACCATCAGGAGGCACATAATATCACAGAATTTTTGCTTTCTGATATCTCACAGATGCCTTGAAACACTTGACACCTGATGTACAAAAGCCACATGTGTGTTAGAGAGAGCATTTATTGTACTAACACCCAATTAGAAGGTGAAAGCTTTACCACTCAGTGTCATTATAAAATATTATTTAGACAAATCTTCAGTGATGTCTACATTTCAAGTGATATCTTGTATGCTAGATATATAAAAAGACTAAGGAAATAAGGCCCTTGCACTCAAGGTCATTTAAACTGGTGGGAAATACAGACACAATCATAAAAGCACAGAAAAGGCCATAAGTGCCAAATTAGAAATCTGTACAGATACAGTGGTAGTGCAACAGCTTGGAAAATTGTCATTGTAATAAACAGGGGAGAAGTGTCCAAAAGCATAGGATGAGCTGCGTTCTTGATAGTATGAGTTGTGCTTCACAATTCCATTCATCACTGGGTATACATACTTGATTCTTTCAAAGTAAATCTGAAAAAAAAACTATCATTAATAGTTTTATTGGTTCATCAATTCCTCTAGTCAGCAAATGTTTATTGATGGTCTACTATGGTTCATTAGCCACTTTTTACTGGAAAAGCCATCAGCGAATTATCCAATGCAGTTCCGCTGAGAGGCCAGATGAGAGCCTGAGGGAGTAACATTGTCTCAGCTAACATCTGAAGCTAAGAAATCAAGAATACACTAGTAGTAGATACTTCTAATCTCTGGATCAATGACAAATGTCTCCAAAGTTTAGCCACTGTTCTCGCCACTGAGGATATTAGCAGAAATCAGGCTGGGTCCTAGTCCTCAGAGTTCACAGTCTAACAGGCCAACAGTCATTCAAAAGAATGATTACAATGCTAGAATGATGCTGAAAATATTTCCTGTTTTGCTTGATGCTTCCACAAAAGGAACCCTGAAAAAGAAAACTCTGGCCAGCTGTTAGTACAGTAGTCTCTACAGACACACTTTCACCTCCCTTTTCTCAGTAAACAACTATTGATGGAGGAATTGCTCTTTCTTACAATTGAACTCCAATGAATGGGAAGTGAGAGGGGCAGCTCTAGCTTCAGAGCCCTATAAACTTTCTGTCCCAGAAGATGTCTCTAATGTTGCTGGTACTTTACAAGCTGCCTATTTCTACTCTTACACACACACCCCTAATAGTTATTTGATGTTTCTAAATATAAAACTGTTGAAATTTTTACAATTTTCTCAAATGAAAATTTACTCCAACACATCTTAAAACTTATTTTAAGAATAAGAACAGGCAGTTGTACAGTTGGGGGGAAAACAGCCTCTAAAATAACGTGCTGAAAACAAATTTCTATCTCATGTCTGGAAGCGTTGTCTTTGATCAATGTACTGTTTTCTGGGAGGGGTATAAGCTGAAAGATTCACCTGTACATTTTTAGTGCAATTACCACATAAGCAATGCATGGGTCTATGCAATGACTATGTAAGCAGAAAACCCCAACTGTCTATTAAACTCTTGGAGGACATCTGGTTATATATAAAACAGATATGTCAACTTAGTCTGAAGTTTTTTGATTTCTCTTTCAAAATGAAAGTCTTTTTGTTTTTCTTTTTTAAATTTAATTTTTTTAGACTGAACTCCAGAAGCATATATACCAAGAATTGCCTGTGTGAATTTGAAAACTTAACTTAGTGTGATAATTGTAAAATATTATGTTGTGATTTAGAAATGAAAACCACAGAGGTTTTACAAATTGCATAAATTGAAGATATTTTGGCAATCCAAATATTTCTGAATAAAATACAGTAAATACTTACAGGCTAACCACTCTTTAAGTGTTGATAAACA
Source organism: Miniopterus schreibersii (assembly GCF_964146895.1). Lineage (NCBI taxonomy): Eukaryota > Metazoa > Chordata > Mammalia > Chiroptera > Miniopteridae > Miniopterus > Miniopterus schreibersii. The sequence goes on from NC_138104.1 coordinate 73,284,745, forward strand.
TCAACAGTAATACTTTTCACATTTGTCAAATACATAGTATAAAAGTCAAAACATAAGATTTTGCTTTATTATCTCTAAGAATGCCATGTATAAATTAAACCTCCCAAATATTTGTGGCAGCATTTTAGATGGAGGCAGTTTTATGTATGAAATAGTCGCAAAGCAGTAATTCATTTTCTCTGAAGTTAGTGTATATGTACTTTGAAAAATCTCAGGTTACTGAGAATATCTATCAGTCGACTTGGATTGTTGGACTAAAAAAGGTCAACTTTTAGAAATTAGAAAGTTTTTTTTTAAAAAAAGACTTCTTTCTGTACAAAGAAACAGATAGTTTTTTTTTAAATGGTCACCTGAGGATATGTTTATTGATTTTAGAGAGAGGAAGGGAGAGAGAAACATTGATGTGAGAAACATCACTGGTTGCCTCCTGTATACGCCCCGACCAGGGATCGAACCCACAACCTAGCTATGTGCCCTGACCAGGAATCAAGCTTGCAACCTTTTGGTGTACAGGACAACATTCAACCAACTGAGCCAGCAGGTCAGGGTGAAGAAACAGGTAAATTTTGAAAAACATTTGATAATTCTGCATAATTTAGAATATGAAATTACATAACTGACTTTTAAAAGCTATTCATTTTTATACCACTCATTCCTTTGATAACAGTTAATTATTGTTAACTACAATATGTACTTTATTTGGACATTTATATAGGGACAGATTTTTTTTTTTTCTCCTCACCTGAGGATATTTTCCATTGCTTTTCAGAGAGAGTGGAGAGGAGAGAGAAAGAGAGAGAGAGGGAGAGAGAGAGAGAGAGATTGGTTGCCTCCTGCATGCACCCCAAGCCTGCAACCCAGGCACTTGCAATTGGCTGGAAATGAACCCAGGACACTTCAGTCCACAGGCCAACACTCTCATTACTGAGCCAACCCGGCCAGGGCTATGGAAAAATCTTATTTTAAAAATAAATTTTTAAAAAATTTCAATTCTACCAAGTATTGTATTCTCTTTAAAAGGTTAATCTGTAGAATAACAAAGTGAATTCCAGTTATCCAGTTATATTCATTATTGTTCTGTAGAATAATTTTTTATAAGCTGATTTAATTTTTTAAAATTTATTTTACTGTTGAAAATATTACAGATGCTCCCATTTTCTCCCCTTTACCCCTTTCCTCCCATCTCCCACCCCTCCCCAGTTCTTCCCCTGTCTATTGTCTGTGTCCATGGGCTGTGCATATATGCTTATAATTTTTTGGTCAATCTCTTCCTGTCCACCCAATACTTTTAAGATTTCATGTTTTATGTACAAAAATGCCCCCCGCCCATTCTCTTTTAACAAAGTATGCCTTTCTTCAACCTTTGAAGAGAAGTTGAACAGTATCAAGAGGGATCTACACTTTCAAAATTTCTTAATACAGAATGCATAAGTGTTCTTTCAAAAAGATGACTGATAACTTAATCAGTAATAATTAAAAGACAGGATATATTCTAGGTTGCCCTAAAAATTAGGAATGGGTCCAGCTGGGCGTGGCTCATCGCTTGAACACTGACCTAGAATCCAAGAGATCCTGGTTTGATTCCAGGTCAGGGCATATACCCAGGTTGCAGGCTCGATCCCCAGTTGGGGGTGTACAGGAGGCAGCCAATCAATGACGACTCTCTCATCATTGATGTTTCCATCTCTCTTCCTCTCTCTGAAATCAATGAATACATACTTTAAAAAAAATTAGGAATGGGTTTTCCACCCCCAATACCCACTTGAGGAAGTAGGACATCGGTGGGTGAAAGAGATGAAGTTCCAGAAGAGAGATCTAAGTATTTCAGATGAGAGTGCTGATGACAAGCAAGTACAGAGGCAAATGTAAGAGTTTTTAATTCATCACTCCAAATAGATTGTCACGTGAGACAAAATGTTTATTCTAAATCTTTAGGAGAGATTGGTCAGGTGTCCCACCACTTTCAAAGTCTGTAATGGCTGAATATCAAGAAAGGTACCTCACTCAGTTGGGATGTGATCAGCATACAGATCCCATTCCTGTGGTTACTCATAGTCAGGAAGTTTAACTGGAACGTTGCTAAATTCAAATATGTGAAATAACTTTTTAAAAAAACTAGTTTATGTTGAGAAAACCATGGTTGTTCTAAGGGTCCTGAGACAGGGGCAGCGGGTGTTGGAAGCTGAGCATGCTACATCATGCTCTACGAATACTTTTCCCGATAAGATATATGGATGTGTTTGGCTACCAATACCTTCCTGAGAAATATCTACTCTATAAAGTAATATTTTGTTACACTACATTTGGGCTACACGGGGAATGGCCATTTCAAGTAAGCAGTCAAAACCTAGCAGTGTCTGGCTCAGTGGTTAGAGCCTCAGCGGGAGGACCCAAGGGTCCCCAGTTCAATTTCACCAGGGACACATACCTGAGGTGCAGGCTTGATGCCCAGGCCCCAGTTGGGGCACCTGCCAGAGGCAACCAATCCACGTGTCCCGCTCTCACATCCATGCTCTCCTCTTTCTCTTGCCCTCCCTCCCTCCCTCCCTCCCTCCCTCCCTCCCTCCCTCCCTCCCTCCCTCCCTCCCTCCCTCCCTCCCTCCCTCCCTCTCTCTCTCTCCCTCCCTCCCTCCCTTCCACTCTCTCTGAAAAGCAATGGGAAAAAAATATCCTTGGGTAAGGATTAAAAAAAAAAAAAGAAAAAGACCTAGCAGTGGTGAGCAATTTTCGCAAATGAAATTATGTACGTGTGAGTAAAGAAATCTCTGAAAAGGGCAAATTAGAACACATTTCTGAAGATAAAATTATTGTCGAGTATGGCAAGAGCACACGTTGTCCAATTTCTTAAATTTTCTCTTTTTTAATTCAAAACTCATCATTTAAACCAATTTCCAGCACAGAAGGGCTTGCTGACAAGGGCTAATACCGTGAACGAGGAGACAACTTAAAAAAGAAAATTAATGAAAGATGCCAGACAACCAAGGTGATCAGATTTTAAATGCCTTCGCTACAAAACCACAAGGCCGGTACCAAAAGTGCACACAGGCGCGCGCGGGCACACACACACACACACACACACACACACACACACACACACACACCCCAAGAGCTGGGTGAGCAGTTAAGGCACCTTCCGAGAAAACCCATGTGAACTATGTTAAACAGCGCTACCAAGAAGCGATTCTCACAGCATCTGAAAAACGTGCACATTGTCCGAAAACAGTGCCTGGCAAGCGAGACACTTTGCAAGCGTGATTCAGAGTCTGCCAAGGAAACAAAAGGAGCCCCCCTCCCCCGGGGAGCCCGCACGGGACACTGGAGGTGCGCGGGCACTAGGTGCTCTGGGGCCGGCGGAAAGCAGAGGGGGCTGTGCAGGAGCGGTACATACTAGGGGTCGCTCCCGGGCACGGAGTTTCCATTGGTGGGGGAACCGCCCAGCTTTAGTTTCTCCAGGTATTCGGCGTGCACGGGCTTGTGGCACTGGAGGACCTTGATGGCATCTTCGATTTTGAACCACTCTCGCTTCCTCCCAATGCTCACCGAATCTTCCCAATCCTCCAGAACCTCAGTGACAGTCAGGACATACACGTAGGTCCTGTGCTTGGGATCCTGGTTCTGCTCGAAGACGCCCAGGAGCCGGCCTAACTTCCCCTTGACTCCCGCCTCCTCGTACACCTCTCGGACGGCCGCGCCGCTCGGCTCCTCCTCGGGCTCCATGCCCCCGCCCGGCACGATCCAGCGGTCGGGGTACCGGCTGCTACTCACGAGCAGCACCTCGTCCTCGAGCTCGCTCCGGAAGCACAGGCACGCCGCCCGCTTCTTGAAACCCTCCGGGTCGTAGGTCCGCGTCTGGTTGGGCTTGCACTTCATCCTCCAGGCCGCCTGCTCCCGCGCTCGCTGCTGCTCCGGGCGCCGCCGCCGGCTGAGGTGCTGCGGAGAGAAAGAGGCGCTGCGAGGGGCGGGGAGAGAGAAGCGGCTCAGCCCGCGAGCCCCGAGCCTAAGACAAGATGAGGCGGGGGCGGGGGCGGGGCGCGGCGGGGGCGGGAACCGCGAGAACGTCAGTCAGTCCGCCCCTCCGCGGCCGGGGTCCGGGGTCCGGGGTCCGAGAGCGCGCAGACGCCTGCGTGGAGGAGGCGCCCTGGCCGCTGCGGCCGCTCCGCACGCAGCCCACCCGCGGCTCCTCCGCGCGTCTCCCCCCTCCTCAGCCGCCCGGCACGGTAGAGGGAGGTGAGGCGCCTTCGCGTGCGCGTGCGCGTCGCTTTCCACGTGCGCGTTCCCGCCGGAGGGCGAGGGACGGGGGCGGGGGCGGGGGTCTCGCGACTCCCGCAGCGCGGCGCCTCGGGCCCACTGCGCAGGCGCCCCGCACCTCTCTGGCTGGGAATCTCTTTCACGCGGAGTTAGGTTCACCGCATTGTGATTTGGGCTGGCACTGTTCCCACGTGTGCCTCGGAGCTGAACGTGGCTGTGGAAGCCCGGGACGTTTCTCCTCACCGCCCACAGCTTCGCGACGCACACGGGCAGCCATTCTCCACACAGTACGGTCAAGTGCAACTTCAGGGTCGCCCATTAAGGAACGGTCCCGGCTTATTTATACCAAGGCTCGGGTTCGTCAAGATGATCTCGGTATTCTTGGATCAAAGTCTTACCTAATCTTTGCTGAGTCACATCATGCAGTTTTATCTCTTCAACAGGTTCTTCACCTTGCCAGGCACCTTGGCACAGCCCACAGAACTTGACGCTTCTCTTCAACCCCTATTGACGTCTCACCTCCCCCGCGCCTCAGTTTTCTTCATCAGTAAGCCCCTCGCCTGCTGCCTCCTTGCCTTGGAGTCACATTCATCCAACAGCTGGAGAAACATCCCGAGTAGTGTTTTTTATGACCTCCCAAGAGTCTCCACCCTCCACGCACTCCACCCTTCTGTTTCTCATTGATAAGTACTGGTTGGGGTTTGGGAAAACATGCCTACGGAAATCCTTTCATATCCTACATTTTCATATTTAGAAGCCTCCTGGCGTGGGACCGCAGCAAGTCCACCTGGTGCTCTCACACCTCTCTGCTCGGTCATCCTGTCCTCCAGGCCAAGCAGTGGCCCCCACCCCCCAGCCAAAATTCCAACAGCCTAAAGCTTTCCCTCCCCTTTTCAGTTTTTGTATTGTATTCCTACTCGAACAGTGGTAGTGGCCTTATGGAGAAGACCTCTGATGTCCCTCAACTTTTGCCATATTGCAACTTATGCCTCTCTGTCTCTCTCTTAGCAACAGGCACGCTGCTGGCATCAGGCAAGCACCATCACCCAGAACTCACTCCTCCAATGAAAGAATTCCTTCGTCAAGGGGAAATCGACTGAGATGTAAGTGGAAAGTAGTTATGAAACATACAGTCCAAAGTTTAAATAACAAGTTAGTTCAGCCTCCCAGGGTCTGCTCCACTCCATTTATAACCAGAATAGCTCATAAAAATGATCCTGTTCCCAGCAGCAACAGACACGTGCAATACCTAGAGCATAATAGGATAAAAGTGTATGGGCCGTATATGAAGAAAATGACTGAATGGAGACATAAGGAGAATGACTTTAACCTAAAAAGACACTACTGCTACTGACCATATTTTAGCGATCTATGGTGATCAAGAACATATGAAGGAATGAAACACCCCGTGATTAAAAACAAATGAGGAGCCCTGGCTGGTGTGGCTCAGTGGTTAGGGTGTGGGACCAAGCACCAAAGGGCCTTGGGTTCGGTTCCCAGTGAAGGGCATGTACCTGGACTGCACGTTTGGTCCCAGGCCCTGGTTGGGCTCATACGGCAGGCAACCAATCTACGTGTATTTCTCTCACATCGATGTTTCTCTCTCTCCCTCTCCCCCTTCCCCCCCTCCCTTCCACTCTCTCTACAATTCAGTGGGAAAAATATCCTCAGGTGAGGATTAACAACAACAACAGCAGCAGCAGCAGCAAATGAGGAAAAGAGATTTTAGCAGGCAGTATTCCTCAGTGTGCCCATACTCACAAATACACAAGGGATGTTAAACCACTAAGAAAAAATCCATTACAATCAGGATTTAGGCAAATATACCTATTATCACCAATATCATTAAATATTGTTTTAGGTGTTCTTTCCAGTGTAATGAGGTTGCAAAGAGAAAAAAGTCCATCGTTTTGGTAAAGAAGGCACAATTGTCATTATTTGCGGATGATGCGGATGTGGTCTTGGGAAAAACCTAATGGTGTAAATATAAATTCCTTTAAATGGTAGAATGAAATAACAACGTTTAAAATGCCAAGAGCGTTCATGTGTACCAGCAATAATCATCTGCAAAGTTAGAATGGGGAGCCCTGGCCAGTGCGGCTCATTTGGGCGTCATCCTGTGCACTGAAAGGTTGCTGGTTCGATTCCAGGTCAGGGCATATGCCAGGGTTGCAGGCTCGATCCCGGTAGGGGGTGTGCCGGAGGCAGCGGATCCATGCTTCCCTCTGGCATCGATGTTTCTCTCTGTCCCTCTCCCTTCCTCTCTCTTTAAAAATCAATAAAAATATCTTTAAAAATTAGAATGGGGAAATGACATTCACCGTAGCAATGTCAACCACCCCCAAATAAATTATACCATGGGATCCTAAAAATATGGTTAGGTCATTTTAGTAGAAAATGATAAACTTGTACTCAGCTTTGAACGATGATTTGGATAAATCAGAAGGACCCCTAACTAAGGCAGGAGAGCGGGCTGATGTCTGGGCAGAAGAGTGGTCCAACCAGGCCCCAGCCACATCACAAATCTACTTCCCAATACCAGGTACTATCTGCTTGTGTCACCAGAGGGGCCATTTTCTAGTTTATTCCATTACTTCTTCATCAGATTATGCCTATGCAAAATGCCTCTGCTGGAGGTATGTTTATTGGAAGGGAGAGGAATAGCAACATTATAATATGGAAAGAGGTATGGGTTGGATTCCTACTGGCCAAGACATACATAGCATGCTAGTGGAAAAAGAGACCCACAACTTACAGGTTTAGTACAATGCCAAGGAAAATTTGAAACTAGTTTTTTGTCCCCAGAATTTCATACAATAATTTTATCATTCACCTATTACAATAATAGGGCAAGGTAGTTGTGGCTTTTTCTAAAGAAGGGTGAAAATCACTTTTGAGAGACTAGCATTCTACCACTCGGTTAAGTATTGTCCAGTGTTCAGAATTTCCCCAGTGACGAACAAGGTCATTTGATGAACTGCTGTAATAGTAATCTGTTACAGTAACAACTGCAATTTGTGCATGGGTGCCTGCATCTCCTCCCACATTGTCGTTGGTGTTGGAGATGGAGCTCCCTTTGTCCAGCGGGAGAATGGCAAGAGTGAAGCAAGCAGAGATTTGAAAAGCGCTTGCACACTGGGGTTTGCCCCCTTTTGCTGCTCTTCAAGCAAGATGCTGCCAACAATATGAAGAAGCTCGGGTTAGGTGGATGATGAGAGACCCATGGCCCATGCATGCCCTTCACCCCAGCTGACAACGAACCACATGCCAGGAATGTGAGTGAGACCATCCTAGAACACGAGCCACCCCCAGCAGAGCCACCTAGCTGACAGGGCACTGACCACAGACGCATAAGTAAGCCTTCTGAGAACAGCAGAAGGACCACTCAGCTGAGCCCAGCTGAAATTGTTGAGCTGCAGAATTGTGAGGGCAGGAATTGGTTGCTGTTTAAAGTCACTAAGTTGGGAGTGGTGGTGGTTTGTTATGCATCAAAACTAGCTGACACAACCATTAACTGCCATTCATCAATACCCAACCAGAAATAAAGACAAAGTATTGTTCAGAGTAGAAATTTCACCTCTGCTTGAAGAAGTTGACATTGAACTTTCCCTGGAGTCAGGGAAAGGGATGAGGTTAAGATAGGTAATACATGCCGTGAGCAGTCTATGTGCAGAGCCTGTGTTGAGCCCTGTGCCCTTTTTAACTGACAGACAATTGAATCTTAAGGAGGCAGTTATTCCGTTTCATAGAAGAGACGGCTTAGAGTGGAGTTTGTGTTTGAATTCAAGTCTTCATGTCTCTCTAGCCTGTGGCCTCACAGCATTACCCTGTCTTGTCAAAAGGATTATTTTCATCCAGAGCTATGTCTGTTGTTGTTGCTGTTGTTAGTCCTTACCTGAGGATATTTTTTCCATTGATTTTAGACAGAGGGGAAGTGAGGAAGGGAAGGGGGAGGGAGAGAGAAACATCTATGTGAGAGAGACACATCAATTGGTTGCCTTCCTCATGCACCCCACCCTGGGCTGGGGGTGGAACCTGCAACCCAGGCACATGCCCTTGACTGGGAATCAAACCCACGACCCCTAGGTGCGCTGGGCCAATGCTCTAACCACTAAGCCACACTAGCTAGGGCAAGAGCTGCATTTTTTTGGGACATTCTTTGGTGTTCATTTGCTCAGAGTCACTGAGTTCAAAGAAAGTTATTTTCCCAATTGGATGTTCCCCTCTTGCACAATATAGTGAAAAGAACACCTGAGTGCCTATCTCACTCCCAGCAATTATGTGTGTCACCCTGACATGTTACTTAACAACTCGAAGTTCAATTCCTGCTGAGAGCATAAAACGGAATGAGGTGATACAGAAAAGAAGATACTCTCTTTTGTCATCACTGCCAGCATTGATTTTGATTATTGATGGTCTGCTTTATTTTATGCACTAAATATTTATTCACCAACAAACTTGAAAAATGAGTATCAAAATCCCCCTTAAGCAGATTAAGAAACAGGCTGAGGTGGGTTTAAGTAAGTAAGGCAGTAAGTGATGGAGCTGAGATTCACACCTTGGTCTGCCTCACTCCAAAGGTCATCCTCTTCCATTCACTATGAGAAATCTCACATCTGTTGAGAGTTGCTGAGATGCACCATACGTGTCATTGCTTTGGTACAGACTTCCTTCTCTTCCATCCTTTCCCCTTAGAATATCCAGGCACCAGGGAGAACATGGCTTCTATGTCATGGTCTAAAGCTGAGAGGATCTGCTCTGGGACCAACAAGGCTGAGGTGCATATTTCTGCATTTTTTTCTGAGTTAGGAAGGAGCAGGCAGATTGGAAAGTGACAGCGACATTAGAAGCATGGTCATGGGGTGTTGACTGAGTGAAAGAGCATGACAGGGGCTACATGGATCACAAAGGCCTGTTATTATTGTACCTGTTCATTGTTCATGAGAGATTTAAAGTGAAAGTTGAGTGAACATAGGGAGCTCTGACATATCTTTTCACTCGGGGAAGTTTGGTGGGTTGTGTCTTTCAAATCACTCTCCACATGTCCCCTACTTCTTTGCTTCTTTGTGTGCACTACTTCTCCCTGAACCACAGAGGTGGCCTCATAGTGGGTCTGTACTACGTAGCTCAGGAAAGGCTTGTCAAAGACAAAGTGATTGAACAAAAAATACCTCTCCAGTTTTTCTCCTGGATTAATCGATGAACCTCGGGATGGATACAAAACTTTGACTGTTGTGATTTTGTGAGGAATGGCATAGATGTGTAGTCAAGGGTGTGGACACAAAGATGGAGGGATATCTAGTCCAGGTGGGTGTTTCCAGTCTCTCAAAGAGGCAGCACTCACTGATTCCTCAGTCACTACTTCTGGTTCCCTGACTGCAGTGTCCTCTTTTCCCTGATACTGCCCCCTCTGTAGACTTCGAATTCAGCGCTGCAACACTGTCTAGTGCTCCTCCGGTCCTGCATCAGAGTCAAGTGTGAATCCTCACACAGCTCTTGAAGGCCCTACACTTTCCTCTTTGACTTGATGGCTATGATTCTCTGCTTTAGTCACTCATCCCCAACTCACCTGGACCCTTGCCGTTTCTGGATTATGTCAGCCAGGCTCCCTCCTTAGCATCTTTGCTCTAGCTAGTCCATTTGCCTGACTGACATCCTCCCTTCCATCAAAGCCTTGCTCAGTTCTCACCTCCTCACAGAGGCCTGCCCAGGCCACCATATTTTATATTGCTGAGTGCAGGCATCTTTTCCAACCCCACCCATATTCCTTATCCCCGTTACCTTGGCCTAAATTGTCTGTTTGTTATACTACTTACCAACTAACTGACTGTGTTCTTTACTTCTTTGTTACATGCACTGCTTATCGCTCCCCTCCCCCATAGCTCCTGCTTGAATAGTAGCGCCCTGATCTTAGAGATCATTGTCCTCTATTCATTGGTATATCTCAAGCAGCCTAGAACTTTGCTGAGCACACATTTTAGTCAGCCGGACAGTATCTGTTTGATGTGATGAAGGGTGTCTGTCTCCCCCGCTGCATTGTGACACCCTTGAGGACAAAGGCCTTATGTCATTATCCCACCTCCAGGACACTTTTTGATACAACTGCAAACGCACTGCTGAATATTTGTGGAATGAATGAATGAGTGAATGAATCTTTTGAAAGTGACACTAATAGGGAAAACATTTCTGTTTCCAAACTGTAGTTATTCCAGTAGGTGCCATCTGTGCCAGCAGCATGCATGTGTCAGCTGCCATGCAAAGCCTGCTGATCAGCTGGGAGGTTTTTATAAAAATCCTCACCCCAGGATATATGTTTTATTGATCTGGAGGGGCAGGGGGAACATCGATGTGAGAGAGAAACATTGATCTGTTGCCTCCCATATAGGCCCCAACCAGGATCAAACCCACAACCTAGGTATGTGCCCTGACCTGGATTCAAACCCACCACCTTCTGTGGTACAAGATGACACTCCAACCAACTGAGCCACCCAGCAGGGTCAACTGGCAGATATTTGAGGGCCAGGATTCTGATTCACTGTCTGTGGATCCCTCATACGGTTAGCACAGTTCTTCCTACACAGCATGACTTGGGGTGGTGGTTCCAGATCTCAATCATTCATCACTTTTTAAAAAAGTCTGTGTAGGGCATGTACTGTATCTATATATAATATTTTCTTATATTTTGTGTAAATAAAACTATCATTGAGAATAAAGCATGTGTATATAATTACACACAATGAAAGCCAAACAATGGAATGAAGTACTTGAGATCAAAGTTGAGATTAATGTTAAGTAATAGAACACGTAATCATGGGCGCCTACCCTAGGCACTTCATCGATCTTCTCTCATTTAATCCTAATAAAACCCCTCAAAGGATATATTTCCATTTCCAGTTCTATAAGGGAGAATGCTGAGATCGAGGACAATATGTGAATTGCCCAGCATCTGACACCTAGTAGGTAGCTACATGTTGTGGAAACTCAGGGCTCATTGATGATGACACTCCACAAGGACTGCATTGTGGCCAGACCCCCACTTGTCTTGCCCCCAGCAGTCCTATCTTATTCCCCTCCTTTTGTTCACTGATACAGCTCTCCGACATTTTCATCCCATCTCCTAACATTTTAGAAGCTCTTCATCCCCAGCTCCTTTGGACACTGATGTCTGTGTGGCAGATGAAAGGTGACTATTTAGAGTCCTTGCAAAGGACTGAATAATTGTTATTTACAACTCCTTTGTGCCTCTTGATGATTGTGGATGCTGAGGAGGGTCCTTTGTTGCAGGGCTAATTTCCTTGTGTGAAAATACTGTTCTTGGCAGGATGCCCTTCCCTTCCACAGAGATATCAAACCAGCGTAGGAGGGGATATAGTTTCCTTATGGAGACACTGCACACACAGGCCCAGGCACCATGAGACTCGTTCCCTCAGAGGCAAACCAAATTTCACAGGCTCCTTAGAGTAAGACAACCAGGCACATACACGTGATACTTGCTATCAAAAATGTTTTCAGGAAAATGGCTGCATTCCCGGTGCACAGTAAGGTATCAAGTACCCCCAATAAAATCAGCCTGTTCTGGAAAGATACACTGTGAGTGAGCACCTTGGTAGAGTGGCTGTGAGAATGGGTTTTGAGCCAGCATCATTCTTTGCAATTCAAGATTGGTAGGAATGTATCTTTCCCTTTTCTTTCCCCCCCTCTTTTCCCAGGTTATTTCTTTCAATGAAAGTCAGTGGTTTTGTTAGCAGTTTTCTCAAAATACATATTATATGTCCTTGGAGAGAACACCAATTAGACTCTTAGTTTCTCAACTTTAACTTCACTCAATTAGCTTTTACTACCAGCTTACAACTCTGAGGAAGCATCCTTGCCTTGTTGCTTCTGGTGAACTTTCTGATGGTGCAGTTCTCAGTATACTTATAAAGAAATTCTGTTTCTTTGGTTTTGTTTGTTTTTTAAACCACAATATCAGAAGAGATGATAAAAAATCTATGAGGGTCTACCATGATTCAGGGACTTTACACATCTCACTGACAATTTCGGTAAAATCCTTATGACGTAAGTACCATTATTCCAGTTTCACAAGTGAGTAAATTAAGGCTCAGGGGGATAGGTAAGTTGGCCCTGATCACACAGCTAGGAAGTTGCAGAGCTCGGATTTAGAAGACCTGTATTGGTCAACATACCCCACATAGAAAAATGGGAGAAAAAATTGTGCTTTGAGAATCTCCAAGGTAAATTTTAAAATTCCATTCCATTCCTCTGTCATTATTCTATTTCCAGAGTTTCACTTATAGCAAATAATTCTTTTCATTTACATAAAATATTGAGTTTATAATAATATTATAGTTGGGGGTGGCAGATAAGGAAAGGCATATACATGACTAAGTTCTGGGAATTGTTGCTTTAAGCATAACATGTGCTGAAGACTATGCTATGTAGAGGCACATGGACAAGTGAACCAGATTTCTAGCCCTCCAACACCTAGCGTGTAGAAGGGCTTGTGTGACACCCGATACTCAGAAGCCACACATATGGCCCCTCCATAGACAACATCTACCTACGGTACTGCCTCCAGAGTGGCAGTGGGTGTTTTTGCTGTCAGTGATTCCACACAGAATAAATGAATTCAACAAACCTTCCACAATACCTACCATGTTTCCTGTAGTGGACTTCATACAGGATGTGCAAACAGCAAATAAAACATCGTTCCAGTCTTTAAGTATCTCATAGGAACGATCAAAAGAAAGGAATGCGATTTATGAATTAGAAGTCTCTACAGGTTACATTTGTCCTGCAAGAAAAGAAAGGGAAAGAGGAGACAAAGAATTGGATGGAGAGAGAACAGAGGCAGTAGGAGCAGGAGTCAGATCAGGGGAACTGAGTCATTGTGACTGAACATGCATGGCTATCCATGGAAATTCCATTGTCTGGGGGCTCACAGATTTGATTTTGCATCATCACTCTGTATTTGCAAAGACTAGGGGGAATTTCCAAAGTTCTCCCACTGTGAGGACATTTCAGACAACTGAGAGATTATTAGAAACGCCTACACTGATCATAAAGCCAGGAAGTTAGCCATACACGGGTGCTAGAAGCTACTGAATATAGGGAGCTGGGATGTGAGTCGAAATTCTCTATGTTCCAGGCGCTGAGGTAGGCTCTGGGGTTAGCGGGGTCATTCAAGCTCACCCTGCTCTCTACATGGGGAAAGTCAAGCAGGTGAATCTTAACCCTAGTGGTCTGTAAAGATTTGTCAAGTTTGTTTATCAAGGGGGCATTTTATACACACACACACACACACAGACACACGCACACACACAAACACTAAATTAATAAATTAGAATTCTGGAACTCAGCTGGGATCATAGAGTATTGGAGCCAGTCTGTCTGACTCTAAAGCTTCAAAGAATGTCTATGACATCAGACCCTTTTGCATAATGATTTATTTCAATTTAATTCAGAGCCACTACCTGCAATTCCCCTGACTGTGCTTGTCTGCTGTTGCCCCACAGAGAACCTTGGCACTGAAAGTTCTCTCTTATCTGAAGGTCAGGGACAGAATGAGCAGCTCCAGCATCCAAGCCGTTCACATTGAATATGGCACCTGGCTTCCCAGAAAGTGACCTTTTTATTGCTGCCACACTTCATATTTGTTCTCGCCTCCATATTGCAATTAATCTTCACTGCACCACATTTAGAATTCTCTGCACTGTGCCATCCACTGTATTTATTTTAATTTGCACCTTAGAGCTACATGTGGTTATGGCTGGGCCAGAAATTAATCCTCATCTTGTCCAGTATGTTGTTGAGTAACAGGGAATTACCTTGACCACAGCAGATTCAATACACTGATAACGTAAATATTAGTTTTCTATGGCCGCATAACAAATTGCCACACATTCAGTGGCTTAAATCAACCCATATTTATGATTTCACAGTTTCCATGGTTCAGGCGTGTGGCATGGATCAAGTGAGTTCTCTGCTTAGTGTCTCACAAGGCTGAAAGCAAGGTGTCAGCTTGGCTGGGATCTTACCTGGAGGCTCTGGGAAGCAGCTCCCTCCCAGCTCACTCAGCAGATTCAAGTCCTGTGGTGGCAGGACAGGCCTCACATGGGTGTCTGCAGGGACTGCTCTCGGGTTCTAGAGGCTCCTGTATTTCCCGTCATGTGGTTCCCTCCATCTTCAAGCCAGCAGTGTCGTGCTGAGTTCTGCTTAGGTTTCAAACCCCTCCTGCTTCTTCTGGTGCTGCTGGCCAGAGAAAACCATCTGCTTTTAAATGGCTCCTGGGATTAGTTTAGGCTCTTTGGATAATCTGGGATAATCACCCTATTTTAAGGCCCACAGTTTAGTAACCTGAATTAGAACTATAAAATCCCTTTAGCCAGGTAACCTAACACACCTGTCAACGTGATAACTCATCTCACTCACAGTCCTGGGATGCTGCTGCAAAATATCTGGAGACCATTTTTAATTCTGCCTACCTTTAATAATTGTCAATTATTTATGAAAATCCTATTTAATCCTATTTTGTGACCCTGATCATCTGTATTCCTGTGAACATACTGCCCCCTCTTTACTGAGTTACATCATGTCATCATGTAGTTTTACTTCAACAATAGGCTTGTTCTTTCCCAAGTGTATTCGTCGGTGTTCCCCAGAGGAACAGAACCAAGAGGATATATATGTGTGTATATAGATATAGATATAAATTATATAGATATAGATATATACACACACATACATACATACATATATATATGTAAATAGAGAGAAGGAGAGGGAGAGAGGCATGTTGTATAAGGAATTGGATGACATGATTATGGAGGCTGAAAATTCCCAGCTTCTGTAGTCAGCAAGCTGGAGACAGACCCAGGAGAGTCCATGCTGTACTTGCAAAAGCTGCTGGGATCGAGACTCAAGGAGATCCTTTCTTTCAGTTCAAGTCCAAAGGCAAGAAAAGACCAGTGTCTCACCTCATGCACTCAGGCAGGAGAGGGAACGTTCCCTCCTGCTTGCGGGAAGGTCAGTTTTTATGTCCTATTCAGGTTTTCAAGGGATTAGATATGGGACACCCACGTTAGAGAGGGCAGTCAGATTTATTCATTCAAATATTAATTGAAATAATTACTCTCATTCAAAACATCCTCACAGACACCCTAAGAACAATGTGTGACCTAATATCTGGGCACACTGGGGCCCAGTCAAGTTAACCCATAAAATTACCCATCATAGCAAGCATCTTGACACAGTCCATAAATTAACTTTTATTTTAAAATTTCTCTTGTATCTTAGTTAAACTTTCCATTTCCCTGTTTTCTTCCCTATAATATGGATTTCACTTTTGTAATCATATATTAACTAATCCTTTAAGGTTATATGTGTGAAAGGGCAAAACAGATCAGCAAGCAGTTTACATTCTTTTCTATAAAGGGGGATTTTGCACCATGCGGCATGCAGATTTAATAATACCTACTATTTATGAAATATTGACCACTTTTAGCTAGTCCTTTTGTAAGTTCTTTAAATGCTTAACCTCATTTGGTCAGCAAAACATGAGATATGTGTCATGATTAGGCATATTTTCATATGAAGAAACTGAAGTACAAAAATTATGTAATTTTCCAACACAACAGCTTGTAAGTGAGAAGCCCAGGACTGGAGTCTATGGCTTTAGAACCAATGTTCGTAACCAATTTATGTGACCACATAATTTATCATCCAAACCTGAATGAAAGAGAGTAACACTGAAAGTTCTATCTCAATAAGCATAAAGCAGAAAAGTCTTAGGTCTACTAAAGACATTGGTCATTGTCTTAGTGAAAATTGTTTCGGTTGCAAGTAGCAGAAAGTCTTTACCAAGATTGGCTGAGTCAAAAAGGAAATTCATGATCTCACAGTATTTCTAACATCATCATTAAGTTTCCTCTTCTGCTAGATTGTTTCTGTCAGCATACAAACTGGTGTTATTTTTTTCCATCTTAAAAACAAAACAAAAAGAAAAGATTTACTTTCCCCTCACTCCCTCTACCATCTTTAGGGCCATTTATTCTCCCCTTGAAAGCAAAGAAAGTTATCCACACTCACTGTCTTCAATTCCTCTCTTCCCGTTTTGTCTGATTCACACTCCAATCAAGCGTGTTCACCTTCCATCAAACTGAAGCTGTTCTGCTCAAGGTAACAATGACATCAATATTTCTAAATAGCCTGCCCAGGCGTGGCTCCACAGTTGAGCGTCCGCCTAGGATCCAGGAGATCGAGGTTCGATTCCCGGTCAGGGCACATGCCCGGGTTGCGGGCTCAATCCCCAGTCGGGGTGTGCAGGAGGCAGCCGATTAATGACTCTCATCATTGATGTTTCTATTTCTTTCTCTCCCTTCCTCTCTCTGAAATCAATAAAGATATATTTAAAATATATATATTTCTAAATCAAATGCCTGTCACAATCCTCTCGTTAGTAGACCCATTCATAATTTTGGACGGAATTGATCACTCCCTCCACCTGGAAGTACTCTCTTCCCTCGTGTATTATTCAGGGTTCTCTACAGAAACAAAACAGACAGGATGTATACACAGGAAGAGAATTATTCTAAGGAAGTGGCTCATGCAATTGTGGAGGCTGAGAAGTCCCCTGATCTGGTGGTGTCTCTAAGCTGGAGTCCCAGGAAAGCCCATGGTGTAAGTTCAAGTACAACGGCCCAAGAACCAGAGAAGCCAATGATGTAGATTCCATTTGTGGTCTGAAGCCCTGAGAATCAGTAGTGCTTAGGACAGAAGAAGATCCATGTCCCCAACTCAATTCTTCAGGCAGGAAGGGCCAAATTCTTCCCTCCTCCACCTTTTTGTTCTATTCAGACCCTAAAGGGATTGGATGGTTCCCACCCACCCTGGGAAGGGCAAACTGCTTCACTGAAACCATGGATTCAAATGTTAATTTCATCAGGAAACACCCTCAGAGACACACCTTGCTTTTTTTTTTTTTTTTTAAATTTAAATACATCTTTATTGATTTCAGAGAGAGGAAAGGAGAGGGAGAGGCAGATAGAAACATCAATGATGAGAGAGTCATTGATCGAGCCTGTAACCCTGGCATGTGTCCTGACTGGGAATCGAACCCCGATCGCCTGGGTCCCAGGTCGACGCTCAACCACTGAGCCATGCCCAGCCGGGCCAGAGATACACCTTGAAATAAGATTTTACCAAATATTTGGAAACCCCATGATCCAGTCAAGTTGACACATACATACCTGGGCTCCAGGACAAAACTTTCCTGGTTCTTTGACCTCACTGGCTGTAATTTCTCACTATTCTTGGCAGGTTCTCCTTCTTTCCTTGTGACCTCTTGGAATTGATGTGCCTTAAACTCAATCCTTAGTCCCCTTCTCTTTTCAACCTACACAGATCCCCCTGGTGATCTCATCCAATATTGTGGCCTTATATGCCATATATACCCTCTGCTTGTGAGTTTAGATATCCAATGTAAATGCCAGAGTCTATTGTCTACTGTCCACTGTGCAAGTCCACATAGATGTCTAATATATATTTCAATTTTAACTATGAAAAAAATTCTAATTTCTTCCCCCTCACTTCATCTATTTAGTTGTTTCTCATCTCAGTTAACATTTAAAATTATACTTGTAGATGCTTATTAAAACTACTGGGGTCAACCTTTGCATTAATCCATCCAGAAATTCTATTGTGTCTGCATTCTAAATATGTTGAGAATGTGAACAATTTTGCCACCTCTACAGAAGCCAGTCCAGTTTTTGCCTGGATTGTTGTAGTAACATCCTTATTGATTTACCTTCCTATAACTTTATCTTGATATTTAGTCTTATCACAGCAACCAGGGGTGTCCTTTGAAAAGCTAAGCCAGATCATGCCTCCTCTGCAATTGCTCTCCATCTCACTGAGAGAAAAAATCAAACTATTTACATGGACTACAAGTTTCTACATGATTCCATATTGTGTTACTACTCTACAGTCCAACTACATTTCACTGGCTCCCTCCACATCTTCCATAAGTATAATAGTCACACTTTTACCTGCAGGTTTTGCACTGGCTATTTTCTGTTCTTGAAATACTCTTCTACCATTGATTTAATGGCTCATTCCATTACCTCCTTCAAGTCTCTGCTCAGATATCACCTTCCGAAGGAGGACATCTGACCACTTTAAAAATAATCCAGCCTGGTCAGTGTGGTTAAGTGGTTGAGCATCAACCCATGCACCAGGAGGTCACTGGTTCGATTCCTAGTCAGGGTACATGACTGGATTGCAGTCTCGATCCCCAACGGGGGTTGTGCAGGAGGCAGTCGATTGATGTTGATATTTCTCTCATCAGTGTTTCTATCTCTCACTCTCCCTTTCTTTCTCTTTAAAAATCAATAAAAACATATTTAAAAAGTAAAAAACTATCCAATTCCTCAGCATTTCAAGTCTTTCTTAACTATATTTTTTTCTCCACAACCTCTTCAACACTTGTTATTACTTGTTGATAATAGCTATTGTAACAGGTCTGAGGTGGTATCTCACTGTAGTTTGATTTGCATTTCCCTAATAGCTAGTGAAGTTGAGTATCTTTTCATATATCTGTTGGTTATTTGTATGTCTTCTTGGGAGAAGTGTCTGTTCAGGTCCTCTGCCCATTTTTTAATTGGATTGTTTGTTTGTTTGGTGTTGAGTTATATGTGTTCTTTATGTATTTTGGATATTAATCCCTTGTTGGAACTGATGTTTGCAAATATCTTCTCCCATTTGGTCAGTTGCCTTTTTGTTTTGTTGGTGCTTTGGTTTACTGTGCAGAAGCTTTTTAGTTTAATATAGTAATTTTCTTTAAATGGGACAATTTCAGAATTAGTATAATAATGGATTATAATCCAATGAATAAAATAAGATTCTATTTAAATCCATTTGAAAACAAGTGGTAGCTATTTTATCATAATTTTTGTTACTATCAAACACTTCTGACTGACAATAAAATCCACCTCTGGGGAAAACATTTGGGTTACAATGTTAGCCTTGTCAAGTCAAGGCTGGCTCAGTAGCATCACAGGGTTTGCGAAAGTATCAACATGAAGAATGATTCCAAAAGGAGGCCTCAGGCCTTGGTGAGTGACAGGAGTTTAATATTAGAAACAAACAACATGAAGTGAAGAGCACGAATTACTTCTACAACCCCTGCTACCAGAACCTTGTATACCCTCACACCACTGTGCTGTAAACAGACAGTTATTTGCCTGCTTCATTCTTTAGACTGTGATATGATAGATGTAACTTGTTTATGAATTATTCTTGACACCTGAATAAATGAAAGTTGAGAAATTTCAAGTATCTCATTAAGATAACTAATGAGAAGAGGAAATCAAGGCTCAAAAAATTAGAAAAGCATCCCCCAAGTCATACCTTTATAAGAGACAGAGATAGAATTCCATCTTGTTCTGATTCTAGAAGCCAGAAGTCTTAGTTGTATTGACCTCTTTGAATGATGGGCCTTCCCAGAAAGATTAACTTATTCAGTTTCCATGTTTTCCATAATTCAAGTTGGAGCCCCATATGCACCAGAGTGTGTATCTAAGGCTGGTTCACGAATCAGGTAAATAATTCAACAAATATTTACAGATCACTTACTATAGGCCTTTCAGGCTCTGGGGACATAGATGTGAGCGCAACAGCCAGATCCTCTACTTTTATAAATATTTCATTCTAGTGTGGATAGATAGACAATGAACAAAGGGATGCATAACATTTAAGATGGAGAAATTAAAGCTAATTAACAAATAGTGAATCATTCATCATGTATGTGTACAGAAGAGAGAGGGAATGTGGAGGTGAGAGACAGTTTGCTGGGTTCAGGGAACTTGGAGTAATTGGTAATGGCTGGAGGTAGAATGGAATATAGGCTGGGGGTTGAGGTTGGGAATTAGGAAGTAAAATCTAATTTTTATTATTTATATTTCATTCTTAGTTTTTATACTTTTAATTTTTTAAAAAAATATATCTTTATTGATTTCAGAGAGAAGAAGTGAAAGGGAGAGAGAGAGAGAGAAACATCAATGATGAGAGAGTTGTCATTGATCGGCTGCTTCCTCCACACCCCTTACTTGGGGTTGAGCCTGCACCCCAGGCATGTGCCTTGACTGAGAATCGAACCGTGAGCTCCTGGATCATAAGTCGATGCTCAACTGCTGAGCCATGCCCGGCCAGGCTAAACTTTTAATTTTTAGCAATATTTTTGAATTAATTTTAAAAAATAGGATAGCATTTTCGTATTTTCAGTAGTTATAGAAAATTTTATTTTAACTGATTTTATTTGAGAAAAATAATATATTATGAATTAAATTCTTAAGAAATACTTTTGTCTTATAAACCCCAAAGTCATATTACATGAATGATTGAGGTGATATCAAAAATGCTAAGTGAGGCTTTGGAATAAGAATTTTTCTAGATACCAGGTGGATCTTCTAAAACTCTTTTGTTAATGAGATTCTCCCAGAAAGCCTCAAAGTTGCCTAGGAGTTTGATTGGAATCTGATCTCTAAAGTCAACAAATGGTGCCTACAAAATGGCATCCACTATATCAAGCCCCTCTTGGAAGTGAGTATTTTTCCTGTCTGTGGTTTTTATAAATTATTTTATGAAAGCAAATACTCAGTTATTCCCACCATATTTTAAGAAGATCTCTTCTATGCAAGGTCAATGAAACATGGTCTGTCATAATCATGGATTTCACAATCTTGTGTTAGAGGCAGATAGTTAATAAAAATGTAGACATTGAAATATAAATCTGCACAGACTACCATGGGAGTCCAAAGAGGGATACAGGGGATGTGGTGCAGAGAAATGGACAGAAAATGACATCTCTTTGGTACATCACAACAACAAAAGGAAGGTGCAAAGCCATTTACAGTGTTTCCTACCATTCTGATTCAAAAATGGGGAGAAGTATATATATCCATACCTGTGCATATGTAAAATGCCCCTGGGAGGATACATAACAGTTGTTAATTACCTGCTTGTCAGGAAGGCAAATGAGAGACAAGAGTTTAGGGAAATCATTCGCTGTGTATCCTATGTAACTTCTTAAATTCTGAACCATGATGTGGTATTGTTGATTTGAATAATTACATTTTAAAATAAAAATCAAAATGGGATAATTTTCTGAGATTTAAATTGTGAGGCCTCTGAACCCTGTCCCCAAACCCAAGAGCCAGATGCAGGCACAAGGAGACACAGGACCTTGCTGCAGCTTGACAACCATCTCCAGAAAATCTTCTTATCTTCTTTGTGTTGGATTGCCCTGTGGTGGCAAAAACCAGAATTACAGTATCTTCTGAGAGTGAGAGAAGGAAGTGAGGAAAGGGGCTAATTTATCTGGAAGTGGAGTTAAGGGACCCCTAGTGGAGTGTTTAAAACAAGTCCCAGCTTCCTGATATTTCACATCCAAGAACTATTTCAAAATGCATCTCTAGAAATTAAAAGTATTTTCTTAGAAAAATCTATTATAATGGCCAACAAAATTCCATGATATCATCCCAAACCTAAACCTATATAAGTATTCATGATTGTCCCACAAAATGTATTTTTACAGTTGGTAGTTGCAACTGTTTCTTAGTGTAGTGTTGGCAGCAGATGTGACATCCACCTCTTGGTTTTACTCTCCACTGTATTTCTAGTGCCAGTCACAAGGTATGGCTTTGTGTATTCTCATGTGTTTCCTTGGGATGGTGTCATCATTATTATGTGACATCTGCCTAGAACAGTAGAGAAGATGAAATCCAACATTTTTAATTATAGTTATTTAGAAGGGTGTATAAAGGAATTAATGAAAACAAGAAGGACAGTAAGTCAATGATTGTTGAAGGTAACTGATAAGTACAAGGGTTTCATTATATACTATTTTCCCCATTGCTCTTTGAAATGTTTAATAAAAATTATAATGGCATATCCTACGAGGAATGGTACACAGTTATAGGATAATTTTTCAAAGCTCTTACCTTTTCTGGATAACAACTTTCAGAAATGTTCTAAAACAAAATGCACTAATGTTTAATTCCATAGGAAAATATCATATCAGGGAAAATATCAGGGAAAATTGTATTTTTGATGGAGGTCATTCTTGATTAAGAGATCCTTTAAAGACAATGCAGCCCGGCCGGGCGTGGCTCAGCAGTTGAGCGTCGACCTAGGATCCGGGCGATCGAGGTTCGATTCCCGGTCGGGGGCACATGCCCGGGTTGCGGGCTCGATCAATGACTCTCTCATCATTGATGTTTCTACCTCTCTCTCTCCCTCGCCTTTCCTCTCTCTGAAATCAATAAAGATATATTAAAAAAAATAAAATAAAAATAAAATAAAGACAATGCAGCATATGGATATTGGTTTAAAGAATATCCCACTTTTAAAAGCTATTCTGAGGCCAGGCTGGTGTGGTTCATTGGTTGAGCATCAACCTATGATACAGGAGATCGAGGTTCAATTCCCGGTCAGGGCACATGCCTGGGTTTCGGTCCCAATCCTCAGTAGGGGGCGTGCAGGAGGCGGCTGATCAATGACTCTCTCATCATTGATGTTTCTCTCTCTCTCTCTCTTTCTCTCTCTCCCTTTCCCTTCCTCTCTCCGAAATTAATAAAAATATATTTTTTAAAAAGCTATTGTGAGGACAAAAAAAGGAATCTGTATAGCTGCTGAGTGTGAGATGATGATATTGGGGAATTGTTAATTTTTTCAGTTGTGGTAATAGTATGATGATTTTTGTTGAGGAAAAGTATTCTTTTATTAAGGGGAAACATACTAAATGATTTAAGAGGAAATTGAAAGGGTACCTATAATTATTTACTTTTAAATGCTTAAAAAATAGATGTAGAAAATATAGTAAAATTAACAGGACTGAAATCTAGGTGATAGAGATTCAGAAATGGTGGTGTTAAGGCAGTTTATCAGTCTCTATTTTTTTTTTTGAAGATGAAAATATTTAAAAAAGATATGTTTTTATTGATTTCAGAGAGAAGAAAGGAGAGGGAGAGAGAGATAGAAACATCAATAATGAGAGAGAGTCATTGATCAGCTGCTTCCTACATGCCCCCCACTGGTGATCGGCTTGCAACCCAGGCATGTGCCCTATCCAGGAATCCAACGGGTGACTTCTTGGTGCATGGGTCGACGTTCAACCACTGAGCTATACCGGCTGGGCTATCAGTCTCTCTTAATCTCCACTTAAAAACAGACATAACAGCTGGATAGAAATACCAAGAATTACCATCAACAATATTTGCAATAAAACGTGATGACAAGCTATTCTGACCTTAAAATACATGTAGGTGGAGACAAACCACCAACACCCACAGGACCTGTTGGCATCTGTGTGACAATAAAAGGTAGAAGTAATGGTACAGCATCTGATGGACCTAGGACAGGAGGACAACAACATAGGCAGCAGATATTCAGTGGAAAACGTAGCAGGCCAATTTGAGAACAGCAGCTGACAGTGATGGCGGTTTTGCCCTCTCCAAACTGCTAAAGTAGTTTAAACCCTAAACCTGTGGTGTGTTTAGATAGCCAAGCTAAAAAAAAGGCTTGACTGTAGTATTCGCTAATTTCTCCCACCATGCCTAATTTCAAGTTGCCAACGTGATGTCACTGAAATCAGATTTGAGAAAAAGTGTGAGATAGAACACTGTAATATTTCTACCATACAAACACAATAGGCATGAATAATCTCAAGAGCATAATGGTAAAATGAAATAAAATACAAGCCTAAACTTTTATATGCCTTGGTAATGCAGTTTCAAAATACATGAAGCAAGTACTGATAAAACTAAAAAGGGTAATAGAAATAACTAATTTATTAGAGATTTCAACAACTGTCTCTCAATAAAACAACTAGACAAAAAAACAGGTAGACAGAAAATTGATGATTATACAAAAGACTTGAACAACATATGCTAACTGAAGTTTATAGAGCTATTAACCATCACAAGCTAACTGAAATTATAGAACATTCTACTCTCAACAGCAGAATACACACTCATTTCAAGTGCTCACAGGACACTAACAAAAATAGACCATGTTTAGGGTCCCCCAGAAGTCCAAATAAATTTAAATGTATTCAAATAATACAAAGTTTGTTCCAGGGCCATAATGGAAATAAAGTAGAAATTAATAAGGGAAAGACATCAGGAAAACATTCAAATATTTGATAACTAAATAACAGTTCTACATAATCCATGGGTCAAAGAAAGAAAAAAACACTGTAAAGTGTTTTGCATGGAATTAAAATGAAAATATAATCTATCATCATTTGAGGGATGCAACTAAGACAGAGCTTAAAAGGGAATTATGGCTCTAAATACTTACATTAGAAAATAAGAAAGACCTCAAAACAAAGACATAAGCTTCCACTTTGAAATATAGAAGAGGAAGAGCAAATTAAACCTAAATCAAAAGGAAAAAAGAAAGGAAAACAAAAAAGCTAATGAAGAATATGAAACCAAAAGCTGATTATTTGAGAAGAGAAATAAGTTGAAACACATCAAATTGTATACATTTAATATGTGCCACTCTTTATATATTAATTACACTTCAATAAAGTTGTTAAAAAAGGAAAGATAAACCACTAGCTGGGTGATGGAGAGAAAAAGAGAGAAAACACCAATTACCATTATCAGGAATGAAAAGGGAATATCACTATAATTCTATAGACATTTAAGCCACAAGAGGGGAATATTATAACAACTTCATTGCAATAAATTGGACAACTTAGAAGAAATGAAGAAATAACTTCAAAGAAATAAACTACCAAAGTTCACTCAAGAAGAAATAGGTAGCTTGGATGGCTTTGTATTTATTGAAGAGATTGTATTTATAGTTGAAAACCTTCCCACATAGAAAATTCCAAGCCCAGGTGGCTTCACTTCTGAATTCTACTAAACATTTAAGTGTGAAATAATATTAATTCTATGCAAAATTTCCAGAAAATTTAAAAGATATGAAAACTTCTCCATTTTTAAATAAGGAAAAACTTACCCTGAAACCAAAGGCAAAGATAATACAAAAAAGAAAACTACAGAGTAATATCCCTCATGAACATAAATGTAAAAATTCTACCAAACCATTTGTCAAATCAAATCCAGAAGGAAAAGATATCATGATCAAGTGTAGTTTATCCCAAAAATACAAGGTTGATATAACATTTAAAAACAAATCAATATAATTCATCATACTAAACAAATTACAAAAACAAAACAAATTTTAAAAGAAAAGAATTATCACAATAGATGCAGAAAAAGCATTTGACAAAGTCTAGCTTCTATCCCCAAGAAAAGCTTTCTCATAATATCAGGAATAAAACAAGGATATTTGGCCTGGCTGGCGTGGCTCAGTGGTTGAGATCCAGAAGCTCAGGGTTCGATTTCCAGTCAGGGCACATGCCCAAGTTTCGGGCTTGATCCCCAGTAGGGGGCGTGCAAAAGGCAGCAGATCAATGACTCATCATCAATGTTTCGATCTCTCCCTCTTCTTTCCTCTCTTTGAAATCAATAAGGCCATTACAAAAAACATAATAAGGATATTTGTTGTCACTAGTTCTATTCAGTATTGAATTAGAGGTTGTAACTAGTGCAATAAGGGGGTAAAAAGAAAAAAAAGTTATCCAGATTGGAAAGTAAAAATTAAAACTGCTTTATTCACAGACAACATGGTCACCGATGTTAGAAAATCTAATGAAAAGTACAAAAAAGGTACAAGATGTGGTGAGTATATAAATATTGCAGGATACAAGGTCAATAAAAATCAATTGCATTTTGATATGTAATCAACAATCTAGAACTGAAGCTTTTAAAAGTACCATTTACAATAGCATTAATGTATGAAATATTTGGGGAGAAATCAGAAAAAGTGTAAGAACTATGAAAAAAATACAAAATATTGATGAGACAAATTTAAGGGAAACAAATAAAGGCATATAACATCTTCATGGGTTGGAAGATGCAATATTACTGAGATAACAAAACACCACAAGTTGATCTATAGACTCTGTTATCACAATCAGAATTCAGCAGGTGATATTCTAGACAGTGACAAATTGGTTTTAAAATGCATATGGGAATGAAGGCCCAAGATAGCCAATAAACTTTGAAAAAGAATAAAGTTGGAGTACTTATAGTACCTTATTTCAAAACTTACTATAGAGCTGTAGTCCAAAGACAGTGAGATATTAGCATGAAGAATAGATCCATAAATAGACCTAGGCATATGTACGGAAAACTTATTTTCAGCAAATGTGAAAAAGCAATTAATTCAGGGGAGAAAAGAGTCTTTTCAACAAATGGTGCTGGAACATTTGGATACCCACATGCAAAAAAAAAACAACCCAAAAAAACACAAAAAACTTGAAATCACAGTTCACAGCATATAAAAAAGTAACTCAAAGTGAATCATGACCTAAAATTAAAACATAAAACTATAAAATTTCTAGGACACCCAAGAAAACAAAGGAGAAAACCTTTGTTTAGATTTTTTAGATACAAAAGCAAAGCAGGATATATAAAAGAACAAGTTGATAAACAGTGCTTCCAAATTTTAAAACTTTTGCTCTTAAAAAGACAGCAAAATGAGCCAGCCAGAGAAAGACAAGTATCACATGATCTCACTCATATGTGGAATCTAAAGAACAAAATAAACTGATGAACAAAATAGATCTAGAGACATAGAAGCATAGAACAAACTGAGGAATCTCAGAGGGAAGGTGGGGGTGGGGGAGTGGGTGGGGAGAGATTAACCAAAGAATCTATATGCATATATACATAACCCATGGACACAGACAATAGTGTGATGAAGGCCTGGGGAGAGGGGCTGGGGCGGGGTAGAAGGGGTCAATAGGGAAAAAAGAAGACATCAATAATACTTTCAACAATAAAGATAAATTAAAAATAAATAAATAAATAAATAAATCCTAGGGAAGATAATAGGGGACACAGAGAAATAAATAAATCTATCTATATAAAGACAGTGATATTAATATAATCACTACTTTTTTAATGAATGCTTTTATGATATATTTTTAAACTTTTTTAAATTTTATTTTTGTTTAAAATATTACAAATGTCCCTTTTTCTCCCCAATTACCTGTTCCACCCCATTCCATCCCCCTCCTCAGTCCTTCTCCCCACCATTGTCCGTGTCCTTGGGTTGTGCATATAAATTCTTTGGTTACTCTTTTTCCCTCCACCCACCCACCCTCCTCCATCCCTCTGACATTCGTCAGTCTCATCAATGCTTCCATGTCATTGAATCTATTCTGTTCATCAGTTTATTAAGTTCTTTAGATTCCACGTATAAGCGAGATCATGTGATGTTTGTCTTTCTCTGCCTGGCTTATTTCACTTAACATAATTTTCTCCAGGTCCATCTATACTGTCCCAAAGGTTACGAGATTCTTCTTCTTTACAGCTGTGTAGTATTCCATGGTGTTGTATATGTCCCACAGGTTTTTTATCCACTCATCTACTGATGGGCACCTTGGGCTGTTTCCAGATCTCAGCTATTGTAAACTGCTGCTATGAACATCGGGGTACATATATTCTTTCTGATGAATGTTTCAGGATTCTTAGGATACATTCCTAGGAGTGGAATTACTGGGTCAAAAGGAAGCTCCATTTCTAATTTTTTGAGGAACCTCCATACTGTTTTCCATAGTGGTTGCACCAGTCTGCATTCCCACCAGCAGTGTGCTAGGGTTCCCCTTTCTCCACACCCTCGCCAGCACATGTCGTTTGTTGATTTGTTGATGGTAGCCATTCTGACAGGTGTGAAGTGATACCCCATTGTGGTTTTAATTTGCATCTCTCTGATGATTAGCGACGTCCAGCATTTTCTCATGTGTTTCTTGGCCATCTGTATGTCCTCTTTGGAGAAGTGTCTATTCAAGTCCTTTACCCATTTCTTAATTGGGTTGTTTGTCTTCCTCTTGTTGAGTAATATGAGTTCTTTGTGCACTTTGGAAATTAGCCCCTTATCAGATACATCCTTGGCAAATATGTTTTCGCAGACCATGGGGTTCCTTTGTATTTTGAGGCTGTTTTCTTTTGCTGTGCAGAAGCTTTTTAGTTTGATGTAGTCCCATATGTTTATTTTTTCTTTTGTTTCTCTTGTCCTAGGAGATGTATCAATGAAAATGCCACTATGTGGGACGTCTGTGACTTTACTGCCTATGTTTTCTTCTAGGATTTTGATGGTATCATGCCTTACATTTAAGTCTTTTATCCATTTTGAGTTTATTTTTGTGTATGGTAGAAGTTGGTGGTCTAGTTTCATTTTTTTGCATGTATCTGACCAATTTTCACAGCACCACTTATTGAAGAGACTGTCTTTACTCCACTGGATACCCTTGCCTCCTTTGTCAAATATTAACTGACCATAATTGTGTGGGTCTATTTCTGGGGTCTCTGTTCTGTTCCATTGATGTGTATGTCGATTGTTGTACCAATACCATGCCGTTTTGACTACAGTGGTTTTGTAATACAGTTTTGAAGTCTGGTAATGTGATCCCTCCCACTCTGTTCTTTTTCTCAATATGGCTGCAGCTATTCGGGGATCTTTTTTGGTTCCATATAAATTTTCGAAATGTTTGTTCTAGGTCTGTGAAATATGCTCTTGGTATTTTAATAGGAATTGCATTGAATTTATAAATTGCTTTGGGTAGTATGGACATTTTAATGATATTAATTCTTCCAATCCATGAGCATGGTATATTCTTGCACTTGTTTAAATTTTCCTCTATTTCTTTTTCCAGTGCCCCATAGTTTTCTGAGTACAGGTCTTTTACATCCTTGGTTAAGTTTATTCCTAGGTATCTTATTGTTTTAGTTGCAATGGTAAATGGTATTGTTTTTTTAGTTTCTCTCTCTGAGAGTACATTGTTGGTGTATAAGAGTGCTGTTAATTTCCGGATGTTGATTTTGTATCCAGCTACCTTGCCAAATTTGTTTATCAAATCTAATAGTACTTTGGTGGAGTCTTTAGGGTTTTCTATGTACAATATCATGTCATCTGCAAATAATGACAGTTTTACTTCCTCCTTTCCAATTTGGACACCTTTGATGTTTTCTTTCTGTCTGATGGCTATGGCGAGGACTTCCAGTACTATGTTGAATAAGAGTGGTGAAAGTGGACATCCCTGTCTTGTTCTGGTTTTCAATGGAAATGCTTTTAGTTTTTGCCCATTGAGTATGATGTTGGCTGTAGGTCTGTTGTATATGGTCTTTATTATGTTGAGGTATGATCCCTGTATTCCCACTTTGCTGAGAGTTTTTATCAGAAATGGGTGCTGGATTTTGTCGAATGCTTTTTCTGCATTTGTTGATATGATCATATGATTTTTGTCCATTTTGTTTATGTGATGTATCACATTTATTGATTTATGGATGTTGTACCAGCCTTGCATCCCCGGAATAAATCCCACTTGGTCATAATGTATGATATTTTTAATGTATTGCTGGATTTCGTTTGGTAGTATTTTAGTGAGGATTTTAGTATCTATGTTCATCAGGGATACTGGCCTGTAATTTTCTTTCTAAGTGGTATCTTTATCTGGTTTTGGGATTAGGATGATGCTGGCCACATAAAAAATGTTTGGGAGTTTTCCTTCCTCTTGAATTTTCTGGAATAGTTTGAATAGAATAGGTGTTAATTCTTCTTTGAATGTTTGATAAAACTCACCTGTAAATCCATCTGGTCCAGGACTTTCGTTTGCTGGGAGATTTTTTTATTACTGCTTGAATTTCATTAGTTGTTATCGGCCTATTCAGGTTTTCTGCCTCTTCCTGATTCAGCTTTGGAAGATTGTATGCTTCTAGGAATTTGTCCCATTTCCCCCATGTTGTCCAGTTTGTTGGCATATAGTTGCTCATAATATTTTCTTAAAATTCTTTGTATTTCTGTTGGGTCAGTTGTTATATCCCCTCTTTCATTTCTGATTGTATTTATTTGGGTCCTCTCTCTTTGTTTCTTAGTGAGTCTGGCCAAAGGTGCATCAATCTTATTTACCTTTTCAAAGAAGCATCTCTTGGTTTCATTGATTTTTTGTATTGTTTTTTTAGTTTCTATATCATTAATTTCTGCTCTGATCTTTATTATTTCCTTCCTTCTACTTCCTCGGGGTTTTTCTTGCTGTTCTTGTTCTCGTTCTTTTAGTTGTTGTGTTAGATGGTTCATTAGATCTTTTTCTTGTTTCTTGAGATAGGCCTATAATGCTATGAATTTTCCTCTCAGGACTGCTTTCGCCGTGTCCCATAGGTTTTGGGTTGTTTTCTGTTCATTTTTGTTACTTTCCATGAAGTGTTTGATTTCTTCCTTGATCTCCTTGGTAACCCATTCATTGTTTAATAACATGCTATTTAGCCTCCATGTGTTTGAATATTTTTGAGTTTTTTTATAGTGGCTGATTTCTAGTTTCATGGCATTGTGATCTGAGAATATGCTTGATATGATTTCAATCTTCTTATATTTGTAGAGACTTGCCTTGTGCCCTAACATGTGGTCTATTTTTGAGAATGTTCCATGTGCACTTGAGAAGAATGTGTATTCTGCTGCTTTGGGGTGAAATGTTCTATAAATGTCAATTAAATCCATTAGGTCTAGTGATTCATTTAAGGTCTACGTTTCCCTGTTGATTTTTTTGTCTTGATGATGTGTTCAATGCTGACAGTGGGGTGTTAAAGTCCCCCACTATGATTGTGTTGCTGTCAATCTCCCCTTTAAAGTCCCCCAAGAAATTTTTTATATATTTAGGTGCTCCTATGTTGGGTGCATAAATGTTTATAAGGGTTATTTCCTCCTGTTGGATTGATCCCTTTAGTAATATGTAGTGACCATCTTTGTTTCTTGTTATGGTCTTTATTTTGAAGTCTGTTTTGTCAGAAATAAGAATTGCTACTCCAGTTTTCTTTTCCTTTCCATTTGCATGGAATATCTTACTCCATCCCTTCACTTTTAGCTTGTGTGAGTCTTTTGCTGTCAGGTGCATCTCTTGTAGACGGTATATATTTGGGCCCTGTTTTCTTATCCATTTAGCTACCCTATGTCTTTTGGTTGGACCATTTATTCTGTTTATATTTAAGGTTCCTATTTATATCAAGTTATTTAATGCCATTTTTTGCCCTTTATGCTGATGTACCTTTCTCTCACTATTCCTTCTTTTTCTTAAAGCGGTCCTTTTAGCATTTCTTGCAATGCTGGTTTAGTGGTACTGAACTCCTTTAGCCTTTTTTTTTTTTGTCTGGGAAGCTCTTTATTTCACATTCAATTTTAAATGATAGCCTTGCTGGATAAAGCAATCTTGGTTGCATGTTCTAGCTTTTCATTACTTGGAGAACTTCATGCCACTCCCATCTGGCCAGAAGAGTCTCTGTTGAGAAATCAGCTGTCAGCCTTATGGGGGTTCCCTTGTAGGTCACTGCTTGTCTCTCTTACAGCACTTAATATTTTCTCTTTGTCCTTGACATTTGCCATTTTAATTATGATGTGTCCTGGAGTGGGTCTCTTTGGGTCCCTCTTGTTTGGAACCCTCTGTGCTTCCTGAACTTGTGTGGCTTTCTCCTTCACCAGCCTAGGGAAGTTTTCTATCATTGTTTCCTCTACCAAGTTCTCTATCCCTTGCTCTCTTTCCTCTCCTTCTGGCACTCCTATAATGTTAATGTTGTTTTGCTTCATGTTGTCCCAAAGCTCCCTTAAACTGTCCTCATGCTTTTTAAGTGTTTTTTCTTTTTGCTGCTCTGATTGTGTGATTTTTTTCTACCTTGTCTTCTAATTCATTTATTCTATCCTCTGCTTCATTGAGCCTGCTTTTAATTCCTTCCAGTGCACTCTTGATATCAGATACAGCATTCTTTATCTCTGTCTGAGTTTTGTTTATGGTATGTATCTCTTTCTTCATGTTTTCACTCAGGTCCTTGATCTTATCATCTATTGTCTTCTTAAGTTTCTTGAACATCTTTATCATCAATATTCTGAACTCAGTTTCTGATAACTTGCTTAACTCCATCTCATCAAAGTCTTTTTCTGGCAATTTTTCCTTTTCTTTAATTTGGGGGTTGTTTCTTTGTCTCCTCATTTTGGTAGGTCTTAGTGTTTGTATCTATATATTAGATATATTTGCTTTCTCCCAGTTTTGTGGGATGTGATTTTGTCTTGTGGGTCCAGTGGAGCCCAGAGGTGTGTTTTCCTTATACTTCTGAGCTCTTTGTTCTAGGTGTGTCCCTCTTGTGTGTGTCCCTTTTGTGGTTTCTTTATGTTCTTCTGCTGTGGCTGGGTCTAGATTGTCATTGATCAGTCCTTGGGAGAACCCTCCTCTTGGGTTGGCTAACTGTGTCTCAGCCCCAGCCTCATCGTGTAAGCTATTGCACGGGTGCTGGCAAGCAGGACAATACACAACTAAACTTCCAGGAAACAAGAGGTATCTTACAAAATATCTTGACAGTCACAATGAAAACAACCCACATGAAAATGGAACTGGGAGAGTGAAGGGACAACACACACACACACACACATGCACAAATGCTTAAAAAATGAGAGAGAAAGAAAAGGAATGCTTAGAGAGAGAGAGAGAGAGAGATGTATATTGTTGTTAATACTTGTGAAAATTTAGGAAATAATAATAAACTAAAATGTAAAAAATAGAGAAGCTACTGGGAGATAACAGAAGCAGAGAAAAGATTCTGAAAGAAGGGCCAGCAAAAAATTAAGGGAGAGAATAGGAATAAAATAATAGTTGAAAATGAGAAAACAAAAATACAATAAAGAGAATAAGAGAAACTAACAATTGAACAAAAAGACAGGAAGACAGAAGGGAGGATAACAAAAGAATTAAAGAAATGTAGATAAAGAAAAAAGAATAAGAAAAAAAAGTTATGCCAATGGATCGAGAGGAGAGAGAGATAAAGCCCAGGCAGGGAGGAAGTCTGGTAAGAGATTTGGGGAAACTGTAGAGGAAAGCAGTAAACTTGGTTATAATGATAAAGTCCCAGTCATTAAGCAGGGATATCAAGAAAGTCTTGATAGTAGAAGCAAGGATAAAATAAAACAAAGCAAATAAACAAAACAAAACTAAAAACATGCTAAGTAAGACAGAATTCTTTTATAAAAAAGAGAAAAAAAATTTAGTTAAAAAAATGTTTAAAAAATTATTGTAAAATTTAAAAAAGAAGAAAAAACAAATCTCCCCTTTTTCTTCTTCCGGACTCTGTGATGTCTCTTCAGTGCTCCGCACTTGCACTGCGTCCACTCAGGTATGTTTCTCTGTTTTTTTCAAGCTGGCTAGGTAGAATTTTAGGAGTAAATCTAGTCCTTGGCTGGGAGCAGGAGCGCTCTGCTGCTTCTTACAGCGCCGCCATCTTCCCTCTCTCTATTTTTAAACTTTTAATCTACTTAATTTGTTTCATTTGACAACATTGAAGTGTATTGTAGACAACATTTCTTGGATTGTGTCTTTTTGTCTGCTGTGACAATCTGTCTTATATTTGTTATAACTAACTATTTACTTTAAGTGTATTTATTAAATGTTAGGGCTTAACTGTTCCATGTTATTATTTGATTTCTGTTTATCCCATTTGTTTCTAACTTTCAGTTCCTCTGTACTTATTCCTATGGGTTACATAAACATTTTATAAAGCCCTATTTTATTTATAATTTTTCGAGTATTTTAAAAATCATTTCCCTAATGTTTACAGTAGGTATTGCCCTATGCACACATAAGTTATCACAGTCTACTAGTATTGATATTTTACCACTTCAAGTAAAGTGTAGAAACATTATTATGTTTCTTTAATCCTCCCCACTTTTAAAAAATAATTGTGCTAAATATTTGCTATACATACATTTAACATCACATTGGTGTTATGACTTTGCTTCAACCACAAAACATGATTAAATTTATGAGATGAAGAATAATCTATTATGCTCACTTTTATTTTTACCCATTCTGTTGTCTAAGCTTTCTTTTGTTATTCCTTCTTTATTTGTTTTCTTGTGGGTTTTTTTTTTCTTTCTTTTTTTGGTGGTTTTTTTTTTTTTTTTGGTTTGGAGATGTTTCTTTAGCTATTCTTTGAGGGTAGGTCTGGTAAGCAAAAAAGTGTCTTACTTTTCCTTTGTCTGAGAATTTTTTTCTTCATCAATTCCTGAAGGATAGTTTCACCAGATCAACGATTCTTTTCTCTTTATAAAGGGAGAAATAGACAGAAACATAGAAATAGTAAGAGACTTCAATACCCCAATTTAAATAATGGATAGAACATCCAAACACAGATCAATTAGGAAACAGCAGGCTTAACAATGATATAGAGCAAATGCAGCTAGCAGACATATTCAAATATTTCACTTAATAGCAGTAGAATATACACTGTTCTCAAATTCACACTGAACATTCTCTAGGATAAATCACATACTAGGTCACAACACAAGTCTTTAACAATTTTAAGAAGATTGAAATCATACAAAGTATCTTTCCTGACCATAATGGAATTAAACTAGAAATCAATAGTAGAAGAAAAACTGGAAAATTCACAGATATATGAAAATTAAGCAACACACCATTGAACAACAATTGAGTCAAAGAATAAATAAACAATGAAATTAGAAAATACCCCCAAAGAAATGAAAATGAAAACACAACATACCAAAATTTATTGGATGCAGCAAAAGTAATACTAAGAGGGAAGTTTACAGTGATAAATACCTACATTACAAATAAAAAGATTTTTTCTTCTTTCTTTTACGTTTCAATTATAGTTTATATTTAATATTATTTTGTATTAGTATCAGGTGTACAGGATAGTGGTTAGACAATCATATACTTAACAAAGTGTTCCTCCTGACATTTCCAGTACCCATCTAGCACCATGCATAGTTATTACAATACAGGGTGGGGCAAAAGTAGGTTTACAGTTGTTTGTATGGAAAATAATCCACTAATTAATATATAGTATAATAATACAAGAATAAACTCTGTCTTTCACATACTTACAAGTATAAACCTACTTTTGCCCCACCTTGTATTATTGATCATATTCCCTATGATGTACTTTATATCCCCTTGACTATTTTATAAATACCAGTTTATACTTCTTAATCCCTTTACCTTTCATACCCAGTCCCTCAACCTCCCTCCCCTCTGGCAACTATCAGTCTGTTATTTGTATCTATGAATGAGTCTGTTTCAATTTTGTTTGTTTATTTTGTTCTCTAGATTTCATATATAAGTGAAATCATATGGCATTTGTCTTACTCTGACTGACTTATTTCCTTAGCATAATACCCTCTAGGTACATCCATGCTGTCATAAATGGTGAGATTTTTTATTACCAAGTCATATTCCATCATATATATGTACTATAGCTTTTTAATCCACTCATCTATTGATAGGCAGTTGGGTTGCTTCCATATCTTGGCTATTGTAAATAACTGCAATGAACGTGGGGTGCATATGTTCTTTTGAATTAGTGTTTTGAGTTTCTTTGGATATATACCCAGAAGTGGAATCACTGGGTAATAAGTCAGTTACATTTTTAACATTTTGAGGACCCTCCATATTGTTTTGCATAGTGGCTGCACCAATCTGCATTCTCACAAGGGTTCCCTTTTCTCCAAGTCCTGACCAACACTTGTTTGTTGATTTATTGAATATAGTCATTCTGGCAAGTGTGAAGTGATGTCTCATTTTGGTTTTATTTTGCATTTCTCTGATGATTAGTGACATTGAGCATCTTTTCATATGTCTATTGGTCATCTGTATGTTCTCTTTGGAGAAGTGTCTATTTAAGACCTCTGCCCATTTTTAAATTGAATTATTTGGTTGTTGATTTTTGTGTTGAGTAGTATAAATTCTTTGTAAATTTTGAATATTAACCCCTTATCAGATGTATTATTGGTGAATATATTTTTCCATTCAGTAAGCTATCTTTTCATTTTGTTGATGGTTTCCTTTGCTGTGCAAAAACTTTTTAAATTTCATATAGTCCCATGTATTTATATTTTCTTTTGTTTCCTTTGCCCAAGGAGATATATCTGAAAAAATATTGTTGAGAGAAATGTTAGAGATTTTACTGCCTATGTTTTCTTTTAAAATTTTTATGGTTTCAAGTCTTACATTTAAGTCTTTAATCCATTTTGAGTTTATTATTGTATATGGTGTAGGAAGATAATCTAGTTTCAATTTTTGCATGTATTTGTCCAATTTTCTTAGCATCATTTATTGAATAGACTTTACCCCATTATATGTTCTTGCCTCCTTTATAAAATATTGATTATACAGGCGTGGGTTTATTTCTAGGCTCTCTATTCTGTTCCATTGATCTATATGTCTGTTTTTATGTCAGTACCATTCTGTTTTGATTACTATGGCCTTGTAGTATAGTTTGATATCAGGTACCATGATACCTCCAACTTTGTTCTTCTTTCTCATTATTGCTGAGGCTATTCGGTTTTTTTTGTGGTTCCATATAAATTTTTTGATGATTTGTTCTAGTTCTATGAAATACACCATTGGTATTTTGATAGGAATTTCATCAAATCTATAGGTTGCTTTGGGTAGTGTGGACATTTTAATGATGTTAATTCTTCGTATCCATGAATAGGATATATGCTTCCATTTATTTGTATTTTCTTCAGTTTCTTTCTTCAGTGCCTTATAATTTTCTGAGTACAGGACTTTTACTTCCTTGATTAAATGTATTCCTAGATATTTTATTTTTGATGCAATTGTAAATGGGATCGTTTTCTTAGTTTCCCTTTCTGATAGTTCATTATTAGTGTATAAAAGTGCAACTGATTTCTGAATATTAATTTTGTATCCTGCTACTTTACTGAATTCATTTACCAGTATAACTTCAAGATTTTCTTCAAGTACTAATAATCACTTTTCTTCCTGATGATTGCTTGTGTTACATTTGGTTGACATATTCTGTCCTGACTCTTATATGCTACTGCATAGCCATTGTCACATTAAATGATCCTACAACAAAAGTAGTAGGAAAGATTTATCCTCACCCAACTATAGACACCATTTTCTAAACAAATTCCTGATGAACAAAATATTGGCAATAGTAAAAATATGGACATTACTGATAAATACTCTGAAGCCGATGTTGTCTGTCCATGGCCAAAAGGAGATGGGACTGAGATAGAGCAAAGCAGCCTGACATCCAGGAGTGGGTCTAATAATATCAACTAAGCATTGTTGTTGCTAGGAGCTGCCTGGCACTCCTAGCAAGGCCTTGGTGTTCTCTCACTGAATTATTTTTTAGAACATCAATAGCAGACAAGGCCACCTTGTGAACATGATGGATCAAAACAAAAATAAGACCAGTCAGTAATCATACCTGAATACAGACAAAAATAGGAATAATGTCCATATTACAAAAATGATCAAACATCCCTCTATACAGGTTAATATGAGTGATGCTTCTTTACTAATTACAGTTATCGCTACATGCTACTGTTCTTTCCTTCTATTTAATGTTTTTACTAGATTTATTGGGGTGACAATGGTTAACATGAACATATAGGTTTCAGGTATGGGTTTCTGTTACAAGATCTGTATTTTGCACTATGTGCCCGCCACACATAGTTACCATATGTTAAAACCCCCTTCACCCCCTATCCCCTTCCCTCTAGCAACCACCACACTGCTGTTTGTGCCCGAGTTTCACTTTTATACTCTATATATGAGTGAAGTCATATGGTTCTTAGCTTTTTCTGTCTGACTTATTTCACTTAACATAATACTCTCGAGGTCCATCAATGTTGCTGCAAATGGCAGTATTTCCTCCTTTCTTATGGCTGAGTAGTATTCCATTGTGTACATCTACCACATCTCCTTTATCCAGTCCTCTATCGCAGGACACTTTGGTTGTTTTCATGTCTTGGCCACTGTGAATAATGCTGCAGTGAACATAGGGGTGCATATATCTTTGTGAATGCATGCTTTTGAGTTTTTCAGGTAGATACCCAGAAGGATTGCTGGGTAGTATGGTATCTGTAGCTCTATTCTTAATTTTTGAGGAATCGCAAGACTGCTTTCCATAGTGGTTGTACCAGTCTACACTCCCACCAGCAGTGAATGAGGCTTCCCTTTTCTCCACAACCTCTCCAACACTTGTTATCACTTTTCTTGTTGATTATAGCCACTCTAATGGGTGTGAGGCAGTATCTCATTGTGATTTTGTTTTGCATTTCCCTAATTGCTAGTGAAGTTGAACATCTTTTCATATATCTAGTGGCTGTTCATATGTCTTCTTGGGAGAGGTGTCTGTTCAGGTCCTCTGCCTACTTTTTGATTGAGTTGTTTGTTTAGTGTTGGGTTTTATGAGTTCTTTATATATGTTGGAAACTAAACCCTTGTCGGAGCTACTGTTTGCAAATATCATCTCCCATCTGGTTGGCTACCTCTTTGTTTTGTTGTCAGTTTCTTTTGCTGTGCAGAAGCTTTTTATTTTGATATAGTCCCATTCATTTATTTTTACCTTTTCTTCCCTTGCCTTTGGGGTCAAGTTCATAAAATGTTCTCTATGACCAAGGTCCAAAAGTTTGGTACCTATGTTTTCTTCTATGTAACTTATTGTTTCAGGTCTCATATTTTAGGTCTTTGATCCATTTTGAGTTAATTTTGTATATGTGGACAAACTGTAGTCCAGTTTCATTCTTTTGCATGTGGCTTCCAGTTTTCCAAGTGCCATTTATTGAAAAGACTCTTTACTCCATTGTGGGTTTCTGGCTCCTTTGTCAAAAATTATCTGCCCATATGCATGTGGTTTTATATCTGGGCTCTCTATTCTGTTCCACTGATCTGTGTGTCTGTTTCTGTGCCAATACCATGCTGTTTTGATTACTGTAGCTCTGTAGTATCATTTGAAGTCAAGTAGCATGATACCTCCAGCTTCATTCTTTTTTCTCAGGATTGCTTTGTCTATTTGGAGTCTTTTGTGGTTCCATACAAATCTGATAATTTTTCGTCCTGTTTCTTTTTTTTTTTTAATATATCTTTATTGATTTCAGAGAGAGGAAAGAAGAGGGAGAGAGAGAGATAGAAACATCAATGATGAGAAAGTCATCGATCGAGCCCGCAACCCGGGCATGTACCGGGAATCGTACCCCGATTGCCTGGATCCTAGGTTGATGCTCAACCGCTGAGCCATGCCCGGCCGGGTTCGCCCTGTTTCTTTAAAAGATCACATTGGTATTTTGATGGGGATTGCATTAAATCTGTATATTATTTTGGGTAATATGGCCATTTTAACTACGTTGGTTCTTCTAATCCATGAGCATGGGATATTTTTCCATTTTGTTGTGTTTTTTTCAATCTCTTTAAATAATGTTTTGTAATTTTCAGTATATAGGTCCTTCACGTTCTTTGTTAAGTTTATTCCTAGGTATTTAATTTTTTTGGTTGCAATTGCAAAAGGAATTGTTTTTTTCATTTCTTTTTCTGAAGTTTTTTGTTAGTATACAGGAAGGCAATGGATTTTTGTACATTCATTTTGTATCCTGCAACTTTACTGTATTTGTTTATTGTTCTTAATAGTTTTTTGGTGAAGTCTTTAGGGTTTTCTATATACAGAATCATGTCATCTGCAAAAAGTGACAGTTTTACTTCTTCCTTCCTTATTTGGATGCCTTTTATTTCTTTCTCTTGCCTTATTGCTGTGGCTAGGACTTCCAGAACTATGTTGAGTAAGAGTGGTGAGAGGGGACATCCTTGTCTTGTTCCTGATCTTAGAGGAAAAGCTTTCAGTTTTTCACCAATGAGTTTGATATAAGCTGAGTCTTTATTGTATATGGCTTTTATTATGTTAAGGTACTTTCCTTCTATTCCTACTTTATGGAGTGTTTTAATCATAAATGGATGTTGTATCTTATCAAATACCTTTTCTGCGTCTATTGATAAGATAACATGATTTTTATCCTTTCTTTTGTGAATATGTATTACATTGATTAATTTACATATGTTGAACCCATCCTTGTGTCCCTGGAATGAACCCCACTTGATCGTGATGTATTATTTTTTTGATGTACTTCTGTATTCTGTTTGCTAGTATTTTGTTTAGGATTTTTGCATCTGTATTCATCAGAGATATTGGTCTGTGGTTTTCAATTTTGGGTTATCCTTGCCAGGTTTGGGGATCACTGTTATATTGGTCTCATAAAATGTGTTAGAAGTATTACCTCTTCTTCAATTTTTTGGAAGAGTTTGTGAAGGATAGGTTTTAAATCTTCTTTGAATGTTTGGTAGAATTCACTGGTAAAGCCATCTGGTCCTGGACTTTTATTTTTTGGGTGGCTTTTGATGATTGTTTTAATTTCCTCTCTGCTGACTGGTCTATTTATATTTTCCAATTCTTCATGATTTCGTCTAGGAAGGTTATATATTTCTAGGAACTTATCCATTTCTTCTAGGTTATTGAATTTAGTGGCATATAGTCTCTCATAATATTCTAGTATGATCCTTTGTATATCTATGATGTCTGTGGTGACTTCTCTCTCATTTCTTATTTTATTTATATGGGGCTTTTCCCTTTTATCCTTAGTGAGTCTAGCCAGGGGTTTATCAATTTTTATTAATCTTTTCAAAGAACCAGCTCTTTGTTTTATTAATTTTTTGTATAGTTTTGGTTTTTTTTTGGTTCTCTATTTCATTCAATTCTCCTCTAATTTTTATGATTTCCTTCCTTCTGCTGACTTTGGGTTGCTTTTGTTCTTTTTCTAGTACTTTAAGATGTGATGTTAGATTGTTTACTTGGGATTTCTCTTGTTTCTTGAGATAGGCCTGTAATGATATAAACTTCCCTCTTATTACTGCTTTTGCTGCATCCCAGAAGTTTTGATATGTTGTATTGTCATTCTCATTTATCTCCATCTTTTTTTTTTTTTAAATCCTCACCCAAGGATATTTTTTCCATTGTTTTTCAGAGAGAATGGAAAGGAAAGGGAGAGGGAGGGGGAGGAGGAATGGGAGGGGGAGGGG
The DNA here is from genome assembly GCF_964146895.1 of Miniopterus schreibersii. NCBI lineage: Eukaryota > Metazoa > Chordata > Mammalia > Chiroptera > Miniopteridae > Miniopterus > Miniopterus schreibersii. Next base: position 73,326,002 of record NC_138104.1, read on the forward strand.
GAATGGGAGGGGGAGGGAGACCGATTGGTTACCTCCTGCACATGCCCCAACAGGGGCCATGGATTGAGCCTGCAACAAAGGATGTGCCCTTGGCTGGAGTTGAACCTGGGACCCTTCAGTCTGCGGGCTGATGCTCTAACAACAGTCAAACTCACTAGGGCTCATCTCATCTTTTATTTCTTCTTTGACCCAGTCATTTTTTAGTAGTATGTTGTTTAATCTCCATGTATTTGTGGGTTTCTTTACTTCCTTTTTGCAGTTGATTTCTAATTTCAAGGCATTGTGGTCAGAGAATATGATTGGTATAATTTCAATCTTCTGGAATTTGTTGATGCTAGTTCTGTGACCTAATATATGGTCTATCTTTGAGAATGTTCCATGTGCACTGGAGAAGAATGTATAATCTGATATTCTGGGATGAAAGGCTCTCTAAATGTCAATTATGTCCATTTGGTCCAGCGTTTCATTTAAGGCTGATATTTCTTTATTGATTTTCATTTAAGGCCGATATTTCTTCTTCTTTTTTTTGTTTTAAATATACCTTTATTGATTTCAGAGAGAGGAAAGGAGAGGGAGAGAGGAAGACAGAAACATCAACGATGAGAGAGTCATTGATCGAGCCCGCAACCCGGGCATGTGCCCTGACCGGGAATCGAACCCTGATCGTCTGGATCTTAGGTCAACACTCAACCGCTGATCCACGCCCGGCTAGCCTCTTTTTTTTTCTTTTTCTTTTTTAATATATCTTTATTGATTTCAGAGAGAGGAAAGGAGAGGGAGAGAGAGAGATAGAAACATCAATGATGAGAGAGTCATTGTTAGGCTGCCTAGCCTGCAACCTGGGCATGTGCCCTGACTGGGAATCGAACTCCAATTGCCTGGATCCTAGGTCGACGCTCAACCGCTGAGCCACGCCGGGCCAGGCAAGGCCGATATTTCTTTATTGATTTTCTGTGTGGTTGATCTGTCTAGAGCTGTCAGTGGAGTATTAAGGTCCCCAACTGTGATTGTATTTTGATCTGTTTCTCCCTTTAGTTCTGTGAGTAGTTGCTTTATATATTTTGGTGCTCCCTGGTTGGGTGCATATATTAAAAAGTGTTATGTTTTCTTGATGTAGTGTCTCCTTTACCATTATAAAGTGTTCATCTTTGTCTCTTGTTATCTTTGTTGTATTGAAATCTATTTTGTCAGATATAAGTATGGCTACACCTGCTTTACAGTGGATGTTCTTTGGAGAATCATTTTCCACCCTTTTACTTTGAATCTACCTTTGTCTTTGCAGCTTAGATGTGTCTCTTATAGGCAGCATATGGTTGGGTTTTGTTTTTTAATCCACTCTGCTACTCTGTACCTCTTTATTGGTGAATTCAGACCATTTACATTTAGGATAATTATTGATGTATGAGGGTTTTCTATAGACATTTTATCTTTTGTTTTCTGGTAGCTCTGTGCCTCCATTGGTTCTTTTCTTTTGTACTTCTGTCTATTGTTTTTGCTTGGTGGTGTTTCATAGCTTTGTTCCTCTGTATCCTCTTTGTATAAGATATGTATCCTGGTTTGAGGTTTTTGTGTGTGTGTGGCTACCATTATGTTTATAAAAAATAAAGTTGCATATATACAAGTTTTTTCTTTCTTTTGAGTACATCTGATGTTCATCTTCCTTTGCTGGTTCAGACCTTTACCCCTTCCCCTTTTATGCTTTTGTTGTCACAAATTATCCCTGTTTATGCTGTAAGTTTTTTGGTGATCTTACTTGTAGTGTTATTTGTTTCAGGTAGAATAACTCCCTTGAGTATTTCCTGCAATGGAGATTTTCTGGTGATAAAATCTCTCAGCTTCTGTATGTCTGGGAACATCTTTATTTTTTATTTTTTTTTCATATTTAAAAGATAATTTTGCTGGATATATTATTCATATCGGCTGGTAATTTCTCTCTTTCCAACTTTTGAATATTTGGTTCTACTCTCTTCTGGCTTGTAGAGTTTCTGCTGAGAAGTTGGATGAAATTCTGATGGGTTTCCCTTTGTAGGTCACTTTTTCTTTTCCCTAGTTGCTTTGAGAATATTTTCTTTTTCATTAATTTTTGATAGTTTTAATACAGTGTGCCTTGGAGAGTTTTTTTTTTGGATTGAGGTAACTAGGTGTTCTGTTTGCTTCTTGGATTCGAGGATCTAGTTCTTTTCATAGGTTTGGGAAGTTCTCTTTCACTATTTGTTTGAACAGACTCACTGCTCCCTTCTCCCTCACTTCTTCTTCTGGAATGCCTATTATTTTAATATTGCTTTTTCTGATGGAGTCAAATAGTTCTTGTAGAGCTCTTTCATTTTTCTTTATGCTCAGTCCTCTCTTCTTCCTTCTGCACCATTTCTAGATTCCTATCTTCAATATTACTAATTCTTTCCTCCATCTGGTTGACTCTGTTTTCTATGCTTAGTAGCTCCTAATCTCTTAACTGCATCCTTCATTTCCAGGATTTCTGATTGGTTATTTATTAATGTTTCAATCTCTTTGGTAAAGTACTCGTTTTGTGCATTGATTTGTTTTCTGAGTGCATTGAATTGCCTGTCTGTATTTTCTCACATCTCATTGAGTATTTTCAGAACTGCTATCTTAAAATCTCTGTCATTTATATGAGATATTTCCATGTGTTCCAGCTTGCTTTCTGGGGATTTTTAATTTTCTTTCTGATCATCCTCATTACTGTGGTTATTCATGGTATTTGCTCCTCTCCTTTGTCTACACATAAATATCCCTTCTACAGCTGTGTTCTTTGAAGAGGTCTTTCTACTATTTTCCAGTAGATGGCTCTGAATTGTAAGATTTTTTTTACCTCTGTGATCTCCCAGACTTGACCTCCAAGGGCTTCCTTAAGACATTACAGTCATGCTACTTGCCAGTGGGGTTTGTTTTGCCCTCACTGTAATGGCGACCCCGGACCCCAGACGTCCGTGGGGTCCAGCCCCAAGCACCAAACTTTGGGATCAGTCACAGAGGGAAATAGTGGTTCCACTGCAATAGCTCTTGGTTTACAGATAAAATGCTCCTTGACCTGACACCAAGGGCAATGGGGAGCAAATTTTGAGAGTTCACGGGGTGGCAGGGCTCTAAGGTTCTGTGTCTTTGTCAGAAACACCACCACCCCACAGTGGACAGTGGTATGGCATAACCCTGAGCCCTGTCAGGTGTTTGCTGGCTCAGTCACTGTTCACTCTGCTCATCCTGCTGAGAAATTTTTATGTTCAACACATATGGGACAATAACTAATGCCTTTTTAGTCTATCTTGATTTTTTTCTTATAAAATTTTCTCTCTTGGAGATCATTCCATGATATTAAGCACAGGTTTGCCTCACTGTTAAAATTAATGCACTTAATTGTATGTCTGATTTGAAGAAAAATCTGCTCCACAGATATTCCATAGTATTCTTGGATACACCTGGATTTAGCCATTTCCTCATTATGCATGTTTCACAATCACCAAAATGCATAATAATGAAATGGCTAAATTCAGGTGTATTCAGGTGTCTCTTTAATTTTTATGTTTGAAAATTTCTATAACAAAAAAATTAAAATAAAAGCATTTGGAGCATATCCTCCAAGGGGTTTGTCCCGATTTGTTATCCTAAGATCACAACTGAAGAAGTTGAATAACATTTTAAATGCTAAAAAACTTTCCAAATTGTTCTGTGCAAAGCTTTATCCTAAAGTGTAATCAACACTAGATAACATCTCCATCTCTGATTAAATAAAACAATCTGAGTGACAAAAATTGCCATTTCATTGTTCTCCAAATTTTCTTCCATTTCAGATGAATATGCTCATATTTTCACCTGAATACATTAAGTAATTTGAGGGTTTGAAAGAATGATACTGCAAGGGTTCTTTAGCATACTAGTAGTCGCAGTAAGTAACGATACTTAAATAATGGAACCTATTTACAGCTATCTGGCTAGGGACTGGCACTTAATGCCAGGGCATGCTCTAAGTGAGCTCTCTGTGCTCAAGATATTTCATAATTCTTGCATTTATTTTAAAAAGTTACTGAACAATTTGCCAAGGATGTATCTGGTAAGGGGCTAATTTCCAAAGTGTACAAAAAACTCACACTACTCAGCAAGAGGAAGACAAACAACCCAATTAAAAAATGGGGAAAGGACTTGAATAGATACTTCTCCAAAGAGGACATACAGAATGGCCAAGAGACATATGAGAAAATGCTCAACATTGCTAATCATCAGAAAGATGCAAATTAAAACCACAATGAGGTATAACTTCACATCTGTCAGAATGGCTACCATCAACAAACGACTCATGCTGGTGAGGATGTGGAGAAAGGGGAACCCCAGTACACTGCTGGTAGGAATGCAGACTGGTGTAACCATTATGGAAAACAGTATGGAGGTTCCTCAAAAAATTAAAAATGGACCTGCCTTGTGACCCAGTGATTGCACTTCTAGGAATATATTCTTTTTTTTTTTTTTAATTTTTAATATATCTTTATTGATTTCAGAGAGAGGAAGGGAGAGGGAGAGACAGAGACAGAAACATCAATGATGAGAGAGTCATTGATCAGCTGCAGCCCACAACCCGGGCATGTGACCTGACCGGGAATCAAACCCCGATCGCCTGGATCCTAGGTCGACGCTCAACCCCTGAGCCACACCTGGCCGGGCTAAGAATATATTCTAATAATCCTGAAACACTAATCAGAAAAAATATATGCACCCCTATGTTCATAGCACAATTTACAATAGCTAAGATCTGGAAACAGCCCAAGTGCCCATCAGTAGATGAGTGGATAAAAAAGCTGTGGGACATTTACACAATGAAATACTATGCAGCTGTGGAGAAGAAGAATCTTGTACCCTTTGGGACAGTATGGATGGACCTGGAGAATATTATGCTAAGGGAAATAAGCCAGGCAGAGAAAGACAAACATCACATGATCTCGCTTATATGTGGAATCTAAAGAACTTAATAAACTGATGAACAGAATAGATTCAATGACATGGAAGCATAGATCAGACAGATGAATGTCAGAAGGATGAAGGAGGGTGGGTGGGTGGAGGGGGAGATATTAACCAAAGAATTTATATGCATATATACACAACCCAAGGACATGGACAATGGTGGGGAGAGGGACTGGGGATGGGGATGGGATGGGGTGGAATGGGTCATTGGAGAGAAAAAGGGGCATCTGTAATATTTTAAATAAAAATAAATAAATAAATGCATTAAGTGTAAAAAAAAAAGTTACTGAACATTTACTATGTGGCAATCAGGCACTAGTTTTGGTGATAGCTAAGCAAGATTCTTCTTCTCAGGGTGATAAAACTCTAGGATATAAAATAAACAGATAAGCAAATAACATCATGGTCATCATTAGTATTGTTATATCTGCCTAAGTTAGTGTGGAAGGAAGCAAACTAATATGTTCTTCTAAACTATAGCAATTTAAAGGGTGTACTGTAGATAAATGTAACAAGAATGGCAGAAAGTCAATGACTGTTGAAGCTTAGTGATAAATATTCCAGTTGTATTATAGTTCTCTTTAACTTTTACGTTTGAAAATTTCTATAATAAAAAATTAAAATAAAAGCATAGGAGCATATCCTCCAAGGGGTGGAGTGCAGCTATAGGAGAGCTTTTCAATTTTATGGATTGCAATTTTTAAACTTACCTATGATGAAAATATGCTACCAAATTGTGTCTGTGAGGGATGATATTCTCCATTAAGAGAGATTTAAAAGACCTCCATATGTAAACACTGGTTTGAAAAAAAATCACTTATAAAATCCATTTTGGGGACAATCCAGCAATTGTGGATATGGGCTGTGTGAGAGATTATGTTATTAAGGTATTTATTGTTAATTTCCTTTATGTGGTAGTTGGTGATTTTCTTGAGGAAAATTTCCCTTTATTAAAGAGATGAATACAAAATTCTTAAGGGCAAAGTAGAAGAATGTCTATAATTTACTTTAAAATACTTAAGTGATAAATGATAGCTGAAGTAAATATGATAAAACTACTAACAAGGTTGAACTCTAAGTGATGGAGATTCTGAGAATATGATGTTGGTAGGTGCACTGGTTTTCTTTGAAGAAGTGTCTAGTTTATTCCTGGCACAAACCAGGCACATTGTAAATTGTTGTTCTGCTCTTCCTTCTCCTCCTCCTTCTACCATGTTAGAGATCAAGCCACTCCCTATGTTCCAATTAATGAATATTCCAGAAACTCAAGTTTTATGCTAAACATAATTAAGAAGGTAAATCCACTGCCAGAAAATTATATAAAGCACTTGCAAATTATCTTTGCATTAGCTTCTATATTGTATGATTTGTGACAGGGTCCCTGGCTATTAGTACAAATAATTGAGACAATCTTTCATTTTAACTGCCATGTGCTCAGAGCATCTTCCAGACACAGAAATGCAAAAATAAATATCTTTTATTTTTCAGGTGAAGTATTTCTTTTTTTCTTTCAGCTGAACTAAAGGGTGGCTTAAATTCTAGTCTCATGCTAACATTATAGGTTCTTGCCAAAAGTTTTTATTAAGATTGTTTCAATTACAGTTGATGTTCAATATTATATTAGACATTTATATAACTTATGAGGTGATCCCCCCATAAGTCTAGTATCCACCTGACACCATATATATTTCAATATTATTGACTATATTTCCTATGCTGTATTTTACATCACGGTAACTGCCAATTTGTACTTCTTAATCCCTTTACCTTTTTCACCCAGCACTCCCATCCAGCATTTTGATATTCTGAATTGCTACAAAAAGCCATTCACAATATTTAAAGAAAAAAAACTAGATGACAAAGTATTCCCATGGACTCTAAAATACAAGCAGATGGACACCAAGAATCACAAGATCTATATACAGGTCTTGTCTGTAAGAGAATAAAGCTTTGAGTTATTTTTCACTCTGCATTGATCTGGTTCAACACCTCATGCTCTTTTCATTATACTGAGCTACCTGTTTTAATAGTGTAATCTATTTTAGTTTACTATTACCACCTTCATATACAATGGCCCTTCTTGTCACTGTTTTCTTAAAATCTAATAAATGCTGTGTGATCAATGATCAGGAGACCTTATCTGAGGAAAAGATCATTAGAAGTCTGGTACTTCCCTGCAGGGAAACACAATATAAAACCTTTGCCCAGATGTTAGTTGTGTGGATCTCTGATATAGTCCTTTTACCTTTCAATATGTGAGATAACAGCTAGTTCTGGGTTACTGCTCTTTTTTGAGAATAGACTTCAATTAAAGGGAAGGAGTATAGGGGGTAGGTCCAGCTTCAAAGCCTTTCAAACTGGGGAAGGCAGTCATCTAGCCTCAAAGGGGATTTAGATGTTGCTGTCATTTTCCAAGCTGCCTACTGAGGCTTTTGGTTAATAGTCTCATCCTATAACCAGAAAGTAAAAACTAGATGCACTCTGAATTTTTGCCAATAATTTCTCATTTGAACTCCCCCCCAGCCAAATTCGATTAGGATAGGTCAGAACATTTTTCTTGCTCTCCCCATCAGGTAGCATGATGCATTACAAAAATCATTTTGCACAGAGTAGTCAACACAATTAGAAGTTCATTAGTCAGAATAAACAGCATTTGAATAATTTATGTAGATCTTTATAGGTCCAAATTATTGCTGGCATCTTTAACAAAAACATCATCTTCTTTTTGCTGAATCACATCATGAAGTTTTATTTTATGAACTATTTGTAATTTTACCTCCCTTTTTATTTTTTGTATAATTTATTTCTAAATAATTTAAGATGCAAGAAGTTGCAAAAATAGTACTGAGAGTTCTCCTGCACCCTTCACCCAGGTTCCACCCAAAATACCATAACCAGGGTACATTATCAAAACCAGAAAATTGGAGAGGGAAGATGGTGGCACTCTGACAAGAAGCAGAGAGCCCTTGCTTCCAACCATGGACTGGATTTACAGCTAAAATACAGAGTAGCCAGCTTGGAAAAACAAGAGAAATATGCCTGAGTGGACATATTTTGAGTAAGGAGCGCTGAAGAAACACCATAGAATCTGATAAGAAAGAGGGGTATAGAAAGGGAGAGTCCCCCCTGAAGCCAGTGCTGGAATGCAAGGCCTGAGGGTTAGAGGCTGCAAAGCTCCCTCCCCTTGGGAGTGTGGACTGGCATCCAAAAGTATGGTATCTCAAACCTGGAGCAGAGGAGAAGGGAAAGAGTCAATACACGTCAGGCAGAAGGAGCCAGGGGAACATTGTGCCTGTGTGGAGGGGGCTGCACCTTCACAGTGAAACAATGCCCCTAATGGTGGCAGCCAGGACTAGAGACTTTCACCTCAGTGAAAGTGGGGTGCTCACTGCAGGAAAGCCTGTCCTGCAGGGTGTGGCTTCGGAATAGAAAGGGTCCAGAAGGCTGCACTAAGCAGCCACCTACAAGGACCTTCTGCTTTCTTGTAAGGCATTGTGTAGAACCCAAGAAAGCATTTGAACTATGTGGCATGGTGTCAGGTGTGTCGGGTAAGGGCTGGTAGGTCTCACTGTCACATCCATGACCCCAACCATCCTGCACACGCACATGATTATGACCTTATGTAATGATGATCCAGCATGATGCAACTGCGCATGTGGTTTAGCCTTATGTAATGATGATTCAGCAGAATGCAACTGCGCATGTGACATTAGCGCACTGCTTGCTGTAGTCTATATAACCAGCACTGTATGGAATAAAGGAATGGAATCGCTCTCTTGATGTCAGCTCCGTGAGCCTTCTTTATGCTGGGGATCTTGCCTCCTAAACATCCCTTACAGCCTGCCTCCCTCAACATGTGGGGAAAGGGAAGGGGAAGAGAGCCTTCCTGCCACCAGAGAGAGGGACAGGAGCTTCCAGCAGGGCTGATTGGGACTCCAGCCACTGAAGCTGCTGGTGGGGTCAATCAGAGATTTTTGACCTGCTCTGAGGGGAAGCCAGGATAGTGAGCAAGGAGCTGCCCCAGCTTTACTGAGATCAGCTGTTCAGGAGATCTGCATGGGGCTGACTTAGTTCTGCTTGGTTCTGAGGTGCAGGGGCCCTGGGATCTCACAGGGCAGGTTCTTTGTCTGTTTGTAGCTTTGTGCATTTTTGATTGGTAAACAGGTGTCCACCTTTCTGGCTTGCATTGGGGAGACAGACCAGCAAAAGCTGGAATCTACGTCTGCATTGTGGAGAGTTTGAACTGAGTGTCCTGTAAGGCCAGCCAACCAGAACTGGGAAAGGAAGAGCAGAGCACGCCTACCTCTCCTGCAGGCTAAGAGCACCACCTCAAACAGGAAAGGGGCTGGTTCAGCTCACTGAAGCCCCAGATATACCCCACAGGGCACAAACTTGAGTGGGAAGGGAGAACAGCTCACAAAATGACAATACAAGAGTAAGAATCTCAGGGACTATTGTTTGGGAACCGGAGGAAAAAGGGAAAAGGCTCACTGGAGTCTTTTTTAATTAAACCCACTTAGCCCAGGCCACTAAAACTGCCCATACAGAAAAAGCAACAGACTGAATTCAATCTGAATCTGCAGCAGGCCTCTGTAAGGGTAACTAGAATTGGAGGATAGGGTAGAGACTGAGGAGTTGGCTTTGAAGCAGTTTAACTTCCTCACAGTGAGTGCCTGACAGTGAAACCTCTAAGTAAGGGGAACAATTGCCTGAGTTACACTAGCCAGTCTGCACCCTAAAGACTCTCTTCAGAAGACCCTGGAGTAAGACCAGGCAACCACAAGGGGGAGGCAAAATAACTGAAAGGTGGAGGTGGTCCACAGAGAACCTCAGCCCAGCCAACTACCTAAAGACACCAGAGTCAAACCTAGACAGCTCCTGACATTGGCTGACACACAAGTACCTCCCAGGAGAACTGAAATCAGCATACAAAACAGTGAGCCTCAGACAACAGAAGCTGCCCAGATGAAACTCACCCAATTGGCTTTTTTTTTTTGGTTTTAGAAAAAAGAGGTAAAACGAAAAAAAATTTTTTTTAATTGTTTTTAGTTTTTAAATTTTTAAAAAAAATTGTTTTGTCTTGCTTAATTATTTTTTTGTTTTTGCTTTTTGTTTTTCTTTTGGTTCCATTATCAAGATTTTCTTGATATTTTCTGCTTTATTGCTGGGATATTATCATTATAAGCAATAAGTTTATTGCTTTTCTCTGTGATTTCCTCAGCATCTCCTATTGGGCTCCTTTCCTGAACTTGCTTTACCTCTCTCTCTCTTCTTGTTCCATTGGCATAACTTTTTTTTTCTTCTTTTTCTCCCCTTTTATTCTCTGTCTTCCTGTCTTTTTGTTTGTTTGTATTTGTTTCTCTACTTTATATTTATTTTTTCTTTTTCAACCATTTTCCTATTCCTACTCTCTACACTTATTTTTTTGCTCACTCTTCTTTCCTTTCAGAATCTTTTCTCTGCCCCCTTTATCTCCCAGTAGCTTCTCTATTTTTTCCTTTTTACTTTATTATTTTTATCTATTTATTTTTTTAATATTAACAATAATATCCTTCTCTCTCTCTCTCTCTCTTTTCCCTTTAGCATATGTGTTCTCACTTCACTCTCCCAATTCTACTTTCTCTTGAGTTGTTTTTATTGTGATTGTCAGGATATTTTGTAAATTACTGTTTCTTTCCTGGCAGTTTTCTTGTGTTTTGTTTTGCCCTGTCAGCTCCTGTACAACAGCTCACATGATGTGGTTGTGGCTGAGCCTCAGAGTTAGCCAACCTGAGATGAGTGTTGTCCCATGAATGGGTCAACAACAATCTAGACCCAATCACAAGAGGAGAGCCCAAAGAATCCACAAAAGGGACAGCCACAAAAGGGACACGCCTAGAGCAAATATCTCAGAAGTATAAAGAAAACACACCTCTGGGTCCCAGTGGACATACACTACAAAATCCCACCCCACAAGACTGGGAGACAGAAAATATATGTAATATACAGATGCAAATACTGAGAGTCACAGAAATGGGGAGACAAAGAAACAACCCCCAAACTAAAGAAAAGGAAAAATCGCTAAAAAAAGACCTTGATGAGATGGAGTTCAGTAAGTTATCAGAAATAGGCTACAGAGTAATGGTTATAAAGATACTCAAGGAAAATAATGAGAACTACAAGACACTTAATGGGAAGGTCCAGAAACTTAGTGAAAGCTTCATCAGCATGAAAAAAGATAAATAAGAACCAGGCAGAAATGAATACTATATCTGATATCAAAAATATGCTGGAAGGAATTAAAAGCAGGTTCAATGAAGCAGAGGATAGAGTAAGTGAATTAGAAGATAAGATAGAAAAAAACACCCACTCAGAGCAGCAAAAAGTAAAAACACTTAAAAAGCATGAGGAAATTCTAAGGGAACTTTGAGACAACATGAATCAAAACAACATTCCCATCATAGGGGTACCTGGGGGTGTGGGTGGGTTCAGGAATGGATAGAGAACCTGGTGGAAGAGATAATGACCGAAAACTTCTTTATGATGGTGAAGGAGAAAGCTACACACTTTCAGGAAGCACAGAGGGTCCCAAACAAGAGGGACCCAAAGAGACTCACTCCAAGACACATTATAATTAAAAGGGCGAGTGTTAAGGACAAAGAGAATATTAAGCCCTGCAAGAGATAGACAAGCAGTGACCTACAAGGGAGCCCCCATAAGGCTGACAGCAGATTTCTCAACAGAAACACTTCAGGCCAGAAGGGATTGGCATAAAGTTCTCAAAGTAATGAAAAGCAAGAACCTGCAACCAAGACTGCTTTATCCAGCAAGGCTATCATTTAAAATTGAGGGTGAAATAAAGAGCTTCCCAGAAAAAGAAGGCTAAAGAAATTCAGTACCACCAAACCAGTATTGCAAGAAATGCTAATAAGACTGCTTTAAGAAGAGGAATATTGAGAGAATGGTACATCAGCATAAAGGGGAAAATGGCATTAAATAAGTACATATCAATAATAACCTTAAATGTAAATGGAATAAATGTTCCAATCACAAGACATAGGGCAGCTGAATGGATAAGAAAACAGGACCCATATATATGCTGTCTACAAGAGAACCCCCTGAGAGCCAAAGATTCACACAGGCTGAAAGAAAAGGGATGGAAAAGAATATTCCATGCAAATGGAAACAAAAAAAAAGCTGGAGTAGCAATACTTATTTCCAACAAAATAGACTTCAAATTAAAGACTGTAACAAGATACAAAGAAGGTCACTGCATAATACTAAAGGCATTGATCCAACAGGAGGAAATAACCCTTGTAAACATATATGCACCCAATAAAGGAGCACCTAAATATATAAAAAATTTCTTGTTGGGCACTAAGGGGGAGGTCAACAGCAACACATTCATAGTGGAGGACTTTAACACCCACTGTCATCACTGGAAATATCATCAAGGGAGAAAATCAACAGGGAAAAAGAAACCTTAAATGACGCACTAGTTCTAATGGATTTAATGGACCTACAGAATATTTCTTCCCAAAGCAGCAGAATACACATTCTTCTCAAGTACACATGAAAAATTCTCAAAAATAGATGACATTTTAGGCCACAAAGAAAGTCTACAAGTTCAAACAGATTGAAATAATATCAAGCATCTTCTCAGATCACAATGAAAGGAAAGTAGAAATCAACCACTATAAAAAACCCTCCAAAATATTCAAACACATGGAGGCTAAACAGCATGTTATTAAACAATGAATGGGTTACCAATGAGATCAAGGAAGAAATCAAATACTTCTTGGGGAAAAAATCAATAGACAACAACCCCAAATCTATGGGATACAGCAAAAGCAGTCCTGAGAGGAAAATTCATAGCATTACAAGCATACCTGAAGAAACAAGAAAAAGCGCTAATAAAACCATCTCACACAACAACTAAAAGAATTAGAACGAGAACAGAAAGAAGAGCCCTGAGGAAGTAGTATGAAGGAAATAATAAAGATCAGAGCAGAAATTAATGACATAGAGACTATATATATATATTCAATGAAACAAAGAGCTGGCTCTTCTAAAAGATAAATAAGATTGAGGAATCTTTAGCCAGACTCACCAAGAAAAAAAGAGAGCACACAAATAAATGAAATCAGAAATGAAAAAAACGATATAACAACTGACCTCACAGAAATACAAATGATCATAAGAAAATACTATGAGCAACTATATGGCAACAAACTGGGCAACCTGGGTGAAATGGACAAATTCCTAGAAATATACACTATTCCAAAGTTGAATCAGGAAGAATTGGAAAACCTGAATAGGCTGATAATAACTAATGATATTGAAGCAGTAATCAAAAAACTCCCAGTAAACAAAAGTCCAGGACCAGATGGAAGTACAGGCGAGTTTTACCAAACATTCAAAGAATTAACACCTATTCTACTCAAACTACTCCAAAAAATTCAAGAGGATAGAAAACTCCCAAGTTCTTTTTATGAAACCAGCATCATCCTAGTCCTGAAACCAGATAAAGACACTACAAAAAAGAAAATAATAGGCCAACATCCCTGATGAACATAGATGCTAAAATCCTCAACAAAATACTAGCAAACCAGTTCCAGCAATACATTCAAAATATCATTCACCATGACTAAGTGGGATTTATTCCAGAGATGCAAGGCTAATATAATATTCACAAATCAATAAAGGTGATACATCACATAAACAAAATGAAGGAAAAAAATCTTGTGATCATATCAATAGATGCAGAAAAACATTCGACAAAATCCAGCACCCATTTCTGATAAAAACTCTCAGCAAAGTGGGAATAGAGGGATCATACCTCAACATAATAAAAGGCATATATAATAAACCTACAGCGAACATCATATGCAATGATCAAAAACTAAAACCATTTTCCTTAAAAACAGGAACAAGACAGGGTTGTCCACTTTCACTACTTTTATTCAACATAGTACTGGAAGTCCTTGCCACAGCTATCATTCAGGAAGATAACATAGAAGGTAGCTAAATTGGAAAGGAGGAAGTACAACTGTCATTATTTTCAGATGACATGATATTGTACATAGAAAACTAAATATTTCATCAAAGTACTACTATATTTGATAAATGAATTTGGCAAGATAGTTGGACACAAAATTAACAACCAGAAATCGATGGCATTTTTATACACCAATAATTAACTCAAAGAGAGAAACTAAACAAAAATCCCATTTACCATTGCAACTAAAAAAATAAGACATGTAGGAATAAACTTAATTAAGGATGTAAAAGACCTGTACTCAGAAACCTACAGGGCAATGAAAAAAGAAATAGAGGAAGATATAAACAAGTGGAAGAACCATGTTCATGGATTCAAAGCATTAGTATCATTAAAATGTCCGTACTACCCAAAGCAATCTATAAATTCAATGCAATTCCTACTAAAATACAGAGGATGCAGATTGAAACCACAATGAGGTATCACTTCACACCTGTAAGAACAGCTACCATCAACAAATCAACAAATGGCATGTGCTGGCAAGGATGTGGAGAAAGGGGAACCCTACCTAGTACACTGCTGGTGGGAATGCAGACTGGTGCAACCACTGGAAAACAGTATGGCGGTTCCTCAAAAAATTAAAAATTGACCTCCCTTTTGACCTAGTTATCCCACTTCTAGGAATATATCCTAAGAATCCTGAAACACTAATCAGAAAGAATATATGCACCCCTATGTTCACAGCATCCCAATTTACAATAGGTAAGATCTGGAAACAGCCCAAGTGCCCATCAATAAAGGAGTGGATAAAAAAGCTGTGGGACATTTACATGAAGGAATACTATGCAGCTGTAAAGAAGAAGGACCTCTTACCCTTTGGGACAGTATGGATGGACCTGGAGAATATTATGCTAAGGGAAATAAGCCACACAGAGAAAGACAAATATCACATCATCTTACTCATATGTGGAATCTAAAGAACTTAATAAACTCATGAACAAAATAGATTCAATGACATGGAAGCATGGATCAGACTGAAGAATGTCAGAGGGATGGAGGAGGGTGGATGGGTGGAGGGGTAGAGATCAACGAAAGGATTTATATGAATATATGCACAACTCAAGGTCACGGACAATGGTGTAGAGAGGGACTGGGGATGGGGATGGGATGGCATGGAATGGGTCATTTGGGGGGAGAAAGGTACATCTGTAATATTTTAAACAAAAATAAACAAAACAAAACAAAGAAAATACCAAAGCATATTTCACAGTATTAGAACAAATATTCCAAAAATTTCTATGTAACCAAAAAAGTCTTCGAATAACTGCAGCAATCTTGAGAAAGAACAACAGAGTTGGAGGGATCACTTTACTGGATATCAAACTATCCTACAAAGTCATTGTAATCAGAACAGCATGGTATTGATAGAATAACAGACATATAGATCAATGGAACAGAACAGAGAACCCAGAAACAGACCCACACCATTATGGTCAGTAATATTTGACAAAGGAGGCAAGAGCATACAATGGAGTAAAGACAGTCTCTTCAATAAGTGGTATCGGGAAAATTGGACAGGTTACTGCAAAAAAATCAAAACAGATCACTCTCTTACTCCATATACAAGAATAAATTCAAAATGGATAAAAGACTTATATGTAAGTTATGAAAACATAAAAATCCTGGAAGAAAACATAGGCAGTAAAGTCACAGACATCTCATGTAGTGAAATTTTCACTAATACATCTCCTAGGGCAAGAGAAACTAAAGAAAAAATAAACAAATGGCACTACACGAAACTAAAAAGCTTCGGCACAGCAAAAGAAATCATCCCCAAAATACAAAGGAACCCCATGGTATGGGAGAACATATTTGCCAGGGATGCATCTGATAAAGAGCTAATTTCCAAAGTGTGCAAAGAACTCATACAACTCAATAAGAGAAAGACAAACAATCCAATTAAAAAATGGGCAAAGGACCTTCACAGACACTTTTCCAAAGAGGACATACAGATGGCCAAGAGACATGAAAAAGTGCTCAATGTTGCTAATCATCAGAGATTCAAATTAAAACCACAATGAGGTATCACTTCACACCTGTCAGAATGGCTGCCATCAACAAATCAACATATGACACGTGCTGGCGAGGGTGTGGAGAAAGGGGAACCCCAGTACACTGCTGGTAGGAATGCAGACTGGTGCAGCCACTAAGGAAAACAGTATGGAGGTTCCTCAAAAAATTAGAAATGGCTCTGCCTTTTGACCCAGTGATCCCACTTCTAGGAATATATCCTAAAAATCCTGAAACAATAATCTGAATGAATATATTCACCCCTATGTTCATAATATCCCAATTTACAATAGCTAAGATCTGGAAACAGCCCAAGTGCCCATCAGTAGAGGAGTGGATAAAAAAGCTGTGGGACATTTACACCATGGAATACTGTGTGGCTGTAAAGAAGAAGGATCTTTTTCCCTTTGGGACAGTATGGATGGACCTGGAGAATATTATTCTAAGCAAAATAAGTCACGCAGAGAAAGACAAATATCACATGATCTCATATACGTGTGGAATCTATAGAACATAATAAATTGATGAACAAAATAGATTCAGTGACATGGAAGCATAGATCAGACTGATGAATCTCAGAGGGAAGGTTGGGATGGGGATATGAGGAGTGATTAAGTAAAGAATCTAAATGCATATATGCATAACCCATGGCCACAGACAATTGTGTGGTGAAGGCCTGGGGAGGGGAGTGGGTGCGGGGTGGAAGGAGTCAATGGGGAGAAAAGCGGACATCTGTAATATTTTGAACAATAAACATCAGAAAATCTTCAATGGTTCCATGCTATCAACTCAATTACAGGCTTTATTCTAATTTCATCAGTTTCTATATGTACTTTTTATAGTGTATATTTCTATGAAATATCACATATACAGATTTGTGTAACTATCATCACAATCAGGATACAAAAGTGTTTAATTGCCAACAAGAAAGTCCTTGTTGCTACCTTTTAATAGTCAGACTCTCTCCCCAACCAACCCTAAGCTCTGGAAACTACCAATATCTTTTCAATCGCTATAATTTTTGTCACTTCAAAAATGTTATATAAGGCCCAGCTGGGCGTGGCTCAGTGGTTGAGTGTCGACCTAGGATATAGGTGATCGGGGTTCGATTCCCTGTCAGGGCACATGCCCGGGTTGTGGGTTTGATCCCCAGTCGGGGGCTTGCAGGAGGCAGCTGCTCAATGGCTGTTTCATCATTGATGTTTCTATCTCTCTCTCCCTCTCCTTTCCTCTCTCTGAAATCAATAAAGATATATTTTTTAAAATGTTATAAGTGTAATAACATGCTATGTTACCCTTTGAGATAGTTTTCTTTCACTTAGCATAATGCCTTTGGGATTGATCCAAGTATTGACTGTACCAGTCGTCTGTTAGTTTTACCGTTGAGTAGTATTCCATTGTATGAATGCGCCACAGTTTGTTTATCCATTCACCCTTTCAAAGTTATTTGGGTTGTTTCTAGTTTGAGAATATTACAAATAAAACCACTACGAACATCTGTGAATAGGTGTTTGTGTCAACAGAAGTTTTCATTTATCTAGGATGAATACCCAAGAGTGTGGCAGAGGGATTATATGGTAAGTATATGTTCAACTTTAAAAGAACCTACCAAACCGTCTTCCAGAGTGGTTGTACAATTTGATATTCCAAACAACAATGTATGAGAGATTGCTTTTCTGCATCCTTGACAGCACTTTGAATTGTCTATATTCTTTCTGTTTTAGCATTATTAGTATAGTGGTATCTCATCATAGTGGTTGTATAGTGGTATCTCATCATAGCTCTAACTTGTAGCTCCCTAAAGTTTGATTATGTTGAACATCTTTTGATATACTTCTTTGGTATCCACATATCTTCCATGGTGAAGTGTCTGCTCCAACTTTGTCACTGTTAGTAGAAGTTTATTAAACTTACATATCTTTAAAAAACAGCTTTTGTTATGAAATATTTCCTGTTTTTGTTTTTCTCTTTTCAATTTCCTGGATTTCAGCCCTTTATTATGTCTTTCCATTTGTTTTGTGTTTGTTTTGTTCTTTTCCTAGTTTCTTGAAGTGGGGACTTAGATTGTGGATATGAGACCATTCTTCTTTTCCTAATATATAATCTCAGTGCTACAGATTTTGTTCTAAGTAGTCAGCACCAAATCACAGACTTTGAGATGTTGTGTTTTAATTTCCAGCCTGAGTTTCTCTTTGACCCATTGAATTATTTTGAAATGTATTGTTTAGCTCAGTTGGCATGGCTCAGTGGTTGAGTGTCGACCTATGAACCAGGAGTTCACGGTTTGATTCCGTCAGGGCTCATCCCGGGTTGTGGGCTCGATCCCCAGTAGGGGGCGTGCAGGAGGCAGCCAATCAATGACTACTCTCCCTCTCCCTTCCTTTCTATGAAATCAATAATATATATATATATATATATATATATATATATATATTTGAAATGTATGTTCAGTTGCCAAGTGTTTAATGTTTTCCTCTTTCTTTCCTATTATTAATTTCAATTTGTTTATATTATGGTCAGAAGTCATACTTTGTATGATTTCAAATCTTTTTTAAGATCTGCTTTATGATCCAAGATATAGTTTAACATCACGAGTGCCCCATGTAAGCTTGAAAGTATTTTGCATACTTCTGTTGTTTTTGAAGTGTTCTGTAGATTGTATGTGTAGATGTTATTGTTCATTTCTTCTATTTTCTTGCTGGTATTTTATTTATTTTTCCTCTCAGTTCAGTGGTATTTTTCTTCATGTGTTTTGTATCTCTGTTGTACAGTGCATATATTTTTAAGATGATTATGTATTCTTGTTGAATTGACACTTTAATCATTATGTAATGGCTTTTGTTATCTGTGCCTCTTGGTCTCTGGTAAATTTTTGCTGAGAAGTCTTGTTTGTTTGATATTTTTCACCTTTATTGAAGTATAATTGACAAATAAAGTACAGGTATATACTTTATATACCTATAGGTATAATTAACAAATATAACTATAAGGCACAATTGACAAATACTGTAAGATATTTAAAGTATACAATGTGATGATTTGATATACATATACACTGTGAAATGATTCCCCCACCAAATTAATTAACACATCTTTCACCTCACATACTTACTCTTTTTTGGCAAGAACGTTTCGGTTGTACTCTATTATCAAATTTCAATTATACAATAGTGTTATCAACTATAGTCAACATGTTATACATAATATCTACAGATCTT
This sequence comes from Miniopterus schreibersii, assembly GCF_964146895.1. Lineage (NCBI taxonomy): Eukaryota > Metazoa > Chordata > Mammalia > Chiroptera > Miniopteridae > Miniopterus > Miniopterus schreibersii. Next base: position 73,345,235 of record NC_138104.1, read on the forward strand.
ATTCATCCTGAATGTTTTTAACTTTTAACCAACTTCTCTTGTTTTCCTTACCCCCAGCCCTGGCCACCACTTTCCTACTCTGTCTCTATGAGTTTGACCCACCCTTCCTCCCTCCCTCCCTCCCTCCCTCCCTCGCTCCTTCCCTCCCTCCCTTCCTTCCTTTATAGATTCCACATATAAGTGATATCATATAGTATTTGTCTTTCAGTGTCTGGCTTATTTCACTTAGCAAAATGCCCTCCAGACTCATCCATGTTGTTGCAAATGAGAGGATTCCCTCCCTTCTTTCTAAGGTTCAATAATATTCCATTGCATATATATGCCACATTTTTTGATCCATTCACATGTTGACAGACACTTTGGTTGTTTCCATACATTGGCTACTTGTGAATAATGTTTCAAAATAATGGTTTCATTTCCTTTGGATATATATACCCAGAGGTGGTTCTATTCATATTTAATAAAAAAACAAAGAACAAAACAAACAAACAGAAACAATCAGACTCCTATAACAACCTGACTTCAACATTGAATAGGTTCGACACCAGGGCAGACCTCCCCCAGGGTAGAGTGATTGACTGGGACAAATGTTTTTTGAAGACAAATGAAATTTCCAGGATTGTGAAGGTGACATCCCAAGAAAGTAACACATTGCAGAAATTCACTCCTTTCCTCAGGTCTCAGGTGGGGATTGGCTTGAGAAGGGAGGATTGAAGACTATTGGTTTCTCCACATCAGAATATATGCCTTTAAGTGTAATTGATGGTTTATATGTTAATTCCTTTACTGGCTTTATTTTTTAAAATTATATCTCATTTATTGATTGTCCATATTATAAAAGTAATGAATCTTCATTGTGGAACTTTTGGAAAAAAACAAAACAATAAATATGTGTAAGTAAAAATGACTTGAAATGATCACTATTATTTTTTAATTGAATTTATTAGGGTGACATTGGTTAATAAAATTATATAGGTTTCAGGTATACAATTCTATAACGCATCATCTGTATATTGTATTGTGTGTTTACCACCCAAGTCAAGTCTCCTTCCAGCACCACTTATTCTGGCTTTTCCTCCTTCTAACTTCCCCCACCCCCCTTCCCTCTGGCAATCACCATACTGTTATCTGTGTCCCTGAGTCTTTCTGTTTTTTTCTTTGCTCAATCCCTTTACCCTTCTCACCCAGCCCCCAACCCCCTTCACTCTGACAGCTGTGAGTCTTTTCTCTGTATCCATGAGTCTGTCTCCACTTTGTTTGCTTATTTTGTTCATTAGATTCCCCATATAAGTGAAATCATATGACTTTTATCTTTCTCTGACTGGCTTATTTCACTCAGCATACTCTTCAGTTCCATCTATGCTGTCACAAAAGGCAGGATTTCTTTCTTTTTTATAGCTAAGTAGTATTCTATTGTGTAAATGTACCACAGCTTTTTTTCCACTTATGTACCAATGGGCACTTGGACAGCTTCCAAATCTTGGTTTTTGTAAATAACACTGCAATGAACATAGGGGTGCATATATTCTTTTTGAATTAGTATTTTGGGTTTTTTTGGATATATTCCCAGGAGAAAAAAAATAAATGGGACTACATCAAACTAAAAAATTTTTGCACAGCAAAGGAAACAATCAACACAATGAAAAGATGAAAAGACAACCCATTGAATAGGAGAACATATTCGCTGATATATCTGATAAGGGCTTAATATCCAAAATTAATAAGGAAATTTATTAATACAATTAATAATTTATAAGGAACTTATATAACTCACACCAAAAAACAACAACAATCAAATTTAAAAATGGGCAAAAGACCTGAATAGACATTTCTCCAAAGAGGACATACAGACGGCCAACAGACATATGAAAAGACGCTCAACATCACTAATCATCAGAGAGATGCAAATGAAAACCACACCTCATACCTGTCAGAATGGATACCATCAATAAATCAACAAACAAGTCCTGGCAAGATGTGGAGAAAAGGGCACTGTTGGTGAGAATGCAGACTGGTGCAGTCACTGTGGAAAGCAGTATGGAATTACTTCAAAAATTAAAAAATGAAACTGCCTATGACCCAGCAAGCCCTTTATTGGCTATAAAAGGAATTGTCAAACTACTTTCCTGACTAATGGTGCCATTTTAATTCCCATTAGCAATGTATGAATAATCTAGTTTCTCCAAATCCTCCAAATCCTTGCCAGTATTTTGTGTTATCACCTTTCTTTTATTTTATTCATTTTTATAAGTATCAGGATATGCCATTGTGGCTTAATTTCTGTATTTACTATGGCTAATAATGTTGAACATCTTTTCATATTCTTACTTGCCATCCGTATGTGGTTTTTGGTAAAATGTCTTCTGCAAGTCATTTGTACATTTTCTGTTTGATCATTTGTTTTCAATGTTGAATTTAGAGAGTTCTTTGTATATATTTAAGATACAAATCCTTTGTCAGATATGTGATTTGCAAACACTTACCCCCTGTTGGTAATTTGTCTTTTTATCTTCTTAAAAGGGTCTTTTAAAAATCACAAGTTTTAACTTTGATTAAGTTCAGTTTATCAGGTTTATTTTTTCTTTATAACTCATGCTTTTAATGTCAAGTCTAAGAACATGTCATCCAGTTCTAGGTCCCAAAGATTTTCTTTTGTTTTTTTATTTTCTAGAAGTGATATAGTTTTGTATTTTACACTTAAGTCCATATTCCATTTTGAGTTACCTTTTGTTTAAGTATAAGGTTTAGTTTGAAGACTTTTTCCCCCTTATGGATGCACAATTGCTCCTACATTAATTATCGAAAAGGCAACGTCTCCTCCATTGGATTTTGTACCTTGTTAAGAATTAATTTGGTATATCTATATGGAACTATTTCTGCATTTGTTATTCTGTTCCATTTGTATATGGGTCTGTCTTTTGGCCAATGTCATGATGTTGATTACTGTAGCTATTATACTAAGCCTTAACATTAGGATGAGTGATTCCCCAAACTTTATTCTTCATCTTCATTTTGGGGGGATTAGGCTAGAGCTTTTCCCTATCCATATGAATTTTAAAATAAGTGAATCTGTATCATAAAATATCTTTGCTGAGATTGTGGTAGGAATTTTATGAAACATATAGATCAATTGAGTGAAAATAGACATCTTTACTATGTTGAGTCTTCCAATTCATGGACATTGTATGCTCTTTGACTACAAAGAATTAAACTAAAAATCAATAGCAGAAAGATTTATGGAAAATCCCCAAATATTTGGCTAAGACTCCATTTATCACCTGGTTTCTGTATGCCCCCACTTTAACAGTGGGGCCACAATGACTGCATATCTCCAGGTATCAATGTCAACACAGTCTCTGTGTCCAACAGTGTTTAAAATGTCTGAGTATTTCTTTTTCCTCAGTGGACAGGTATCTGAGTAAATGACCACAAGTCCCTTTGGAGAAGGACAAGAAGAGTCATTACTGTGTATACTTACCATATTGTTGTAGGGACATGGTCTCTTCTTTACTCAGTGGGTTTAGGGTCTAAAAACTGGCTTAGGTCTGGAAATTGAGCAAGGGTTTGTGCCATTTATATTTGAGTGACTGCCCTCAGCCTCCTGAGCACAGGCTGAGTAGTATCCTTGTCAGCTGCTCATTTATTTCCCCAAAGAGACATCATGTTCTATTAATCATCCCCATAACTTTTTAGATGTTACACCCCCTTATATGCCTTTGTGACCTTGACTATCATGATAATGTGAACCCTTGGCTACTGGTGGTTAAGAGCTGCCACCTTGCCTCTGTTGCTCCAGGGTCCTATATTTCCAATGTTATCAACAAGCCAAGCTCTTAAACATAATCTCCTACAGTCATCTATGGCCTACAAAGGATAGTCATTACTGAACTTACTAGTGATTCCAGTACCTCCCTCATCAGTGTATTCTTTATGGCCTTGGTAAATGTTGTGTCCTCTGGTCTTTTGCTTGGAATGTAATTATCAAGAGGGACATCTGTCTATCCATAGTACATCTAGTTCAGCATCTCTATATCCCTAAGTCCTTTAATTTCTTCCTTTATGATACCCCACAATAATTTTGTATTTCAAGTTCACTTAGCATGAGTCATTATGTTTTCAATGCTTCTGAAAACCTTCCTAATAATGAGTTTGCATCATCTACTGGTGTCATTACCATTGTATTAAATCTTGTATCTTAGGAGAGGACTACCAAGTCAATAAACTCTTGCTTATATAATTTTAAGTTATGACCCCCTGACCAAGCACCCTTATAATATAGTCTTATCCATACTCCCTCAACTCTTTTTACTATAGACAGTCTAAGTTTTGGGATCCTTCAGGATATATTTCTTTTCCTTTCTAGTAAGTTAGATTATTCCCCAGATGGGTTATGCTATGATTTAACCTTAGTTATAAGTCTACTGATCAAGAGAGGAGGTGGCTTATCCTACAGGTCAGAGTCTTAGTCCTCCCTTAGTTGGAGTTTTACTGTCTCTAAGCTTTAGCCACTCTGACTATTAAGTTATGGGCTTGTTCTACTTGGCTTTCTTTGCCCTGTCACTACAAAAGATGAGCTTTTCTTTGTATTATACCAAAGATGCCTTCTGGTTTTCACATTTGGCTTTAAGTTGCCTGTTTTTCACTCTCAGCTGTTCATTATCTTTCCCTTGATCATCAAGAATGCTTACCAATAGCCACCTTATCCCTTCAAAACGACTTCAAAACTACTATTTTGTATATAAGTTTCACACAACTGATATTCATGCTTCCAATTGTTATATACTCCTAATTCACCACCAATGAAAGTTTTAGTAATTGTACCACCACCTTGTTTCAGAAGCTGTCAATGCTCTACCTACTATCCATGATGAAGTTCTCATTGCAAGCTGAGTGGTGAGTGGTCCAGCTCCAAATGCCTATCTTATCACCTGCTTTATTAGAGAACTCCATTTCTAGTTTCAACAGTCACAGGTTGGGCTCAATAGAAGCAGAGGTTGAGATTGAATTGAAGGTACAAGATGTTTATCATGGATCATTTCCTGTGAAGGAAAATGGAAGGAAGTGGGATTGGTCAGAGAGATAAGCTTAACTGTGATGCAAAGTCTTGGCCAACCCATAATGAAACTCAGGACCAAATATTGCCCACCAGACCAAATATTGCCCACTGGAGTTCCTCCTGTTGGGCCCAAATAGCCAGACCTTTATGCCTCTGCCTTGCTCAGTCATCAGATGTGGGCTACCAAGGGAAGGATGTGATATCCAGCATGGTGGCTTTCTGGAGCTAAGCAAGCTTCTGAAAGAGAAGATATGTGGAGGCTGTCTACTAGTAACACCCCCACAGCTGGGCATCAAGTCCTTACTTGAAAGAGGATCTGGAATGCACATCTCCATGTCTACCACATCAGGTCTCATCAGACATGCTTCCTAAAAATGTCTTGACTCTGTCCACTTCTTTACACCTCTTTGATCACTACCCTCATCCAAGTCGCCATCAGCTGTCTCTTGGATGATTACAATAATCCTACTGGTCTTCCTGAATCCATTTTTTTGTTGCTGTTGCTTTCTTCCAATCCATTCTCCCCACAGAAGCCAGAATGACCTTTTACCAATATAAATCTTACTATGGCATTCCTGTGCCTACCCATTGATCTCAAGATAAAGTCTCAAACCCTCTATATATCCAATATGGTTTTGAGTGATCATGCCTGGCCTATCTCTCTGATTTTATCTATCACCACTCTCTATCCTGTTTACTATGCTTTAATTACACTAGAAGTATTGCTTTTTGTAACAGCTCCAATAACCCCATCTCCTTCCTGGCTCAAAGTCTTTCAAAAAGCTATGCTCTCAGTCTGGGGGGCACCTATCAACTTCTTCTCCCACTCTTGTTTGCTAACTGGTATATAGTTCCCTAAAGAAAACAACAATAATAATTAGTGTTATAATAAAAAAGATCACCAACAGTGATTTAACACCCAAACTAAAAATTCCTCTCCTCCACAGAACAATGACCAAAAAGATGGTTGCAAAGCTCAAAATGGTTCACTCTCACTTTACTCTGACTCTATTTGAACGAATTATCTATTATCTCTTTGTATCTCAATATCTTTTTCAGTTAAAGCAAAAACAGAAAAGACAGGAAATTACCCAGAGCCATTCCATTAATATTTCTCAAAAAGTACTACTGCAGTTTATATACAAATACCCAAATGGAGAAACCCTCATTTGTCCAACTGCTTAATTTTATACTCTGTGATGCTCATACTCACATCTCACCACAAAATGCATAAAAGTTCACTCAGATAATATTTGACAACAAAACTAACAAAGTTAACAAGAGCTTCAACTTGTAGCTTTATTCTCACTTTAACTGAGGAACTTCCTCACTGTGGCATTTTTGCAGTTCTCCATAGCTGCTCATAGCTTTTTTTTTTCTTCTGGAAAATTCTCTGCTGGAAACAAAGAAATTCTCATGAGGAATCAGTTCCCAAGTGCTTGTAAGTAGATAAGATAGCCTTATTGGTCTGCGACCAAGCCATGGTCCAGCAAACCTCAAGATCTATTTGCCCACTCCAATTCAGGAGGTGGGACTAATGGTGAGTAACAAATCATCCCATCTCTCATCCTGAAATAGTGTAGGGGACAGGGAGAACTTTTGCTGCTTGTGAGAAAGAAAGGGATGGATTACCTAATAAAGCACGAAATCTCATTTAAATGGTAGATGACAAAATTTCAGGTGTTCCATCATCTCCCAATTACCACATCAAAATGAAAGTGACCATCATTTCTGCAAAGAACACACATACACACAAATATAAAATAATATTTCTGACATTTAGCAATCTATCCTCTATCTTAATGAAGACCCAGTTCCTAATAGCATTTTTGTATTGAAACAACCGTGATTTGGTTTATAATACCAATAGAAATATGCCAGGCATGGCCCTAACCAGTTTAGCTCAGTGGTTATAACGTCAGCCCATGGACTGAAAGTTCCCAAGTACGATTCCAGCCAAGGGCATATAACTTGGTTGCAGGCTCGATCCCCAGTTGGTGCTCATGAGGGAGGCAACCAATCAATGTGTCTCTCTCACATCGATGTTTTTTTCTTTCTCTCTCCCTCTCCCTTCCATTCTCTCTGAAAAGCAATAGAAAAAATGTCCTTGAGTGAGGATTTTTTACAAAAAAAAAGTGTGGGTTGTGTCCTGGCTGGTGTGGCTCAGTTGGTTGGGGCATTGACCCTTACTCCAAAAGGGGTGAGTTTGATTCTCAGTCAGGGCAGATACCCAGGTTAAAATAAAGAAAGAAAGAAATATGCCAGGCATGAAAAACCACTGGCACACTCATATGGTTTCGAATTGTTTAAATACCCAAGAAGAAGGTGAAAAAGGAAGACAAAAGTATATTTCACAATTCCTTACCTTATATTTATGCTCAAATGTTCATCTTTATCTACTATGAACACAGTTATACATTCAAAACTTTCTGAGACTTACTCAGTAGGGATTCAGTCATCCAGTTAAACACCACTATTTTTTTTTTTTTTTTACTTGCCTAAGAAAAAACCAGCTTCCCCTGAGCTCCCAGGTTAACAGGTAAAAATCACTCATAGGGCATTATAGTTACCTGCTTGTGGGCCTGTTTCCCACACCAGTCTGAGAGACTCTGGAGTAAAGAGACCACAGTTACACCTTTCTGCATCCTCCCCACCAAGGACAGGGTCTGGACCAATATATTTCCTCTGCATTTCTTTAAGGCAGGGGTTCTTCAAGTGTGGTTCCCTAACCAGCAGCACTAGCATCACCTTGGAACTTGTTAGAAATGCAGATTCTCTGGCCCTGTCCTGACCTACTGCATCAGAAAACATGGGAGTTGGGGCCCAGATATCTGTGTTTTAATAAGCCCTCTTTATAGAGTATCCATCCTGATGCATGCTCAAGTGTGAGAAATGCTTTAAGAAATGGATACACAAATTCCCAAGACAATGGGAAATGCATATAGTAAAGACTCTGATTAATCTAAATGTTAGTGATACTGCTATAGTTTTGGAATCAAAGGAATATTCTGTACCAATTAAGATGTGCTTATTTTTTTTAATATATCTTTATTGATTTCAGATAGAGGAAAGGAGAGGGAGATAGAAACATCAATGATGAGAGAGTCATTGATCGGTTGCCTTCTGCCTGCCCCCAACTGGGGATCAAGCCCGCAACCCAGGCATGTGCCCTGACTGGGAATCTAACCCCGATTGCCTGGATTCTAAGTTGATGCTCAACCACTGAGCCACGCCTGGCCGGGCAAGATGTGCTTAATTACCAGGGGCTACCAGGTATTCTAAACAAATGGAGATACATACTATAAATATGGATTACAAGTGTCATTATTTCAAAAGTATAAATTCTTCCTATATTAAACTACATATTGAACACAATCTTATTCAAAATTTGAGACTTTTTGTGGGATTTGACATCTCTTTCTAAAACTAATATGGAAATTCAAAACATAAAGAGTAGGCAAAACAATATTGAAGATGAATAAAGCTGGAGAACTTACTCTACCAGATGTCATGAACTCTTAACAGGACAATCATAACTGAGACAGTGTTGTATTAGTATGAAGATGCATTCAATTGTGTTAGTCTTCAGGCAAATGCAAATTAAAGCCACCACTCACAACACCAGAATGGTGGTACATTACACATGTTGGATAGAATGTGAGACAACTTGAAGATACATTGTTGGTGGGAGGGTAAATTTATAAAAACTGCTTTGGAAAACTGTTGGGCAGGATCTACTAAAGTTGAACATATGTGTAACCTATGACCCAGCAACTCCAATCGAGGGGGAGGGAACAAAGAAGTGGAGAAGAGTCTGTCATACTAGATCCCACAAAAACAGATTGTGCAGTAGAAGGCAGGGATTTCAAATTGTCCCAATGAGAGAGGCTTACCCTCAAAAACTTTAAAATTATCCTCATGGGGGTCATGGCAGCATTAGTGCACAACGTGGACACACCTGGCTCAAAGGCTATAGTCTGGCAACTAGCTTGTGAAGGGGAAAGCCCTTGCCAAGAGAAAGGGTCTTATAGGGTTGTGCACTAGAACTTTGGAGTGATCCTCTTCTGTGGGTCAGAAAGAAAGCATCCCTTTGCTCCCAAATAGGCCTCCCTTCAGTCCCTCACACCATCAGAAAGCCCCCCCTCCCAGAACAAAGTCCTCGCCTCAGCCCCTCACATGTCCCAAGCCTTCCCTGTCCAGAGGTGTGGGTGCCAGTCTCCACTGAGTACTGACTCAGAGCCAGGTGGAGGATATCACACACAATCACCTCTGTGAAATGCAAGTCCAAGCTCAGCATCCTTGTGGGGCAAATATTATTGCCTCAGTTCTCATCACAGAATTCAGAAACTCCAGACCAATTTACAGCTCAAGAGGCTTGTGGATGGATGTTCCTGAGCACTGAATCTGGCCTTTGCATGACATCATGACTTGCTTGTCCTCAATTATGAGAACTACAGAAAAACAATTGTGAGGTGTACCAGGGATGCAGGAGGGCACGTGCTATTGGCAGTGCTTGAAAGCCAAGCAGAAAACTAAAGTCCAATACCTTTGCAGAAGCATAATAGGGAGGCCTGAATATGAGGTAGGTTCTCCCAACACAGGGCTTTCCAAAGAGTTCATAGAATTTTGGGGGGAGTGCCATGGCTCACTACACTGAGAAGGAAGAAGGGGTGCTGAGAAAGCAAAAGCCTAGGCCCATGCCCTCCCCCCACACACTTTACTTATAGCTGCTCTGCCATCCTTGTCTTCATGGACTAAGGAATATGCACAGTGAAATTACTCCTACTCTATTTAGGGGAAATTGTTCAGGAGGATAAAGGTATTGCATTAACAAAAACTTTGTAAAGAACGCTTTGCCATTTTTATATAAGAGTACTGGCCTCCAAAGGAACATGGATCCATGTTTACCCACTGCCTCTCTAATCAGGATGGCATGAGAACCTTTTAGATATTTTTAAAAGCTATCAGCTGCTTAAAGAGTGATGACAGGAGGTAGAGTTATGTTTTTGGAAATGGGTGTGGGTGCTCTCAGCCTTGGGTCAAAGAGGCAAATGTGCAGGCCCTGGAAGGAGGCCTGATCTTCAGATAATTAACAGGTAGAACAGACACCTAGAAAATGAAACTTCAGTGTATATGGTGAGATAGTGAGTGAGGGAAAATGGGACAATGAGTGCTGTTTGGGCACAGGAAGAGGCTGGGTGCCTCACAGTCATGGAAAGATATATTTTGCCCTGGCCAGTGTGGCTCAGTTGGTTGGGCATCATCTGGTGCACTGAAAGGTTGCCAGTTCAATTCCCAGTCAGGGCACATGCCCAGGTTGAGGGCTCTATCACTGGTAGGGGGCATGCAGGAGGCAGCAGATCAATGTTGCTCTCTCACATCGATGTTTCTCTCTCTCTCCCTTTCCCTTCCTCTCTCTCTAAAAATCAACAAAAATCTTTAAAAAGAGAAAGATATATTTATAAGGAGAGTTGTGGCTGTCTAATCAACTTTCTGATTTTGAATTTGGGGAATATAATTATCTTAATTGTAGCATCATTTCAAGTAACTTGTATACTAATGGGGGAAGAGCATTAAACTCTAAGGTATTTGTCTCTGAGCACATCAGAGTGGCCAAGTTACTGGGGCTATGATTGCTTTCTGTCAGTTCCAGGATTCATAGCACAAGTGAAGGTCAGAATCCAGTGGCATTCTGAATTTAATATTAAATTCTAACTCAATAGAATAGAAGATAAACATATGAAATCTCTATCAATCATTATAGAACTGTAAAATAAAACCACAAGGTGATGCCTTTACATAAACACCAGAATGGCTAAAATGAAAGAAAAAAACACCTAGTGTTGGGGAGGATGGAGAGCAATCAGTACTCTCTCACACTGCCAGTGAGAAGTGAAGTTGGTATAACCACTTAAGAAAACAACTTCCCTATGTCTACTAAAACTGAACAAATGCATACCCTATAACTCAGCAGTTCAATTCCTGGGTATATATACCACAGAAATTATTGTGTATGTCCAAGAAAAGTCATGAAGGGCATGTAAAAGGGTGGTTATAACAGCATTATTTTTAATGATCATAAACTGGCAATAACTCAAACCTGCATCAACAGTGGAATGGATAAATTGTATCACAGAGGCACTGAACAACTTTTGCTGCTCTCCTCATCAAACAAGTTGCTTGGTTAAGGCTTATCAGTATTTTGTCAGTTTTCCACAATTAAATTTGAATTTCTTTAAAATAATGCTGAAACAAAAACCAAAAGAGAAAAAGCCACCTAAACCCTATACATATTATTCCTACTCAAGGGAAGGTTCTGTGACTCCATGCAATGCACTTTGAATGTTCAACCTTTCCAGGCCACACAGCTCAGTACACATCCCATGGTTTTCTATCAAAACCCCCAACCTTAAGAGCTGCCCTCATAGGACTCAGATGATACCTTGTGCCTCTTCCACTTTCCACAGATGTTTCAAGTTCATTCACTGGAAAAGACTTGTGTTGTAAAGTCTCTAATTAGACACTCCTAGTTCTGAACATACATTCTTCTCTCCTGCCAGCCTGCCTATAAAACTGCTTTCCCAACCTCATCTGTTCTTCATCCACATGGGAACATGTGTACTGTCATCCTTCACATTAATGACTTACTCCATTTCAGCATGTTGGGCACTGAGGGTTCAGAATTACCTGCTGGAGGGCTGCTGGGAGTCAGAGACTTCCTTGAGGTTGACTTTGGGCTGCCTGGGGCACTTCTGTGTTCTCCGCCCCTTTAATTAGAGCAGGCCTGCAGCTTATCTTTGAGACATTAGACCCCCAAGACATAGACACTGGTTAAAACTATTTGCTGTCTATGATACTCGAGGCCATCTGTGGAGGTAGAGAAGCCCCATCTTTATGAGAGAGTGGTAGGTAAAGTACCTTGAGTGGGTACAGGAAACTAGCTGATCCTGAGCTTGTAAAAGTGCTGGATAATGCCTACATGATGTGAGTACAGTCCCCAGGGCACTTGCTGACCTTTGATTGTAAGCCTTACCCTTTCTCTACCCTTCTGCCCATATCCCTCTTTGGAGGAGAACAAGAGGACTTGTACCCAGGTATCATGTGCCTGGTTAACAAGCCCATAAACTAACTTTCTTTCTTTCTTTCTTTCTTTCTTTCTTTCTTTCTTTCTTTCTTTCTTTCTTTCTTTCTTTCTTTCTTTCTTTCTTTCTTTCTTTCTTTCTTTCTTTCTTTCCTTCCTTCCTTCCTTCCTTCCTTCCTTCCTTCCTTCCTTCCTTCCTTCCTTCTTTCTTTCTTTCTTTCTTTCTTTCTTTCTTTCTTTCTTTCTTTCTTTCTTTCCTTCTTTCTTTCCTTCTTTCTTTCTCTCTCTCTCTCTCTCTCTCTCTCTCTCTTTCTTTCTTTCTTTCTTTCTTTCTTTTTTTAATATATCTTTATTGATTTCAGAGAGAGGAAAGGAGAGGGAGAGAGAGATAGAAACATCAATGATGAGAGAGTCATTGATCAGCTGCCTCCTGCACGCCCCCAACTGGGGATCGAGCCAGCAACCCGGGCATGTGCCCTGACCAGGAATCGAACCCCGATCCTCTGGATCCTAGGTCGATGCTCAACCGCTAAGCCACGCCTGGCTGGGCAAACCCATAAACTTTCTTTCCTGGCGGCTATCAGGCCCATCCAGAGAGAGAGAAGACAAATCCATCTGTCTGCTGGTCTTTTTAAGGTTAAGGGTTAGTGTTTCTGGGAATCCAGTCAAAATGATTTCTGCTTCACCATAAGAAAGTAGTATAAATCAGGTCTGTGGGGAATGAAGCAGGTCTTTCATGTCCTTTTCAATGACTGGCAAAGTGACTGACTCGAATATTCTCTGTGGAGGAAGGGGAGAATCTGTGTCCTGTTAAGAGCTTTGTGGGGTTGACAGAGTGAGGATTACTGTCAAGTTCCAAATTCAGCACTATGCAGGGATGGACAGAAGTCTGCAATGTAGCCAAGGCCATTCCTAGCCACAGCTGAGCAGAGGCCACTAGAAGTCCCCAGTTTTAGGCAGGGAGGGTCTGTTTTGGGTAGACTTCGAAGAGACACTGTGAATGTTCCAATACAGGAGGAGCCTTCGTTTTAGTGTAGTGTAGAATTTAACTCCATATAAGGAAAATGAATAGAAAAACATGTTTTTGTGTGTCTTTACTTACACATGTAAATATCTAGCTCTGCATGGAGCATAGGCTGAAGTGTTTGTAGTAGTCACCTCTTGCAGTGAGGGTCAGAAAAATATGAGGGAGAGGCCCCCCATTTTACACTAATTTTGCTATCTGAAAATTTTAACTGGTGCTTGTATTATGGAAGAGAGTGACCATGGCATCAATGTCTGAGCCTAGCAGCCTGTCCTTTGGTTTTGTGTCTTCCCTGGTCAGTGGCCATGACCAGAGGCTTGCCAAAGGCAGTGTCTCCCAGCTTTTGGAGGGCCTCAGTCCCAGGCTCAGCAGCTCCTGATGTTCTAAATATTGTTTGCTCCTTTAAGTAGCAAATTCTCCATGGAGCCCACCACACCAACTGAGAACTTAGGGTAATTAGGTGAGATTTCTTCATCCTACAGAAAAGAAACAGGCTCCTCCTACAGCAGGTCCTTAAATAACATCATTTTCATTTAATGTTTTGTTATAACATTGATGAGATGTCATAAGAACTTAACTCTTTTTTGTATCAATTAGCCTGTGGTAAAATCAGTTTCATTATGTCGTTTCGTTTAAAGTTGCAGAACCCAATGATGATGTTAAGTTAGGGCTTATTGTACTGACCCATCATTGGGATCATCTAGGAAATCAGCAAGATGTGATGAGCAGGTAAGTCTAGAAAGAATCCTGGCAGCCACCAGCTGAGTATCTCACTACGCACAGCAAAAGTAGTGAGAGGTCTGAGACTTTGAATAATCTGCCTTTGCCCACCCTTAGACTGCACAAAGGACCTTGATCAAAAGTGAATGTAGCCCGGCAGGGCGTGGCTCAGCGGTTGAGCGTTGACCTGGGATCCAGGCGATCAGGGTTTAATTCCTGGTCAGGGCACATGCCCGGGTTGCGGGCTTGATCAATGACTCTCTCATCATTGATGTTTCTGTCTCTCTCTCTCCCTCTCCTTTCCTCTCTCTGAAATCAGTAAAGATATATTAAAAAAAAAAAAAAAGTGAATGTATTTCTGGTGTGTGGCAATGCCTATGTTTCTACTTTTCAGATCTCATCCTTTTCTTTCTCCAGTTTTTCTTTTCACTGGGCCTCCTAGCCTTGTCTGCAAGTTTCACATTCAAAGTCATGTTTCAGCTTACCGAGCAGAGCAACAAAAACAAACCCCCAAACTAAAGAAATGATGCTGGGAATTCCTCCAATTCATTTAACTGGGCTAAAGCCTGCATTGTTTTTCAAATATTTAGCAGCTTATTATGGATTACAAAAGAAAAGATACAAGAAACACACATATTATATAAATATCAGATAATTTTATTGTGAAATATATATGTTATACATAATACACACACGTGTTTGTCAAGAAATAGAACATTACAGCCACCCAGATGCTTCTTGTGTCCCCTTCTCACTCACTGTCTATCTAAGTTTTTATTTTTAATTTAAGGGTAGTATTAAATGTGTATCAGTAAATTGAACATACACTTGTGTAACCACTGCATAACTTAAAAAATAGGACACTTGTAATTTGTAAACCTTTAGTATGCCCCTTCTGGAATACCTCCCCCATTCCATCAAACCTAAAGTGCTTCTTTTGTAAAAATCTTTACCTTGTTTTTATTGATACTTTTATGATCTTTATTTGCACCCCTAAACACTAGTTTTGCCTGTTCTTAAACTTTTTCATATGCACATCAGACTGTTTACTCACTATAATGAAAGTCATTAATTTTGCTCACTATAATGAAAGTCATTTATTTTGGTGTTATTAGCTTTAATTACTTGTTCAGAATATATTCACTATTTCTAATAATGAGGGGTATTTGTATTCTTTCCAGTTTTACAGTGATACTATAAATTAAAAAAAAACACACCCACAAACAAAACTTCACATTAAAGGAATTATCATATATTGGATACTTTAATTGGCAGTATTTCTAATGCTTTAAATGACAGCTTTATTACTTTTTTAAAATTTTATATACATGTAAAAGAGTTTTTACTTTTGACAAAATGTTTTACATTCATAGAACATTATATTTTTCTATTGATGATTAAGATTCTCACTTTGTACAGTTCCAGCTTGGAGGTTCCTCAACTACTGTGCAAATAGAGGACTGTTTGTCCTCTACCTTCTTATTCCTCTTTGGTGTTCTTGACCTTCTGCATTACTGCATAATATTTAGAATCACCTTGTTAAATGCCACACAAAATGATTGCTGGAATTTTGTTTGTGATTACATTGAATCTTTAAAATAATTCAGAGAGAAGTAACATTTTTACAATACTGTTTTCCAGTTGGTGAACATAGCATATTTTTCTATTTCGTGAAGTTATTAGTATCTGTATTATTTTCCTAAGGCTGCAGTAGCAAAGTACTACAAACTGGGTTGTTTAAATAACAGAAATGTATTGTCTCATGGTTCTGGAGGCTAGAAGTTCAAGATCAAAGTGTCAGCAAAGTTGATTCCTTCTGAGGGCTGTGAGGGAGTATCTGTCCCATGCCTCCCTCCTAGCTTCTGGCAGTTCCTTGGCTTGTGACAGCATAAGTCCAATCTTCTCATGGCATTCCCCCATGTGCATACCTATGTAAAAATTCCTTCTTTATATAAGGACACCAGTCATATTGATTAAGGGCCTACCCTACTCTAGTATTATCTAATTCCAATGCCACGTCCACATTTCTAGGTATTTGTTACAGCAACACCATACTTCTCGGTACCGAAATCTATATTAGTTTGCTAGGGCTGCCATAATAAAGTACCATAAACTTAGTGGCTTAGATAGCAAAAATTTATTGTCACACAGTTCTGGAAGCTAGAAGTCCAAAATGAAAGTGTTGGCAGGGTTGGTTCCTTCTGAGGGCCGTGAGAGAAGGATCTGTTGGCCTCTCCCCTTGGCTTGTCTTCTCCCTGTGTGTCTTCACATCATCTTTCCTCCATGTGTGTCTGTTTCTGTGTCGAAATTTCCCTTTTCCATAAGGATACCTGTACATTACATTAAGGTTCACCATAATGACCTCTTCTCTATTAAACATTTTCAATAATGCTGTTTCCAAAAAAGTTTACATTCTGAGGTGCTGAGGGTATTTAAACATATTCATTTTTTTGGGGGGGGGGGGTTGGCACAATTCAACCTATCAAAGTATCTTTGAATAGAGTTTCCTAATTTTTCCCTGTAGGTCTTTAATTTGTTAGATTTATTCCATGGTATTTGTGTCAGTTATCAATTTATTGCCTTTCGGCTTGAAATATGTCCTTCAATATATGCTCTGTGATTTTAAAAAATTGTAATAACTATGTATGGTACCAGGTGGGTACAGTACTTGAATTATCAGGGGATCACTTTGTAAATTATATAATTGTTAACCACTATGCTGTATACCTCAAACTAATATAAAAGAATATTGACTGTCAAGTGTAATTGAAAAATAAAACTTTTCAAAACAGCATTTCTCCTTTCTAGTGAGTATGATGTTAAGCTTTCTCAATAGATGGCTGTAGAGGGACATCAAAGGAGGAAAAGGTTTTCCTTCAATTTCTAGCAGTGGCAGGATGGAATGCCCCTGTGGACTTCTGCCCAAGCAGCGGGGGCTCCTAAACTAAGGTCCCTTAATGACCTTGCAGCCTCCATCTGGCAATAATCTGTCTGCAGCCCTCTCAACCCAGAAACCAAACCACTAAGGCTTTCCATTGGCGCCATTGCCAGATTGCCTCTCAACCAACAGGCATGCCCAAAGTCCTCCCACCTTTGCTTGTGTCCCTGAAGGCTTCTGGCCCACACTAGTGCTCTAATTCCCTCTGCAGACTCCAGAACAAGCCCACCTTTGGCCTGGAGGGTCCACACTGACCTGCTGCTCTCTCTGCAAGCCCTCTGAAATTCCTGACTGCAGCCTGTCTGCTGCCTGGAGGTTTCCATCCTCTCAGCCCACTCACTGTACATCCAAGTCACCATTTACTTATCACCTCCTTCCTGGCCATCCTGAGCACTGGGTTGACTTCTACTTGTCCAGGAACTGTAGATAAGCATAGCCCTACCTCAACTAGCCCATTTCTCCATTATCCAGAGGACTGACCTGCACCTTATTCCATTAGGAGTTCCAAACTCCTTCCAAGTGCTTCCTTCTTTGGGTACTGTCTCTCAGCCCTAGAGTACCATATGGATTTTTAAAAATATCTTATAGTTACTTTTTATTATAGTTTTTGTATTGGGTCACCTCTCTCTTTTTAATTTGTATGTAGATGTGCTTCATGTATTCTGGGTAAGAGTTCTTTGTTAGTTAGTTATGTGTTTTAAATATGTTTTCTCATATTTTAAAAAATTCTATATATGCTGTCTTTTGCCCAAAAGGTACTTTGTTTGAATATAGTGAAATTTATAAATTTTTACTCTCTGGATATTGTTTATGTATCTTTTTTGGTAAATATTTCTTTAATCTGAGGTCATGAATATGTAGTCCTGTATTATATCTCAAAAAACTTCAAATTTAAGTTCACCAGGAATGATATGAGAGAGAGGCCCAGTTTTTCCAAGACTGGAAAATAGTCAGTTTCCAATACTCTGCAGTGCCACAAGTATTTAAGCAAGTGTTTTATATTCAAATAAGTTTTTGTCATCACTATACTGACTTTACACCTTGTTCTTCCTCAAATGAATCTCTGTTTTCTTGGATATTTGAATTTTATATAAATTTTGGAATTGGTTTATCAATTTGCACAAGCAAAAAAAGAATATTTTGTTGGATTGCATTGAATATATAGATCAAATTTGGGAGAAAAGTCATCTTTAAAATATTGACTCTTCCAGTCCACTAACATGGAATAGCTCTCCATTTATTCATTTGTCTCCTTTTTTACTCTCAGTAACATTTTATTATTATTTTACACTAAAAACTAACATGTTATTAGTTTTGCAAATAAGGTGCATGTTTTATTTTGAGACTATATTATTTTTATTGGTTACATTTTACTTAGCTAGAATTTTAAATCAGTAATATTTACTTTTTGTGTTTCTCTGAGTTGCCAAACACATACAATATTATAACCACCACCACAATCAAGAAATACAACAGTTTTATCACCCCCCAAATTTCCTCAAACTCCTCTGTAGACAAATCCTTCCCCCACACCCTTAGTTCCTAGCAAACTGGCTGCTCAGAAGAGAAGTTCTTGGCCAAGAGGTTGTCCTGCTAAAACCAAAATTCATGTGGAAGGTGGTGATCATATTTGGTGCTGTAGGTGACCGTGTCAGCAGAAGGGGATAACAACACTTGATTACCTCTGGGTTTGGATCTCACAACATCCTATTCCTCATTTAGCTTTCCTATATTCTCTTGCCATACTGTCCTTCTACCTCTCTGGCTACTCCTTCTGAGGCTCTTTCACTGGCTCTATTTCTTCCTCCTGCAAAAGATTTTATCCCTTCCCTTTTCCTTCTCAACATCTACTTATCCTTTATTTCACAGCCTAGATACCACTTTCTCAGGGAAGGCTTTTATACCTCTCACCCTACATTTGGTAGATCCTTACTGCTACATGCCCCTATAGTGCTATATTTTCCTTGATAATACTTTCCCTACTTAGAATTGCTGGCTAAATATTTTGTAACTATTTCTTTAATTGTGATATTTGTTTAATGCCTACCTTCTGAAGCACTAAACTCTATGTTGCTGTTTTGTGGATAACGGTTTTCAGAATTTACTATAGAGGTTGGTATGCAGGGTTATATCTGGCATATAAAACACATTAAGGGCTGTGTTTTAACTGGTTGACTCTGATGTGTCCATGATGAAGTTACCCAAGGTGCCATTTCAGCCACTCCTCCTCCCTTTTCCCTATTGTGCTCCCTCTGTTCTTCAGGGCCCTCTTCAGATCTTGGGTTTGTGTATTTGACTGCCCTCTAGAAATCTCCACTTGGAAGGCCAATAGACCCTCTCAAAGACCTTTAAACTCTTTCCCTAACTCCTCTTGTTTCATATCCTATTCCAAATTTCCTCCTCCTCTTGTGCCTAAAATCTCAGCTCATAATATCATCATCCAACCAGTCACCCAAGATAGAAACCTGAGGATCATTTTGCACTCATCCTTCTCCCTTCCATCTGGTTACCAACTCTGGTTTGTTTCTAAGTCTAAAACACTCTCAACTCTACCCCCCTCCTCCACCCATCTCCACTACTACAGCTTGAGTCCACAACCATGTCACTTCACCCTAATTCAGCTATTTGTGTGTTTTTTTCCTCATTCTCTCTTGCTTGAATTGTTGCAGTATTTCCCTGACCAGTCTCCTCACCTCCAGAAACATTCTATTCTATTTCACTATCCAAGCCCCCTTGTAACAAGACCTGTCCAGAAAACAGAGTATTTCTTTCTCTGCTTTAAACCACTCACTCACTTCTCACTTGATGCCTGCAGAATAAATGGCAAACATTTCATTGCAGTCTATCAGAAGTGTCTTTGAACTGACTCTAGTATTGGAGCCCTAATCTTCCCCAGACATGTCAGCTTTCCAAGAACATACATTCGGACTGGTGCCTCAATTTATATCCCAAGTTTGTATAGCACTGTTCACAGTCTGCTGTGTCCATGCTCCACTGACCTCTGCACATTAATCAATGATTGACAGCCTGTTAGGAAGCAGCATCTAGATCCTAGAAGCAAATCTTGACTGCCAAACTTCTTATATCAAGCATGATGTTCCATTACGGGACTTCTACAGAATTCTACAGGTCATAAATAATGTATTACTCTCTCCTATTAGAATATACAATTCCATGGCAGATTGGTGGCCGCCCTGTATTAGCTTACAATCTGGCAACTACTCTATATCAACAAAATCTACAGGACACCCCAAACCATACTCTATACCATACCTAGGGTCAGCATGAAGCCTACTCCAATAGGAACATGGGAACCTGGTAGCCAAAATAAGCTTGGGACATGAACTTTATATCTTAAGACATGAATATCTCCCAGCACTTTATCTGTAGTCACTGAGGTTATCAATCACATGGTATTCTCCCTCTATTTTCTCCATGAAGCTGTACTCCTTTCACTGCTTCTTGCTACTCCTGGCCTTTCTCAACTGTTTATCATTACTCAACATCCCAGTGACCCATATATTCTCAAGCCCAGGGGATAAATCCAGGGTAGACAGGAAATAAATACCAGTAGCTTCCAGCCCTGGTATACTGGAAAGGGTATATTGGACCACCAGAGAGACAAAAGATGTAGTTTTCCCAAAATCCAAGAGTGGCATTCACTGGATCTTGGATTCCATATTGAGGGGGTTCGAAGAGAGCATGAGATGTTTGGCTCTCCTTTGGTCTTTTCATCCAACAGATCTTCCACTCACCTTGCAGCACGCAGCAGGTACTGTGAGTCAGGATGCCCTAAGTCTACTTAGGTAACTTTTCCCAGACTTTCATTGCAAATTACCCACATTCTTTCTGTCTTGCCCCTTTTCTATTTGTTGGTGAATTCTGGATTCAGAATTCTGATTTTAATGAAATATTTGCTAGCAAAGTAACATAAATACAAAATAATGTTAAATTTTAAAATGATTTGTTTTAAATTATTTATTATTACTATTTAAAACTGCATGTGCATTATAAAAAATTGAAAACACAAATTAACAGAAGAAAACAATAAATATCACAGGTTGTGGATAATTCTTAATATTTATATTTTCTGTACATTTTAATTTTTTAAAACACTCATAGATTTATAATCATAAAAACATTAAAAATGCAGAGTTTATTTTTGTTTTGGTTCACATTGAGCATTGCCCTGGGTCTCTGGTTTTCTAGTCTTTTGTCATCTAGGCTTCAAATTGCTGAAGTAATAGGGCCCATTGCTCTTGGCACTGATGTGCTTTGTAGTTGTTTAGAGTTGTCCCAGACAATGGCATTTGGAACTTGACAAGGCAGTGTGCCAGGCAACAAAAGTGACTCATTTGAGGGAAGGCTTGTGTTCCTTTCATGGCAGCTGACATTAGCTAGAGTCAGCTTTAATTAAAAAGTAGGTGCAACAGGAGCTCTCTATTGAAAATATAGATCCCATCCTAGTATTGGAGGCATTGGTCTCTATGATACAGGAATAGGTTGGGGAAGAGAAGTTCTGGCCACAGAAAAGCATCTTCTTGATCCCCTAAAAGTTGCGTGATGAACCCAGAGCCCAGTCAAAACCCTCTCCTCCTTCTTCATTAAGTTGGTCACCAAGGAGTTGAGTTTGAAGAAGTAGGTATGAACCTCATAATCTAACCCCTATCCAATAGATCTGTCATTTACTGTGTGAGAATTATAATTACCATTCCTGGCACCCTGTCTACCCACTAGGAGACTAAGTGGACCAGAAGCTTTGGGTGGAGTAATGAGTGTAGATCAAAGGTGTAAGGGGGGAGAGCAAGAATATTCTGAATAAGGGAACTGTGAGAGAATATCCCTCCTCTCACACACCTCTCTAGAAAGTTCCATGACTGAAGGAGATGGGAAGATACTTTCCTTCAGGAGGTTTACTGGTTATTCAATTTTTTTAAAGGGGTGCAATTGTCACCAGAAAATATTGTTTGCCTTTTGTTCTCCAATAATGACCAAAAAGCAAAACCAAAATTAAACAGAACAAGCACCTCCCCCTATTGTTACTAAAGCCAACAGCAATCTCCCCAATGGAGTCCTCCCAGCCTACACTGTGGAGTAGAACTTGGAACAATGTCTGTATTCTTAAATATATATATAAATCACATCTGGTCCTTAGGTTATGCATTAATTCAACACTTACTTAGCTCCTACTATATACCAGGCAATATTTTGAGCACATGTAATAGTGCTAAGAACATCGAATCAAAAGGATTCTTGTCTTGGGAGGGAAGGTGGACCAAGTCCCTTTTAATCTTAATATTTTAGGATTTTGGTTAAAGCAACCCCAAGTTGATGTCTTTTATAAACCATGACCTCTCACACTTTATTTGAAAAATCTATATTTGTATATATTTTGCTTAATCATGGGCTATTTGCATTACATTGTTTTAGTAAAATTGAAAGTATGTGTGCATGTGTTTGTGTGCAGTTAGAACAAAATCTTAAGAGGTAGAAGGGACCTTCACATGAATTGTGTGGGAGATCCAGAAATACTTAAAAGGTAGGAAGTAGAGTGACATGAATGGTTAGAATAGCCCCACAATACTTTTGGGGGACATTAAGTAAGACCAAGGAAAACAAAACATAAATACAAGGTCTTACCTCGAAGGAGCTCAGCCAAGTCAAACACACCACAAAGCAATCAGTTCACCTAAGTGCAATGCAGGCTATGGCTGGAAGGACACAGCACTGTTTAAGGGCAGCCCAAAAGAAGGAGGGGTTGACTGTTAGATTGCTTGGGAAGGCTTCTTAGAGAGGAGACATCTGAGTTGGGGCTTAGAAGAGTGATAGAAGACTTTCCAGGGGAGGAATAATTCATATAAAGATAACCTAAACTGAAACTTTGACATTTTTTCTTTATTTCCAAGGGGCAGGGGTAAAAAAAAAAAACCTGCTTTAAAGATGTCTTTTCCCGGGTAAGTAGTTTATTAATCAAATTCCTGGGTTCTATTTTGCACATCAGCGGAATGACCACCAGGGGGCAACACAACATTATAAAATTGTGTATCTGAGAGACACTTCATTGCTTTGCCTGTAGCACTCTCGTAAGTCAAAATGCTCTTAATGTAATGGAGGGGACAGGGTCAGATCTCCAGAATATTCACAAATTCCTGCTTTCCAAGATTAGACAAGGTACAGCTGTATCCAGATTAAGTCTGCAGAGGCCTATGGTAGAACTCAAGGCCCTGATATCTACTTGGAAGGTTACTGGGCTGGGAGACCCCACAGAGACTACTGGATATAAGTGGAAGCTTAAAGAAGGATGGTGGATTAGCTGGACTTGTCAGTCAAGGTCTTTCAGATATTTGGAGTAGCCAGTGGCCATGAAGAATGGCATCCCAAGGCAGCACTACTGCAGGGATACTCACTAAAGATGCCCCTTGACAGAGCAGGAAGCAGTGACTTTACCAGTCCCCTAAAGCCATAGGATCACAGGATGTGACTCCTGGCTAGGGTTATATCAGAGTCCAGTCCTTCTGTAGTGGATGCTATAATGCCTCATCCATGTCCCCCTTCAGAACTAAGCAATACATAGTGGTTATGTGTGTAGGTTCAAGAACAAAACTGCTACTTACTAGCTGTAGGCCTTAGGACAAGTTATTTAATATCTCTGTGCCCCAGTTTCCATATCTGTAAAATGAGGATAATTGTATATACCTCATGGGATGGTAAGAAATACTGACAATATATAAAATATGCTTTGGACAGGGTGTGAAATATAGTAAAAGGCTCAATGAATGTTAGCTATTATTAGAGACCATGTAGGAGTTCCAACATTGATTGAGTCTATCATTTTAAGTATTTCTCAAAGTGTTGTGCCTGGAATTCCTGCATCAGAATCCTTATTGAGGATTACTTAAAAATACACATTTCTGACCTACTGAATCAGACTCTCTGAGCATGGGGCCCAAGAATCTGCATTTTCAACATGCCCTCTGAAATTTGAGAACCACTGCATTGTAATTTTGGCAGCCTAATATAGAGTCCTTCTAATAAAAGTGGTGTTGAAGCCCTTCCTGCTAACTTAACCACAGGAACACCACCTAGGACCTTCCAAATTAAGCAGTCAGATCTTTTACTATCAGTATGTTTAAGAATCCTTGAGGAGACCTGAATTGGACTGGCTTGGCTGTAACAGAGTTCTTAGGATGGGAAGACAGCTACTAAATGCAGCTTACAGTTAGCAGCACCAAAAGTTGAGCTGTATTCTTTACACTATTCAACAGACCACTGTATGTTAGTATCTTTGCAAAAATTTTCAAGTTTGTTAGAAGAACCTTCCCCCATGAAAACCCATCTGTGATTTTCATAATGAGGACCCTAAAATTCATTTTAAATGCTTTTTTAATTTTGATCTTACATGTGGACATTTGTGGGAATGAATCTATTCCATAAAGCACAGTATATGTGTTTTACACAATTAAGGTTTGGGGGAACAAATATAAATAATACTGATTCTCTGATCAACCACCCTACTCCTATCAGCAGAGAAATCAAATTGCTATAGGTTTATATTTAACCCATTGGTGAAAATTATTTGAATTAGACTAGCATCCTGACAGATATTTACACCATGAAGTTTAAAGCATGTTTCTTATTTAGTTTCAGTTTTATGCAAGGCCAAATTCAAACCTGGCTAACGTGCAGATTTAGTCTATCTAACAATTTACTCATTATGTTATCAAACAGAGTCAATGATCCCCGCAGCCATTTGCTTCTAGATGAACCCCATAGATTTGGATCACAATCAGACTTTGGGATTTTATTGGGGGGGGGGGAAATCATTGAAAAAAAAATGCCCCTTGGTTTTTCCACAAGGTACAGAGATCAGGACTTTAGTCTCAAAAACTGACCCCAAATACGATGCCCTTGTTAGTAGTCCTAAGGTATTTGCAGAAAGCAAGAGAGTTCTGTGATCCTATAGTTGGGTCCTGAGCCCTGGTATGGTTTCTGGTATGCTGAAATTTGGAGGATATTCAGAGCAGTTCTAATTTTTCTAGGCCTGGTTGTCAGCTATTTGAACTCCAGGGCATCTCTAGAAAAAGCAATTTCCCCACTGAGTCTCAAGGACCCTGCAAAAAACAATTTGACAGGCCTCTCAAATGCTTACACTCTTGGAGATGTCAATGGTTTTATAACATCTTCTCTTCCACGTAGTTGCAAATTGATTAATTATTTGGCTCCAAGAGCTTTCCATCATTTTTATTGTGATTGCCTTTAACATTGGCTACATACAGAACTTTATTAAACATGTGCCCTGCAGCAGTTTAAAAGACACAATCCTGGGCTCCAGCCTAGTCCCAGCCTCCCCTGCCCCCCCAACTCCAGCCCCAGCCTGGTCACTGGCCCTGCCTCCATTTCAGCTCTGACAGCCTCAGAGTTGGTCCAAGGACGTCAATGAAGCATGAAGACCTCCAGTCCTTGGAGAGTGAGAAGAAAAGCCAGGGATTTAGAAATGGACCACCTCCTCTCAAAGCCTTCCTGCAGTGTCTCTGCTCTGGACCCTTTACCCTCCTACTCTCCCTGGGCTTCAGCCTTCTACTGATGGACGGCATCTGTGTGATTGGATCCAAAAATGTCAAGATTCAGAGGGACCTGGAGACCCTGAGAACAACTTTCAGCAACTTCACTTCAAACACAGTGGCTGAGGTCCAGGCACTGCACTCCCAGGATGGCAGTTTGCAAGAAACAATAGCATCTCTGAAAGCTGTAGTGGAAACCCAGGAGCAAGAACTGCAAGCAGCCCGTAGCTTGAATGACAAGGTGTTTTCTCTGGAGAGCACACTGGAGAAAGAGCAGCAGGAACTTCAAGCAGGTTATTCTGAAATACTCCTGAGAGTCCAACAACTGTCCAAAGACCTGAACTCCCTGAATTGCCAGATGGCTGCTCTCAAGAGCAATGATTCTCAAAGTACCTGCTGGAGCATGAAGGCGGCTGCTACTGGTTCTCTTCCTCTGGACTGACCTGGCCCTAGGCTGAGAAATACTGCCAGCTGCAGAATGCTCACCTGGTGGCCGTCAGCTCCTGGGAGGAGCAGAAATTTCTCGAGCAACACACATGATCTGTGGACACCTGGATTGGCTTCACTGACTAACATGGTCCCTGGACATGGGTGGATGGGACAGAATATGAGACAGGCTTCCAGAATTGGAGTACAGGGCAGCCAGGCAATTGGTACTCCCATTGGCTCAGGGTGTCTGAGAACTGTGCCTACTTGGTGACTGATGGACGATGGAACAGTAACATGCATAAGGCCCTTCCACTGGGTCTGCTGGACAGACCTGAACAGGGCCAGCTAGGAGCCTCCTCTCCCCTAATTTATTTTCTGAATGCCTTCACTCACCTGCTGAGGGAACCTGGATTGGGATTCTTTTTTCTGGGGCCTCTTGCATCATCTTCGGAATTTTCATCTAGGATTTTAAGGGAAGGGGAGAGGATGATGTCTGAGGAATGCAAAATGATGTTTGATGGGCTGGGTAGATTAAAAACCACACCACTTTCTGCAATTTGCAGGTTATTATTGTCAACTTTTTTTAGAGTAAAAAGAAGAGAAAGATACGGAAAAAAAAAAAAAAAGACACAGTCCTGATTTCCAGATTTTAGACTCTTACCTGCTTAATTCCCTACTCCTTCAGAACTCTGTTCAGAGGGACTTTTGTTACATTATTTTAAATTTTAACCAGAACTTTTTTGTAACAGTTTTTTAGATTATAATTCACATACCATACAATTCATCCATTTACAGTGTACAACTCAGTGTTTTTTAGTTTATTCTCAGAGTTGTACAACAATTAGCACAATTTTAGACCATTTCCATCACCCCATAAAAAAATCCCAGACCCATTAGCAGTCACTCCCCATTTTCCCTGCCCTCTAGTCACTAGCAGCAACTAAAAATATATGTTCTGTCTCTATAGATTGACCTATTCTGGACACTTCATATAAATGGAATCATATATGTGGTCTTTTGTGACTGGCTTCTTTCACTTAGAATAATGTTTTCGAAGTTCATCCATGTTGTAGCATGTATTAGTACTTGATTCTTATGTCTTTTAAAAAATATTTTATTGTTGAGTACTACAGATATCCCCCTTTTTTCTCCCCATTACCCCCCACCACCTGGTTCCTGCCCTGCCCCAGGCCTTCACCACCTTATTGTCTGTTTTTGGGCAATGTATATATGCATATAAGTTCTTTGGTTAATCTTTTCCCACCCCCACCCCCTTCCTTCTGAGGCTTGTCAGTGTGTTCCATGTTTCCATGCCTCTGGTTCTACTTTACCCATCAGTTTATTGTGTTCATTAGATTCCACATATAAGTGAGATCATGTGATATTTGTCCTTCTCTGACTGGCTGATTTTGCTTAGCATAATCATCTCCAGGTCCATCCATGCTGTCTCATAGGGTAAGAGATCCTTCTTTTTTACAGCTGCATAGTGCTCCATGGTGTACATGTCCCCCAGCCTTTTATCCACTCATCTACTAATGGGCACTTGGGCTGTTTCCAGATCTTACCTATTGTAAATTGTGCTGCTATGAACATAGGGGTGCATATATTCTTTCTGATTACTGTTTCAGGATTCTTAGGATATATTCCTAGAAGTGGGATCACTGGGTTGAAAGGCAGTTCCATTTTTAATTTTTTGAGGAACCTCTACTGTTTTTCTTGGTGCTTGCATTGGTCTCCATTCCCACCAACAGTGTACCGGGGTTCCCCTTTCTCCACATTTTTGCCAGCACATGTCATTTGTTGATTTGTTGATGGCAGTTATTCTGACAGGTGTGAAGTGATACGTCATTGTGGTTTTAATTTGCATCTCTCTGATGGTTAGTGATGTTGAGTATTTTTTTCATATGTCTCTTGGCCATCTGTATGTCTTCTTTGGAAAAGTGTCTATGAAGGTCCTTTGCCCATTTTTTAATTGGATTGTTTCTCTTCCTCGTGTTGAGTTGTATGAGTTGTTTGTACACTTTGGAAATCAGCCCCTTATCAGATGCATCCTTGGTAAATATGTTTTCCCATACCGTGGGGTTTCTTTGTATTGTGAGGATGATTTTTTTTTGCTGTGCAGAAGCTTTTTAGTTTGATGTAGTCCCATTTGTTTATTTTTTCTTTAGTTTCTCTTGCCCTAGGAGATGTATTGGTGAAAATACCACTACACGATATGTCTGTGACTTTACTGCCTATGCTTTCTTCCAGGATTTTTATGGTTTTGTCACCTACATTTAAGTCTTTTATCCATTTTGAATTTATTCTTGTGTATGGAGTAAGATGGTGATTTAGTTTCATATTTTTGCATTTACCTGTCAAACTTTCCCATCACCATTTATTGAAGAGACTGTCTCTACTCCATTGTATACTCTTGCCTCCTTTGTCAAATATTAACTGACCATAATGGTGTGGGTCTATTTCTGGGATCTCTGTTCTGTTTCATTGATCTATATGTCTGTCGTTGTACCAATACCAGGCTGTTTTGATTAAAAGGCTTTGTAGGATAGTTTGATATCCAGTAAAGTAATCCCTCCAACTCTGTTCTTTCTCAAGATTGCTGTGGCTATTTGAGGTCTTTTTTGGCTCCATATAAATTTTTGGAATAATTTTTCTACTCTGTGAAATATGCTCTTGGTATTTTAATAGGAATTGCATTGAATTTATAGATTGCTTTGGGTAGTATGGATGTTTTAATGATATTAATTCTTCCAATCCATGAACATGGTATATTCTCCCACTTGTTTATATCTTCCTCTGCTTCTTTTTTCAGTGTCCTGTAGTTTTCCAAGTACAAGACTTTTTAATCCTTGGTTAAATTTATTCCTAGGTATCTTATTTTTTTAGTTGCAATGGTAAAGGGTATTGCTTTTTTAGTTTCTCTTTCTGAGAGTTCATTGTTGGTGTATAAAATGCCGTCGATTTTTGGATGTTAATTTTGTATCTAGCTACCTTGCCGAATTCATTTATCAAATCTAGTAGTAGTTTTATGGAGTCTTTAGGGTTTTCTATATACAATATCATGTCATCTGCAAATAATGACAGTTTTACTTCCTCCTTTCCTATTTGGATGTCTTTTATGTTTTCTTCCTCTCTGAAGGCTGTGGTAAGGACTTCCCGTACTATGTTGAGTAAGAGTAGTGAAAGCAGACATCCCTGTCTTGTTCTTGTTTTTAAGGAAAATGATGTTAGTTTTGCTCATTGAATATGATGTTGCCTGTAGGTCTGTCGTATATGCTCTTTATTCGGTTGAGGTATGTTCCCTCTACTCCCACTTTGCTGAGAGTTTTTATCAAAAATGGGTGCTGGACTTTGTCGAATGCTTTTTCTGCATCTATTACCATGATCATATGATTGTTGTCCTTCATTTGGTTTATGTGGTGTATCACCTTTATTAATTTGCGAGTATTATACCAGCCTTGCATCCCCAAAATAAATCCAACTTGGTTGTGGCGTATGATGTTTTTAATGTATTGCTGGATCTGGTTTGCTAGTATTTTGTGGAGGGTTTTTGCATCTATGTTCATCATTGGCCTGTAATTTTCTTTCCCTGTAGTGTCTTTATCTGGTTTTGGGATTAGGATGATGCTGGCTTCAAAAAGGAGGTTGGGAGTTTTCCCTCCTATTTTATTTTCTGGAATAGTTTGAGGAGGATAGGTGTTAATTCTTCTTTGAATGTTTTGTAAAACTTGCCTGTAAATCCATCTGGTCCCGAAGTTTTTTTGCTGGGATTTTTTTGATTACTGCTTCAATTCCATTAGTTGTTATAGGCCTATTCAAGTTTTCTGATTCTTCCTGATTCAGCTTTGAAAGATTGTATGCTTCTAGTAATTTGTCCATTTCACCCAGGTTGTCCAGTTTGTTGTCATATAGTTGCTCATAGTATTGTCTTATAATCCCTTGTATTTCTGTTCGTCAGTTGTTATATTGCCTCTTTCATTTCTGATTGTATTTATTTGGGTCCTCTCTCTTTGTTTCTTGGTGAGTTTGGCTCACATTTCATCAATGTCATTTATCTTTCCAAAGAACCAGCTCTTGGTTTCATTGATTTATTTTACTGTGGTTTTTTTAATGTTTTTTATTTAGTCTCTATATCATTAATTTCTGCTCTGCTCTTTATTATTTCTTTCCTTCTACTTCTTCAGGGCTTTTCTTGCTGTTCTCTTTAGAATACTATTAGTTGTTGTGTTAGATGGTTTATTAGAGCTTTTTCTTGTTTCTTGACGTATGCTTGTAATGCTATGAACTTTACTCTGAGAACTGCTTTCACTATGTCCCATAGATTTTGGGTTGTTGTCTGTTCATTTTCATTTTTCTTTGAGTTTTTTATTTCTTCTTTGATCTCATTGGTAACCCATTTAATGTTTAATAACATTCTATTTAGCCCCCATGTGTTCGAATATTTTTGTGTGTTTTTTTAAAGGGGTTGAATTCTACCTTCATTTCATTGTGATCTGAGAAGATGCTTGATATGATTTCAATCTTCTTGAATTTGTAGAGACTTGTTTTGTGTCCTAACATGTGGTCTATCTTTGAGAATTTTTCATGTGCACTTGAGAAGAATGTGTATTCTGCTGCTTTGGGATGAAATGTTCTGCAAATGTCAATTTAATCTATTAGAGCTAGTGTGTCAATTTTGGTCTCAGTTTCCCTGTTGATATTTTGTTTTGATCTGACCAATGATGAAAGTGGGTTTTTGTGTTTGTGTGTGTGTTTTTTTAAATATATCTTTATTAATTTCAGAGAGAGGAAGGAAGAGGGAGAGAGAGAAAGAGAGAGAAACAGAAACATCAATGATGAGAGAGTCATCATTGATCAGCTGCCACCTGCATGCCCCTGACTGGGGATCAAGCCCTCAACCTAGGCATGTGCCCTGACCAGGAATCGAACCTAGATCTGGATCCTAGGTCGATGCTCAACCACTGAGCCATGCCCAGCTGGGCAACAGTGGGGTTTTAAAGTCCCCCACTATGATTGTGTTGCTGTTGATCTCCCCCTTAAAGTCCAACAAGAATTTTTTTATATATTTAGGTGCTCCTGTATTGGGTGCATATATATTTATAAGGGTTATTTCCTCCTGTTGGATTGCTCCCTTTAGTATTATGTAGTGAGTTTCTTTCTCTTTTGTTATGTCTTTATTTTGAAGTTTATTTTGTCATATATAAATATTGCTACTCCACCTGTTTTTTGTTTCCATTTGTGTGTAATATTTTTTTCCATCCCTTCACTTTCAGCCTGTGTGAATCTTTTGTTCTCAGGTGGGTCTCTTGTGGACAGCATATATATGGGTCCTGTTTTCTTAACCATTCAGCTACCCTATGTCTTTTGATTGGAACATTTATTCCATTTACATTTAAGGTTATTATTGATATGTACTTATTTAATGCCATTTTCCCCTTTATGCTGATGTACCGTTCTCTCAATATTCCTCTTCTTAAAGCAGTCTTATTAGCATTTCTTGCAATACTGGTTTGGTGGTACTGAACTTCTTTAGCCTTCTTTTTCTGGGAAGCTCTTTATTTCACCCTCAATTTTAAATGATAGCCTTGCTGGATAAAGCAGTCTTGGTTGCAGGTTCTTGCTTTTCATTACTTTGAGAACCTTATGCCAATCCCTTCTGGCCTGAAGTGTTTCTGTTGAGAAATCTGCTGTCAGCCTTATGGGGGCTCCCTTGTAGGTCACTGCTTGTCTCTCTCTTGCAGCGCTTAATATTCTCTTTGTCCTTAACATTTGCCATTTTAATTATGATGTATCTTAGAGTGGGTCTCTTTGGGTTCCTCTTGTTTGGGACCCTCTGTGCTTCCTGAACTTGTGTGGGTTTCTTCTTTAACATTATAAGAAAGTTTTCTGTCATTATTTCCTCCACCAGGTTCTCTATGCATTGCTCACTTTCCTCACTCTCTGGGGACCCTCATGATGCAAATGTTGTTTTGATTCATGTTGTCCCACAGTTCCCTTAGATTGTCCTCATGCTTTTTAAGTGTTTTTTTCTTTTTGCTGCTCTGATTGAATGTTTCTTTCTATCTTATATTCTAATTCGCTTATTCTATCCTCTGCTTCATTGAGCCTGCTTTTAATTTCTTCTAGCGTATTCTGGATATCAGATATAATATTCTTCATTTTTGCTTGGTTCTTATTTATCTTTTTTCATGCTGCTTTCACTAAGTTTCTGAATCTTCCCATTAAGTGTCTTGTGGTTCTCATTATTTTCCTTGAACATCTTTATAACCATTACTCTGAATTCTATTTCTGATAATTTGCTGAACTCCATCTTGCTAAGGTCTTTTTCTGGCGATTTTTTCTTTTATTTAGCTTGGGGGTTGTTTCTTTGTGCCCCAAATTTAGTGACTCTTAGTATCTATATATTAGATATATTTTTTGTCTCCCAGTCTTGTGGGGTGGGATTTTGTAGTGTATGTCCACTGGGACTCAGAAATGTGTTCTCCTTATACTTCTGAGCTATTTCCTCTAGGTGTTTTCATTTTTGGGTGTCCTTTTTGTGGGTTCTTTGGGCTCTCCTCTTGTGATTGTGTCTAAATTGTTTTTGATCTGTTCATGGTAGGACACTCCTCTCAGGTTGGCTAACTTTGAAGATCAGACACAACCACGTTGTATGAGCTGTTGTATAGGTGCTGGTAAAGCAAAACAAAACACAAGCAAACTGTCAAGAAACAAATAGGAACTTACATAATATCCTGACAATCACAATGAAAACAACCCAAGAGAAAGTAGAATTGGAAGAGCGAAGGGAGAACACAAATGCTAAAGCAAAGAGTGAGAGAGAGAAAGAGAGAGACAGAGAGAGAGAGGAAGACATTTTTGTTAATAGTAAAATAATAATAATAATAAAATAAGATTAAAGGTAAAAAATAGAGAAACTTCTGGGAGATAAAAAGGGCAGAGAAAAGATTTTGAAAGTAAAGAAGGGTGAGCAAAAACTTAAAGGTAGAGAGTAGAAATAGGAAAAATAGTTAAAAAATAAAAAAACACACACATTTAAATAGAGAGAAACAGGAACAAACAAATAAACTAAAAGCCAGGAAGACAGAGAATAAAAGGGAGAAAAAGCAAAGAAAAAAAGAAAGTTATGCCCATTGGGATAAGAAGACAGAGAGATATAAAGCAAGAGCAGAGAGGTGTCCAATAAGAGATATGGGGGAAACAATAGAGAAAAGCAATAAACTTATTGGTTATAATGATAATATCCCATCAATAAAGCAGAGAATATCAAGAAAATCTTGATAATAGAAAAAAAAGAAAACAAAAGTAAGCAAAACAAACAAAAAACAAAGCAAGAGAAAGCAAATTTTAAAAAATTAATTAAAACAATTGAAAAATTTAAAAATAATTTTTTTTTCTTTTACTTTTTTCTAAAAAAAAAAAAAAGAAAGCCAATTGAGTGAGTTTCATATGGGCAGCTTCTGTTGTCTGAGGCTCACTGTTTTGTATGCTGATTTTGGTTCTCCTGGGAAGTACTTGTGTGTCACCTAATGTCAGGAGCTGTCTAGGTTTGACTCTGGTGTCCTTAAGTAGTTGGCTGGGCTGAGGCTCTCTGTGTCCACCTCTACCTGTCCGCTATTTTACCTCCCCCTTTGGTTGCCTGGTCTTACTCCAGGGTCTTCTGAAGAGAGTCTTTAGGGTGCAGGCCAGCTAGTGTAGCTCGGGCAATTGCTCCCCTTACTTAGAGGTTTCACTGTCAGGCACTTACAGAGGGGAAGTTAGTCTCTGCTTCAAAGCCAACTCCTCAGTCTCTACACTATCCTCCAACTCTGGTTCCCCATACAATGGTCTGCTGCAGGTTCAGATTGAATTCAGTCTGTTACCCTTTCTGTATGGGCAGTTTCAGTGGCCTGGGCTTAGTGAGTTTGATTGAAAAAGATTCAAGTGAGCACTTTGCCTGCCCAGCCCAGCAAGGGTTTTCAGCTTTTCCTCCAGTTCCCAAACAATAGTCCTTGAGAGTCTTATTCTTATAATGTCTTCTTGTGAGCTGTGGGGTATATCTGGGGTTTTAGTGAGCTGAACCAACCCCTTTCCTGTTTGGGGTGGTGCTCTTAGCCTGCTGGAGAGGTAGGCATGCTCTGCCCCTCCTTTCCCAGATCTGGT
Source organism: Miniopterus schreibersii (assembly GCF_964146895.1). Lineage (NCBI taxonomy): Eukaryota > Metazoa > Chordata > Mammalia > Chiroptera > Miniopteridae > Miniopterus > Miniopterus schreibersii. The sequence continues at coordinate 73,379,186 of NC_138104.1, forward strand.
TTGCTTATCTCACAGCGCACTCAATTCAAACTCTCCACAATGTAGAAACAAATCCCAGCTTTCACTAGTCTGTCTCCCCATTGCAATGAAAAACTCAACCCCCCCGAGCAATCAAAAACTCAAAAACGCACAAAGCAACCAACAGGCAGAGAACCCACCTTGCGAGGTCTTGGTACCCCCACACCTCAGAACCAAGCAGGAGGGGTCACAAAGTCAGCCTCAACCAGGTCCCCTGCACAGCTGATCTCAGTAAAGGTGAGGCAGCTCCTTGCCAGCTATCCTGGCTCCCATCAGAGCAGGTCCAAAATCTCAGATTCACCCCATCAGTAGCTCTGGAGGCTGGAGTCCATATTCACCCCGCTGGCAGCTCTGGTCCCTCTCTGGAGGTGGGATGGTTCTCTTTCCCCTCCCCACACCACACAATTCAAGTGCTTTCTTGGGTTCTACACAGTGCCCTACAGGAAAGCAGAGGGTCCCTCTAGGTGGCTGCTGAGTGCAGCCCTCTGGCCCCTTTCTATTCAGAAGCCACGCCCTGTGGGACAGCCTTTCCTGCAGTCAGCACCGGAGGTGAAAGACTTCTGTCCCAGCTGCAGCCATTAGGTGCATTGTTTCACTGGGAAGGTGCGGCCCACTCCACACAGGTACACTGTTCTCCTGGCTCCCTCTGCCCACTGTGCACGGGCTCTCCTTCCCTTCTCTTCCACTCCGGGTTTGAGACCCCAGCTTTTGGATGTCAGTCCACACTTCCAAGGGAAGGGAGCTTTGCAGTCTCTAACTCTCAGGCCTTCCAGCCTAGCACTGGCTTCAGGGGGGACTCCTCCTTTCTACACTCCCCTCACTTACCAGACTCTATGAGGTTTCTTCAGTGTTCCTTACTCAAAATATGTCCACTCAGGTATATTTCTCTTGTTTTTCCAAGTGGGTTATGCAGTATTTTAGTGGTAAATCCAGTCCATGGCTGGGAGCAAGGGCACTCTGCTTTTTGTCAGAGTGCAGCCATCTTCCCTTTCCAAACAATTATTTAAACACAATTGCTTTTATATCCCTAGACCCCTCCCTATAATTATTCATATGTACATCTTTTTTAGTAAGACTATTATTTTTAGAGCAGTCTTAGATTCACAGCAAAATTGAAGGAAGGTACAGAGATTTCTCATGTATCTGCTGCTGCCACAAATGCATAGCCTCCTCTGTTATCATCAACATCCCCTACCAGAGTGGTACATTGTTACAATTGATACATCACAATCACTTAAGTTCATAGTTTACATTACTAATGTTGTATATTCTATGGGTTTGGACAAAAACGTATAATGGCGTGTATCCACCATTATAATATCATACAGAATATTTTCACTACCCTAAAAATCTTCTGTTCTCTATTTATTCCCCTCTCCCAACTCCTGGAAACCACTGATTTTTTAAATTTTTCCATAATTTTGCACTTTCTATGATGTCTTATAGTTGGAATCATACACTAGGTAGCCTTTTCAGATTGGCTTATTTTACTTAATAATATGAATTTAAGCTTCCTCCATGTCTTTTTATGACTTGATGGCTCATATCTTTTTAGTGTTGAACAATACTCCATTGTCTGGATGTACCACCCTTTATTTATCCAATTTCCTACTGAAGGACACTTTGGTTGCTTCCAAGTTTTGGCAATTATGAATAAAGCTGCTATAAACATCCATGTGCAGATTTTTGTGTGGACATAAGTTTTCAGCTCTTTTAGGTAAATGCCAAGGAGCACAATTGCTGGATCATATGGTAAAAGTATATTTAGTTTTGTAAGAAACCACCAAACTATCTTCCAAAGCAGCGATATCATTTTGTATTCCCGCCAACAATGAACAAGATTTCCTGTTACTCTGCATGCTCACCAGCATTTGGTATCAGTGTTCTGCATTTGGCCATTCTAATACGTGTGTAGTGGTATCTCATTGTTGCTTTAATTTGCAGTTCCCTAATAACATATGATGTGGAGCATCATTTCATATGCTTATTTGCCATCTGTATATCTCCTTTGGTAAGGTGTCTGTTCAGATAATTGGGTTGTTCATTTTCTTATTGTTGAGTTTTAAGAGTTCTTTGTATACTTTGGATAACAGTTGTTTATCAGATATGTCTTTTGCAAATATTTTTCTTACAAGTCTGTGTCTTGTCTTCTCATTCTCTTGACATTGTCTTTCACAGAGCAGAAGCTTTTTAAAATTTTAATGAAATTCAGCTTATCAATTATTTCTTTCATGGATCATGCCTTTGGTGTTGTCATACTTTTTTACATAGTTATAATCATCATGTAGAAAAATTTGGATCTATGTTTTCTATTTAACATGATTTAACTAATCTATGTTGTTCCACTTATTTTTATTACTTTGCATTTATTGTTTTAGTGAATATATAACATTCCTTCCAGTTGATGTACTATAAAGTACTTGATCCTCTCATTCTCTCAATGCAAGACAATTAATTAGTGCAACTATACAACAACAGCTACAACATAGAAATGCCTACATGCAAACACTCTGTTTTACCTTTTTCCCTTAAATTTCCTATCATTGTATATGCATATTTTCTAATGTACTCAGTTATATTCATTGCTTATTATTGGTTCTTCCCATTTTGAAGTTAATCTACAAGGGCAAGGTTCTTTGTTCTGGGCATTATTTCTGCATTTCCCAAGATTGCCTAATAATCATAATCGTTAGAGAATTTGTTAAAAACACAGATTTCTATGATCCACTGAGAACTACTGATTTGAAATAAGAATATGAATTTTTAATAAGTGCTCACACACAGTGGTTCTTCTCCATGAACTAGGGTTGATTTTTAAAATCAGTATGATTGACTAGTTCAATTTTGAAAAGTGTACATTCTGATTGGTTAGAGCCCATGATATACAAGTTGTTAAATATTCTGAATAGCAAGGTAAGGATCAATATGTCCATTTGACAGAAGAGGAACTCAAGTCCCAGGACGCTCAATAGCTTATATAGATATTAATCAGTAGCAGTAGGAGGGGGTGCATGCTCATTTTCCTACAACTGCAATAAGTCGTCACTGTCAAAGAGCAGAACATGAAGTGTATATCAGGAAGGATTCTCCAGACAAACAGAACCAATAGAAAATATATAAATAGGCTTGTTTTAGGGAATTGGCTCATGTGATTGTGGGGACTGGAAAATCCAAAATGGATCGGCTGACAGGCTGAAAACTCAGGAGGGATTTCTATGCTACATAGCCTTGAGGCAGAATTCCTTCTTTCCCAGGAAACCTCAGTTTTTGCTCTTAAGGCTTAGATTAGGTCTACACATATTGAGGGTAATTTCAACTGCAAATATTAATCACATCTACAAAATACTTTTACAACAAATTACAAACAACTAAGCATCATAGTATAGCCAAGTTAACACATAAAGTTAACTATTATGGGGTGTTTGAGGGAGTAGACAGCTTTGGGAAAGCATGGGTTTTGATCTCCAAAGACAAAGTCTGCTACCCCTTCACCAAACTGTTTATTAGGGCTGGAACCCCCAGTCTCAGCGACTTAGCCAGATTAAAGTACAGTGGTTATTATATGGGACCATGTTCTCTCTGTCCCTGCAAGGGCAACTGCTGAGGTCAGAAGCAAGAGAGATAAGAGTCCTGACTCCAAATTACCTAAAAAATAAGAGATTGCCTACCTTCAGCATACCTCTGTCATGTAACAGTTTCCTCCTCTGTAAAATGTAGATAACAGTTGTGTCTACATTTTCAGGGTTTTGTGAGGATAAAATCAAATTAATGTATGTAAAGTGCTTAGAATAGTACCTTGCACATAATAAGCAGTATATAAATGTTAGCTGCTTTTGCTGTTGTTAGTAGCAGCAGCAGCAGCAGCAGCATCCTAGATAGAGGCCTCTGCAAGTGTGAAGTCAGCAAGTTGGTATTCAAGGACCTCTTGATATTGGCCTGTTTCTGAGCTCCAGTGGCAGTGCCTATGGAAAGCTTAGGGAGCTTTAGCCCTTCTTGTCCACATTAGCCTTGGCTACCCCCAATAAATATACACATTAGTAAAAACAGTATTATGGCCACATTAAAACAGGACAAGTCCCCTAGCCGATACTCACCCCTTTCTAGTCTTTTTGCTTCATTATCGACCTCTTATTGAGAAATTCTGGAGTCTCCAAAGCTGGCCACTCAATAGCCCCACTTTACCCACATAAACTGGAACTCTCCTCTCTTCTTTTACCCTCTCCTCACCAAAATCCCATGAATTAAGTAACAGTATCCTCAGGAAACTGAAGCCCCAAAAGTTAAAGGGAATTGCCCAAAGCCACACAGTTAATAAATGGTAGAGCTCCGCCCAGCTGGCATAGCTCAGTGGTTAAGCATTGACCTATGAACTTGGCGTTCATGGTTCAATTCCTCATCAGGGCACATACCCGAGTTGCTGGCTTGATCCCCCGTAGAGGGTGTGCAGGAGTCAGCCAACTGACGATTCTCTCGCATCATTGATGTTTCTATCTCTCCCTCTCCCTCCTTCTTTCTGAAATCAATTTATAAAAACATATTTAAAAAGTACATAAATAAATAGTAGAGCAGGAATTTGAACCCAGATATGTGGGACTTTTACCCCATGTTCTCTGTCCACTCTACCACATGAATACATCCCAAGATGCCCATGGCTTGGAATGGCTTAATTCCTCACTTATACAGAAATTCCATTTTAAAAGAGGGGTCACATAGATGCAAAAGGCATGAATATAAAGGAAGTTTATTTTAGTTAAATTGTAATTTCTTTAGGATATGGAAAGAATCATTATGAAGATGGATTTAAAAATGAACAAAAAGGATGTCTTCCATAATTAACCACTATCTTTATCCTTATTATAAATAAATTTAGCTTGTGTTCTTGGTAATGTCATACAGGCATTAAGTTACAAAATTGGAATGTTTAAGCAGTGTGGAAAGACAGTGAGGGATTTGGAGGCAGTTCATTCAGGTATGCTCCCAAAGCATACCATTATGTAAAAGTCTAGACCTGGACCGAAGACTTAAGATGGTTATCTTAATTACAAACCAAGTCAGGTGGAGGCAGAAGATAAAGGAAATCCCCTTATAGCCCTAGCTTGGGAGACGATTGGCAGCAGAGACTGCTGGAGAGTCTAGTGTTAAGGTCAGGTCCCTGTAATGTTCTTTCTAGGCACTCACTCTCCCAGGCTGCAGGGAACTTGAAAGTACTTTGAATTAATTTGGGACTTGCCATATCTTAGCTAAGCTGTCAATGTGGAAAATCACAAAGTAATTACGAGTGCTTTCACTGTCCTTCTAAATTAGGCAATAAATAGGATGAATCACTGAATGAGATCAGTACTTTTCAAGCTCTCCACGGCATACTAAGAAAGGTAATTATTGAGTGAAAAGCAAAGAGCTATCCATCCAAGCAGAGAAAGCCTCAAGGAGTATATATAAAGGGGAGGGGACTTAAAACACATACTATTTTTAAATTGTTGGCATTTTACAGATCAAGAAACATAGCAACATATTCTAATTTTGCAAACAAACACATGCACAAAAAAGTCTTCCATAGCTACTCTTTTCTACCCCCTTCAAACACTGTTTTTGAGAAGCTTTTGCCAATACTGAAGGCCTCATAAAGAATATACCTATTCTTTCTACTTACCAGACCAAAATCACAACCAAAAACAACAGCATGGAACAGTTGGGGTCTCCCTTTGTATTGAAAAATACACTCGCATGGAAAAACCATTTTTTATAACACTGCCCCTCCCCCCACTCAGATATTTAAAATTCTTCCCTTGCCCACTATATCAAGTCTAAATTCTGTAATTTTTCAACTTTAGAAATTAGGTGCTTCATAATCTATTTCACTCCCATTTCTCATCAAATAAAATTCCATTAGGGGATTCACTGTCTTCTTATGGAATTGAAACTTGATACTTTCGGATTTAACATTTGCAACTTTAGCTATATAAATGCAGTTCCAATATGCAACTTCAGTTGGAGTTTGTAATTTTGCTGAAACACAGATTTGAATTAGCATTTCTATGGAAGCTGGTGTACAGCACTCACACTCTTAGCTAGTCACAACATCTCATATGCCCTCTAGCATCCATATCATAATACAACTCTACTGTTCTCCCCAAGATTCAGTGACATAGGTATTACCCTTCTTGTTTTACAAATGAGGCAATTGAAGAAATTAAATATGGTGTATTCACTCAATTATAGAGTGCCTGTTCTGGAAATCAGGGATACAGAGTGCCTGTTCTGGAAATCAGGGATACAGCAGTGAACAAAAGAGCAATTCTGAAGCTTATATCATTGAAGGGTAGTGATGAAAATAATCAGGTAATCTAATAAACAAAATATAGTGAAGAAATGATTTATAAAAAAGCATCTAAAATCTTAAAAGAAACAAAAGGATGAGAAAATGACAAGGTGAACAAAGACAAAATTATAAGTCCAGCACAAAGCAAATCAGATACCAGAGGAATGGCTAGATGCAAACTGTTAGACTATTCACACAGAAGCACCCAGTGCAATTAATCAGTTCTTGAGGTAATGCTGTTGAAATGAATTTAATGAAACAGAATATTAAGCCCTACTAAGCAGCTTTTACAAAAAAATTTTATGGTTTTAAAATGTATGCATAAAAATAAGATTGGAAAGATATTCATTCACCAAACAAATATATTTTTGGATCTATTATGTGTAAAGTGCTATTCTAGGCACACTGAGGATGCAGCATGACCGAGACTTTCTGCCTTCTGAGAAATGAAATTTCAGTGGGAAAAGGAAAATAAAAATATAAAAATACAGAATGCATGAATTATATACTTTTAAGAAGCTGTAGTGCTCTGAAGTGATGCAAAGGGTTAGGCTAATTTAGATTAAGTGGTCTAAAAGGACTATATGAGGTGATGGCATTTGAGCTGAGACTGAAATAAGATTAAGGTGGTCAGCTATGACAGAACAACAAATGCATACCCCTGAAGAGGGATTGAGTTCACCATGCACTAAGAACTGAAAGAAAATGTATGGGACTGGAATGGTGTGAGTGAGGGGTATGAAATTAGTTTGGAGAGAGAGACAAGGGTCAGGTCATGTAGGGTTTTGTAGGCTATCATAAGAAGTTGATTTTATTTTAAGTAAAATGGGAATCCTACTCAGGTGTTTTAAGCAAAAGAGTGATTTTGAGGACTGAAATAACTGATAGACCACTGCCTAGGACCCAGACTGGCCACTAAATGGTACATTTACAGGACAGATTCATATAGTACTACAAAGTCTATGAAAGATTAACTAACATTGGAAACACAACCAATGGAAGACAAATTGGAACTTGGGGCCAGAAGTTAATTAAGTAAATTGCCTGCTAAAACAAAATATCAACATTCTTCATAGAGTTTAGAAGAGACCCAGAGTCTCATAATGTTTAAAATGACAAGATACAATCCAAAATTATTAGGTATATGAAAAACCATTAGAATGCTAAGTTACATGAGAAACAGACATGAGAACAGAGATGACACAAATATTAGAGTTATCAGGCAAACTCAGCTACTATAAAAATACTCAAATAAATCATCTTGAACATTCTTGCGACAAATGTTGAAGTGCAAGTTCTCAATGTGGCAGACAGACTTTAAGGTGGTCACTTCTGGAATTATGCTATATTATACAAGACTCCATCATGTTTTTCTTAATCTTCATCTGAGGATATTTTTTCCATTGCTTTTTAGAGAGAGTAGGAGAGAGAGAGAGAGAGAGAGAGAGAGAGAAACAATGATGTGAGAGAGACACATTGATTGGTTGCCTCCTGCAACTGAAGTACGTGCCCTTGGTGGGAATCAAACCCAGAACCCTTTAGTCTGCAGGCTAACACTCTAACCATTGAGTCAAACCAGTTAGGGCTAAGACTTGATCTTGTTAGCCAACTTGCTCTCTTTCTCCATTGCTGGCTCTGAAGAAGTAAGCTTCTATATGTAGGAGAACCATGTAGCAAGGAACTTAAGGCAGCCCCCAGGAGCTGAGTATGCCCTCCAACTGACAACCAGTAAAAATAAAGGATCCTCAGTCTTACAGAAACAATGAAGAAAATTCTAAATGAAAATAGAGCCCTGGCCAATACCTTGATTGAAGCTAACTTGAAGATCTAACTAAGCTGTGCCAACTTCTAAATGAATATATAAGCTAGAATATTTGTATTCTTTTAAGTCATTAAGTTTGTGGTAATTTGTTACACAGCAATAACTAACTAATACACTCAACCAAAATATAGAAACTATAAAAACACTCAAATGGAAATTTTAGAACTGAAATTTACAATAACTGAAATTTTAGGAAAAACATCACTGGGTAGATCTAATAGCAGAATGGAAATGACAGATGAAAGAATTAGCAAACTTTAAGATAAATCAATAGGAATTATCCATTCTGAACAACAAAGAGAAAAAATTGAAAAATAATTAACATAGCTTTAAGGACTATGGGTCAATAACAAATGGTCAAATACTTGCATTATCAGAGCCCAAGAGAGAAAGGAAAAGGCGTGTGCTGCTCATGGAAATATTTGAGTAAATAGTGGCAGAGAATTTTGCAGGTTTCTCAAAGACATAAACCTACAAATTCAAAGAAGCTGAATGAACCCCAAATAAGATAAACCAACAGAAATTTAGGACCAGAAACATCCTAATCAAATTGATAAAAACAAAAAATCTTGAAAATTGACCCATTTTATATATGCGAAAAATGATTCAAATAACTTTAGATATCTTATCATAAACCATGGGGGGCAGAAAGAACTGGCAGATTTTTCAAGTCCAGAAAGAAAAGATCTGCCAATTCCAAATTCTAAATCCAGTGAAAAAAATCTTCAGGGAGTAAGGATGAAATAAAGGCATTTTCAGATAAAGTAAATCTAAGAGTATTTACACCAGCAGATAGACTTTAAAAGAGTAATAAAAAGAGAATTTTCACACAGGAAGAAAAGATTACTAGAAGGAAACATGGAGCAGCAGAAATGAAGAAAGAGCAAAAGAAACAGTAAATATCTGACTAAATATGATCGGGTACTGTTTTCCTCTTGAATTTTTAAAAAATTATATTTGACAGCAAAAATTATAAAAATGTTTGATGGATTTTCTTTTTTTATCTTTATTGTTGAAAGTATTACAGATGTCCCTGTTTTTCCCCATTGATTCCTTCTACCTTGTACCCAACCTCCACCCAAGGCCTTCACCACACTATTGTCTGTGCCCCTGGGTTATGCTTATATGCATATAAATTCTTTGGTTAATCTTTCCCCTCCTTGCCACTCATCCCCACCTTCCCTCTGAGATTCATGAGTCTGTTCCATACTTCCATGTCACTAAATCTACTTTGTTTATCAGTTTATTATGGTCTTCAGATTCCACATTTAAGTGAGATCATGTGACATTTGTCTTTCTCTGCCTGGCTTATTTCACTTAGCATAATATTCTCCAGGTCCATCCATGCTGTCCCAAAGGGTGAGATCCTTCTTCTTTATAGCTACATGGTATTCCATGGTATAAATGTCCCACAGCTTTTTATCCACTCATCTACTGATGGGCACTTGGGCTGTTTCCAAATCTTAGCTACTGTAAATTGTGCTGTTATGAACATAGGGGTGCATATATTCTTTCTGATTACTGTTTCAGTATTCTTAGGATATAGTCCTAGAAGTGGGATCACTGGGTCGAAAGACTGTTCCATTTTTAAGTTTTTGAGAAACCTCCATACTGTTTTCCTTGGTGGTTGCACCAGTCTGCATTCCCACCAGCAGTGTACCAGGGTTCCCCTTTCTCCACATCCTTGCCAGCACATGTTATTTGTTGATTTGTTGATGGGAGCCATTCTGACAGGTGTGAAGTGATACCTCATTGTTTTAATTCGCATCTCTCTGATGATTAGTGGTGTTGAGAATTTTTTCATATGTCTCTTGGCCATCTGTATGTCTTCTTTGGAGAAGTGTCTCTTCTGGTCCTTTGTCTATTTTTGAATTGGGTTGTCTGTCTTATGCTTGTTGAGTTTTATGAGTTCTTTGTATATTTTGAAAATTAACCCCTTATCAGATGTATTGTTGGCAAATATGTTCTCCCATACCATGGGGTTCCTTTGTACTTTGAGGTTGATTTATTTTGCTGTGCAGAAGCTTTTTAGTTTGATGTAGTCCCATTTGTTTATTTTTTGTTTAGTTTCTCTTGCCCTAGGAGATGTATTGGTGAAAATACCACTACGGGATATGTCTGTGACTTTACTGCCTATCCTTTCTTCCAGGATTTTTATGGCTTTGTGACTTACATTTAGGTCTTTTATTCATTTTGAATTTATTTTTGTGTATGGAGTAAGTTGGTGATCTAGTTTCATTTTTTTGCATGTATCTGTCCAATTTACACAACACCACTTATTGAAGAGACTGTCTTTCTTCCATTGTATACTCTTCCCTCCTTTGTCAAATATTAGCTGACCATAATGGTGTGGGCCTATTTCTGGGGTCTCTGTTCTGTTCCACTGATCTATATGTCTGTTGTTCTACCAATATCAGGCTGTTCTGATTACAATGGTTTTGTGCTATAGTTTGATACCCAGTAAAGTGATCCCTCCAACTCTGTTCTTCTTTCTCAAGATTGCTGCGGCTATTCAGGGTCTTTTTTGGTTCTATATAAATTTTTGGAATATTTGTTCTAGTTCTGTGAAATATGCTGTTGGTATTTTAATTGGAATTGCATTAAACCTATAGATTGCTTTTGGTAGTATATGTAATATATAAGATGAAGATATAGCATAAGATATAAGATGTAAGATATAAGAAGTAGCATAAAGAGGGCAAGGTAAAGGTACCTATAAAGTAATAGCTTCAGCATTCCAAATAGAGTGGCAAAATGTTGCTTCTAGGTAAACTATGAAAGTTAAGTAAATGTTATTAAATTCCTAGAGCAGGGTCATCAAGTTTGAAAACACAGGCACAAATAATAAAATTTACCATTTTAATCATTTTAAAGTGTCCAATTCAGTGGCCTTTAGTACATTCACAATGTCAGGCAGCCTCTCTTTTATTCCAGAACATTTTCATCATCCCAAACAAAAACCCCATACCCATTAAACAGCCATTCCTCATTCTTCTTTCCCCCCACTCAATTCCCTGGCAACCATTAATCTGCTCTCTGTCTCTATGGATAGGCCTATTCTGGGTATTTCGTACAAATGGAATCATACACTATATGACTTTTTGTGCCTGGCTTCTTCTATTTAGCATAATGATTTTAAAGTTCATCTTTGTTTTAGAATGTATCCATATTTCACTTTTATCGTTGAATAATATCCCATTGTATGTGCATACCACATTTTGTTTATCCATTCATCAGTTGATTGCCTGTTATACATAGGACTGATATGGACATTTGTGTATAGGTTTTCCCTTGAACAGTTATTTTCAATTATTGTGGATATAAAACCAGGAGTGGAATTGCTGGGTTACATGGTAATTCTATGTTGTACATATTGAAGAAACTCCAAACTGTTTCCTATAACAGCTGAACCATTTTATATTCCCATCAGCAATGTACAAAAGTTCCAACTTTTCCACATTCTTTTAAAAACTTGATTGTTTGTTTGTTTTTAAATCCTCAGCTGAAGATATTTTTTCCGTTGCTTTCCTGAGACAATAGAAGGTAGAGAGACAGAGAAAGAAATATCGATGTGAGAGAGACACATCAATTGGTTGCCTCCCACACATGCCCCAATCAGGCCAGGGATCCAGCCTACAACCGAGGTACGTGCTGTTGACTGGAATCAAACCCAAGACCCGTCAGTCCCTGGGCCGATGCTCTAACTACTGAGCCATACTGGCTAGGGCAGGAAAAACTTGATAGTTTTGTATTTTTTATTATAGCCATCTTAGTTATAGCCATCTTAGTAGGTGTGAAGGGGTACCTTGAGGTTTTGATTTGCATTTTTATAATGATTAGTGACAGTTCTAGTCCATTTGGGCTGCTATAACAGAATACTATAGACTGGTGAGTTACAAAAAAAAAGATATTTCTTATAGTTCCGGAGGCATGAAAATTCAAGATCAAGGCACTGGCTGATTTAGTGTCTGGTGAGGGCCTGCTTCCTCCTTCATAAATGGTTGACTTCTCACTGCAAACTTACAAGGCAGAAGCAGTGACAGAGCTCTCTGGGGCCTCTATTACAAGGGCACTAATCCCATTTATGCCGGGCCATCCTCATGACCTAATCACATTCTAAAGGCTTTACCTCCAAATACTACATTCAGGGTTAGATGAACACAAACGTTCAGTTTAGAGCAGTGATGCTGAACATCTTTTCATGGGCTTGTTGGCATTTGTGTGTCTACTTGTTGAAATGTCTATTCAGTTCTTTCTCTGCTGCTTAATTGGATTGTTTATCTTTTGTTGTTTAGTTGTAAGAGTTCTTTATATATTCTGGATACTAGATCCTTATCAGATATGTGATTTGTAAATATTTTCTCCCATTCTAGTTGTCTTTATTTTGTTGATAGTGTCTCATAATGCCCAAATTTTTAAATTTTGATAAAGTCCAATGTATTTTTTCTTTGTTTCTTGTACTTTTGGTGAAATATCTAAGAAATCATTGCTAAATCCAGTCATAAAGATTTAACTCTATGTAATTGTCTAACAGTTTTATAGTTTGGGGTCTTATATTTAGGTATTTTATCTATTTTGAATTAATTTTTATTTACAGAATGAGGAAGGATCCAGCTACATTCTTTTAAATATGGATATCCAGTTTTCCCAACACCTTTTGTTAAAAAGGCTACTCTTTCCCAATTGAGTAATTTTGACACCATTGTCAGAAATCAGTTGACGATAGATGTATAGGTTTATTTTTGAAGCCTCAGTTCTATTTCATTAATCTATATTTCTGTCCTTATGCCAGGATCACACTGTTTTGATTACTGAAGTTTTATAGTAAGTTTTGAAATTGGGAATTCTGGGTCTTCCTGCTTGGTTCTTTTTTTCATATTGTTTTGATTATTTGGGGTCCCTTACAATTAAATATAAACTTTAGGCTGATATATTTTTATTTCTGCAAAAGAGACCATAGGTATTTTGATATGGATTATCTCATTTCTGTCAATCACTTTTAGAAGTATTGCCATCTCAACAATATTAAGTAATCAAATCTATTAACATAGTATTAATTTTCATTTTAATGTCTTCTCTTTTATCTTTTAGCAATATTTGTAATTTTTGTTATAAGTACTGCAAATGTTTTGTTAATTTATCCCCCAGAATACTATTCTTTTATCATGCCCTTATAACTGGAATTATTTTCTTCATTTATTATTTGGTTGTTCATTGCTAGAAAATAAAACTACAACTGATAATTTTACTGATCTTGTATCCTACAACTTCACTACATATTTTTATTGGCTCTAATAGTTTTTCTGTGTGTGGATTCATCAGAATTTTTTATATATTAGAATACAGATCATTTAAAGTTTTCCTTTCCAATTTGGATGCCTTTTTTTTTTTCTTGCCTAATTCCTCTGGCTATAAATTCCAGTACAATGTTGCATATAAATGGCAAATGCAGGCACCCTGTCTTATCCCTGATATTAAATGGAAAGCTTTCATACTTTCATCATTGAGTTTATGAGTCTGATGTTTTTTCTAAGTGCCCCATATTATGTTGAGGAAGTTTCCTTGTATTATTCATTTTTTGAGTGTTTTCTTTTTAATAATGAAGGGGTGCTGGATTTTGTCAAATGAATTTTCTGTATCAATTGACACAATCATATGTTTCCCCCTTTATTCTATTACTGTGGATATATTGAATTTTTAAAAATTTATTTATTTATCTTTATTGTTGAAAGTATTACAGATGTCCCCCTTTCCCCCCCCAGAGAACTCCTTCTTCCCCCTCTTGCTCCCCCCCCCCATCCAGGCCTTCACCACACTGTTGTCTGAGTCCATGGGATATATATATATATGCATATAAGTTCTTTGGTTATAAGTTAAACCACTCCTGCATTCCAGGGATATATCTTTCTCAGCTGTGGTATATAATCCTTTAAATATGCTGCTGAACTTGGTTTGCTAGTATTTTTGTTGTGGAGTTTTGCATCTATATTCACTTGGGATATTAGTCTACTTTTATTTTCTTATACGGTCTTTTGTCTGGTTTAGTTTTCAGGGTAACACTGACCTTAGAGAATGAGTTAGGAAGTATTCTTTCCTCTATTTTTCAGAAGAACTTGAGAAACATTGGTGTTAATTTTTTAAATGTTTGGTAGACTTCACCAGTGAAGTCATCTGTCCTGGACTTTTTCCTTGTTGGAAAGTTTTTGATTACTGATTCAATCTCTTTACTTGTTACAGGTCTGTTCAGAGTTTCTATTTCTCAAATAAGTTTTGGTAGTTTGTTTCTAGGAATACGTATATTTTGCCTAGGTTGTCTGGCTGGTGTGCATTTCTTCATAGTATTCTCATATAAGCATTTTTATTTCTGTAAAGTCAGTAGTAATTTCCTGATTTCATTTCTGATGTAAGTTATTTGCATCTTCTTCCTTTTTAAAAAATTAGTCAGTCTAGCTAAAGGTTTGCCAATATTTCATTCACTTCAAAAAACCGACTTTTTATTTCATTGACTCCATTTTTTTTTTTCTATTCTTCATTTCATCTATCTGTGCCCTAATCTTCATTATTTCCTTCCTACTACTAGCTATGGCTTTAGTTTGCTTTTTATTTTCTAGTTCCTAAAGGTGTAAAGTTAGGTTATTTATTTGAGATATTTTTTCTTTTTTAAATGTAGGCATTTATAGATATAAATGTCCTACTAAGAACTGCCTTTGTAGCATCCCATTGGTTTTTTTGTTTGTTTGTTTTTTGTTTTTTTGTTTTTTAGATTCTCTGCATACTTTATTATTTTTTTTTAATTTTATTTTTGTTTAAAATATTACAGATGTCCCTTTTTCTCCCCAATGACCCATTCCACCCCGTCCCTTCCCCCTCTCCAGTCCCTCTCCCCACCATTGTCCGTGACCTTGGGTTGTGCATATATGCATATAAATTCTTTGGTTACTCTCTCCCCCTCCACCCACCCGCCCTCCTCCATCTCTCTGACATTTGTCAGTCTCATCTATGCTTCCATGTCATTGAATTTATTCTGTTCATCAGTTTATTAAGTTCTTTAGATTCCACATATAAGTAAGATCATGCGATATTTGTCTTTCACTGCCTGGCTTAATTCACTTAGCATAATATTCTCCAGGTCCATCCATATTGTCCCAAAGGGTATGAGATTCTTATTCTTTACAGCTGTGTAGTATTCCATGGTGTAAATGTCCCACAGCTTTTTTATCCACTCATCTACTGATGGGCACTTGGGTTGTAAATTGCGCTGCTAAGAACTTCGGGGTACATATATTCTTCCTGATAAATGTTTCAGGATTCTTAGGATACATTCCTAGGAGTGGGATCACTGGGTCAAAAAGCAGCTCCATATTTAATTTTTTGAGGAACCTCCATACTGTTTTCCATAGTGGCTGCACCAGTCTGCATTCCCACCAGCAGTGTACTAGGGTTTCCCTTCTCCACACCCTCGCCAGCACATGTCGTTTGTTGATTTGTTGATGGTAGCCATTCTGGCAGGTGTGAAGTGATACCTCATTGTGGTTTTAATTGGCATCTCTCTGATGATTAGCGACATTGAGCATTTTCTCATGTGTCTATTGGCCATCTGTATGTCCTCTTTGGAGAAGTGTCTATTTAAATCCTTTGCCCATTTCTTAATTGGGTTGTTTGTCTTCCTCTTGCTGAGTGCTATGAGTTCTTTGTACACTTTGGAAATTAGCCCCTTATCAGATACATCCTTGGCAAACATGTTTTTCCAGACTGTGGGATTCCTTTGTATTTTGAGGCTGTTTTCTTTTGCTGTGCAGAAGCTTTTTAGTTTGGTGTAGTCCCATATGTTTATTTTTTCTTTTGTTTCTCTTGCCCTAGGAGATGTATCAGTTAAAAGTCTACTACGTGGGATGTCTGTGACTTGACTGCCTATGTTTTCTTTCAGGATTTTGATGGTTTCGTGACTTACATTTAAGTCTTTTATCCATTTTGAGTTTATTTTTGTGTATGGTGAAAGTTGGTGGTCGAGTTTCATTTTTTTGCATGTATCTGACCAATTTTCACAGCACCACTTATTGAAGAGACTGTCTTTACTCCATTGTATACTCTTGCCTCTTTTGTCAAATATTAACTGACCATAATGGAGTGGGTCTATTTCTGGGGTCTAGGTTCTGTTCCATTGATCTATATGCCTGTTGTTGTACCAATACCATGCCGTTTTGATTACAGTGGCTTTATAATACAGTTTGAAGTCTGGTAAAGTGAACCCTCCCACTCTGTTCTTTTTTCTCAAGATGGCTGCAGCTATTCGGGGATCTTTTTTGGTTCCATATAAATTTTCGAAATGTTTGTTCTAGGTCTGTGAAATATGCTGTTGGTATTTTCATAGGAATTGCATTAAATTTATAAATTGCTTTCGGTAGTATGGACATTTTAATGATATTAATTCTTCCAATCCGTGAACATGGTATATTCTTCCACTTGTTTAAATCTTCCTCTATTTCTTTTTTCAGTGTCACGTAGTTTTCTGAGTACAGGTCTTTTACATCCTTGGATAAGTTTATTCCTAGGTACCTTATTTTTTTAGTTGCAATGGTAAATGGTATTGCTTTTTTAGTTTCTCTCTTTGAAAGTTCATTGTTGGTGTATAAGAATGCCATTGATTTCCGGATGTTGATTTTGTATCCAGCTACCTTGCCAAATTTGTTTATCAAATCTAGTAGTACTTTGATGGAGTCTTTAGGGTTTTCTATGTACAATATCATGTCATCTGCAAATAATGACAGTTTTACTTCCTCCTTTCCAATTTGGATACCTTTGATGTTTTCTTCCTGTCTGATGGCTATGATGAGGACTTCCAGTACTATGTTGAATAAGAGTGGTGAAAGTGGACATCCCTGTCTTGTTCCGGTTTTTAATGGGAATGGTTTTAGTTTTTTCCCATTGAGTATGATGGTGGCTGTAGGTCTGTCATATATGGCCTTTATTATGTTGAGGTATGTTCCCTCTATTCCCACTTTGCTGATAGTTTTTATCATAAATGGGTGCTAGATTTTGTCGAATGCTTTTTCTGCGTCTATTGATATGATCATATGATTTTTGTCCTTCATTTTGTTTATGTGATGTATCACATTTATTGATTTGCGGATGTTGTGCCAGCCTTGCATCCTCAGAAAAAATCCCACTTGGTCATGATGTATGATCTTTTTAATGTATTGCTGGATCCAGTTTGCTAGTATTTTAGTGAGGATTTTATTTTATTTTTATTTTATTTTATTTTTTTAAAAATATATCTTTATTGATTTCAGAGAGAGGAAGGGAGAAGGAGAGATAGAGATAGGAACATCAATGATGAGAGAGTCATTGATCTGCTGCAGCCCACAACCGGGGCATGTGCCCTGACCGGGAATCGAATCCTGATAGCCTGGATCCTAGGCCGATGCTCAACTGCTGAGCCACGCCTGGCTGGGCTTAGTGAGGATTTTAGTATCAATGTTCATCAGGGATATTAGCCTGTAATTTTCTTTCTTTGTATTGTCTTTATTTGGTTTTGGGATTAGGATGATGCTGGCCTCATAAAAAGAGTTTGGGAGTTTTCCCTCCTCTTGAATTTTCTGGAATAGTTTCAATAGAATAGGTGTTAATTTTTCTTTGAATGTTTGGTAAAACTCACCTGTAAATCCATCTGGTCCAGGATTTCTGTTTCCTGGGAGTTTTTTGATTACTGCTTCAATTTCATTAGTTGTTATCGGCCTATTCAGGTTTTCTGCCTCTTCCTGATTCAGCTTTGGAAGGTTGTATGCTTTTAGGAATTTGTCCATTTCCTCCATGTTGTCCAGTTTGTTGACATATAGTTGCTCATAATATTTTCTTACAATCCTTTGTATTTCTGTTGGGTCAGTTGTTATATCGCCTCTTTCATTTCTGATTGTATTTATTTGGGTCCTCTCTCTTTGTTTCTTAGTGAGTTTGGCCAAAGGTGCATCAATCTTATTTATCTTTTCAAAGAACCATCTCTTGGTTTCATTGATTTTTTGTATTGTTTTTTTAGTTTCTATATCATTAATTTCTGCTCTCATCTTTATTATTTCCTTCCTTCTACTTCCTTGGGGCTTTTCTTGCTGTTCTTATTCTAGTTCTTTTAGTTGTTGTGTTAGATGGTTCATTAGATCTTTTTCTTGTTTCTTGAGATAGGCCTATAATGCTATGAATTTTCCTCTCAGGACTGCTTTCGCTCTGTCCCATAGGTTTTGGGTTGTTTTCTGTTCATTTTTGTTACTTTCCATGAAGTGTTTGATTTCTTCCTTGATCTCCTTGGTAACCCATTCATTGTTTAATAACATGCTATTTAGCCTCCATGTGTTTGAATATTTTTGAGTTTTTTTATAGTGGTTGATTTCCAGTTTCATGGCATTGTGATCCGAGAATATGCTTGATATGATTTCAATCTTCTTATATTTGTAGAGACTTGCCTTGTGCCCTAACATGTGGTCTATTTTTGAGAACGTTCCATGTGCACTTGAGAAGCAGTGTATTCTGCTGCTTTGGGGTGAAATGTTTTATAAATGTCAATTAAATCCATTAGGTCTAATGATTCATTTAAGGTCTGTGTTTCCCTGTTGATTTTTTTGTCTTGATGATCTGTCCAGTGCTGACAGTGGGGTGTTAAAGTCCCCCACTTTGATTGTGTTGCTGTCAATCTCCCCTTTAAAGTCCTCCAAGAAATTTTTTATATATTTAGGTGCCCCTGTATTGGGTGCATAAATGTTTATAAGAGTTATTTCCTCTTGTTGGATTGATCCCTTTAGTAACATGTGGTGACCATCTTTGTCTCTTTTTATGGTCTTTATTTTGAAGTCTGTTTTGTCAGAAATAAGAATTGCTACTCCAGCTTTCTTTTCCTTTCTATTTGCATGGAATATTTTACTCCATCCCTTCACTTTTAGCCTGTGTGAGTCTTTTGCCCTCAGGTGGGTCTCTTGTAGAGAGCATATATTTGGGCCCTGTTTTTTTATAGTGGTTGATTTCCAGTTTCATGGCATTGTGATCCGAGAATATGCTTGATATGATTTCAATCTTCTTATATTTGTAGAGACTTGCCTTGTGCCCTAACATGTGGTCTATTTTTGAGACCCTTTGTCTTTTGATTGGACCATTTATTCTGTTTACATTTAAAGGTACTATTGATATCAGCTTATTTTATGCCATTTTTCCCCTTTATGCTGATGTACCTTTCTCTCACTATTCCTTCTTTTTCTTAAAGCGGTCCTTTTAGCATTTCTTGCAATGCTGGTTTAGTGGTACTGAACTCCTTTAGTCTTTTTTTTTTGTCTGGGAAGCTCTTTATTTCACCTTCAAATTTAAATGATAGCCTTGCTGGATAAAGCAATCTTGGTTGCACATTCTTGCTTTTCATTACTTGCAGAACTTCATGCCACTCCCTTCTGGCTGGAAGAGTCTCTGTTGAGAAATCAGCTGTCAGCCTTATGGGGGTTCCCTTGTAGGTCACTGCTTGTTTCTCTCTTCCAGCCCTTAATATTTTCTCTTTGTTCTTGACATTTGCCATTTTAATTATGATGTGTCCTGGAGTGGGTCTCTTTGGGTCCCTCTTGTTTGGAATCCTCTGTGCTTCCTGAACTTGTGTGGCTTTCTCCTTCGCCAGCCTAGGGAAGTTTTCTATAATTATTTCCTCCACCAAGTTCTCTATCCCTTTCTCTCTTTCCTCCCCCTCTGGCACTCCTATAATGCAAATGTTGTTTCGCTTCATGTTGTCCCAAAGTTCTCTTAGGTTGTCCTCATGCTTTTTAAGTGTTTTTTTCTTTTTGCTGCTCTGTGTGATTTTTTTCTATCTTGTCTTCTAAGTCACTTATTCTATCCTCTGCTTCATTGAGCCTGCTTTTAATTCCTTCCAGTGCATTCTTGATATCAGATACAGCATTCTTTATCTCTGTCTGAGTTTTATTTATGGTTAGTATCTCTTTTTACATGTTTTCATTAATGTCCTTGATCTTATCATCTAGAGTCTTCTTAAGTTCCTTGAACATCTTCATCATCCATACTCTGAACTCCATATCTGATAACTTGCTTAACTCCATCTCATCAAAGTCTTTTTTTCTGGCAATGTTTCCTTTTCTTTAATTTGGGGGTTTGTCTCCCCATTTTGGTAGATCTTAGTGTTTGTATCTATATATTAGATATATTTGCTGTCCCCCAGTCTTGTGGGATGGGATTTTTGTCTTGTGGGTCCAGTGGAGCCCAGAGGTGTGTTTTCCTTATACTTCTGAGCTCTTTTCTCTAAGCCTGTCCCTCTTGTGGGTGCCCCTTTTGTGGTTTCTTTATGTTCTCCTGTTGTGGTTGGGTCTAGATTGTTGCTGATCAGTCCTTGGGAGGATCCTCCTCTCATATTGGCTAACTGTGTCTCAGCCCCAACCTCAACATGTAAGATTTTGTATGGGTGCTGGCCAGGCAGGACAATACAGAACTAATATTCCAGGAAACAAGAGGTATCTTACAAAATATCTTGACAGTCAGAATGAAAACAACCCACGTGAAAATAGAACAGGGAGAATGAAGGGAGAACAGACACACACATGAAAGAAAAAATGCTTAAGAAAAGAAAGAGAGAAAGAAAAGTAATGCTTAGAGAGAGAGAGATGTATATTGTTGTTAATAATGGTGAAAATTTAGAAAATAATAATAAACTAAAATGTAAAAAATAGAGAAAGTACTAGGAGATAACAGAAGCAGAGAAAAGATTCTGAAAGGAGGGCCAGCAAAAAATTAAGGGAGAGAGTAGGAATAGGATAATAGTTGAAAATGAGAAAACAAAAATACAATAAAGAGAATAAGAGAAACTAACAATTGGACAGGAAGACAGAAGGGAGCACAATGAAAGGATGAAAGAAAAGTAGAAAAAGATAAAAGAAAAAGAAGAAAAAAGTTATGGCAATGGATTTAGAGGAGTGAGAGAGATATAGCCCAGGCAGGGAGGGAGTCCTGTAAGAGATTTGGGGGAAACTATAGAGGAAAGCAGTAAACTTGGTTATAATGATAAAGTCCCAGTCGTTAAGCAGGGATATCAAGAAAGTCTTGATAGTAGAAGCAAGGATAAAACAAAACAAAGCAAATAGCCAAAACAAAACTAAAAACAAGCTAAGCAAGACAAAATTCTTTTATAAAAAGGAGGGGGGAAAAATCAGTTAAAAAAATTAAAAAAAAATTATTATAAAATTTAAAAAAAACAAATTTTCTCCTCTTTCTCTTCTTCCTAAGGAAAAAAGGGAAAAAATAAACAAACCCACAAACAAAAAACAAACAAAAAAACCCCAAAACCAAAACCAAAACAAAACAAAACAACAGAAAAAAAAAAGGGTAGTCAATCAGGTGAGTTTTTTCTGGGCAGCTTGTGTTGTCTGAGGCTGTTTTTGTGTGCTGATTTCAGTTCTCCTGGGAGGTGCTCGTGTATCAGTCAATGTGAGGAGCCTTCTAGGTTTGGCTCTGGTGTCCTTAGATAGATGGTTTATCTGAGGCTCTCCATGGATCACCTCCTCTTGTCAGCTATTTTGCAACCTTGTTGCCTGGTCTTACTCCAGAGTCTTCTGTAGAGTCTTTAGGGTGCAGGGTGGCTAGTGTAGCCCAGGGTATCACTCCCCTCAGAGGTGTCGCTGTCAGGCGCCCACTCTGCGGGAATTAGTCTCTGCTCCACCGCTAGCTCCTCAGTCCCTCCCCTGTCCTCTGATTCTAGTTCTCCAGACTCTGGCCTGCTGCAGGTTCAGTTTGATTTCAGCCTGTTGCCTTTTCTGCATGGGCCATTTCGGCAGCCTGGGCTCAGTGGGTTCGATTAAAAACACATTCTGGTGAGCCCTTTGCCTGCCTAGCCCCCAGCAGGGGTTTTCAGCATTTCCTCCAGTTCCCAAACAACAGTCCCTGAGAGTCTTATTCTTGTAAAGTCCTCCTATGAGCTGCTCTCCCTTCCCCCTCAGGACTGTGCCCTGTGGGGCATATCTGGGGTTTCAGTGAGCTGGACCCACCCCTTTCCTGTTGGGGGTGGTGCTCCTGGCTGCAGGAGAGGCCGGCAGGCTCCGCCCCTTCCTTCTCAGTCCTGGTTGGCTGGTCTCACCAGGCCCTCAGATTATCTACTGTGAAGACCCCAATCCCAGCCTCCTCTGGTCTGCACAGTGCATGCTGGGAAGGTGGGAGCCAGTTCTGTGATCAAACAAACGCACAAAGCAACACAGGCCGAAAGTCCACCCTGCAAGGTTCCAGTCAGAGGGGACCCAAAGTCAGCTCCACACAGCTCCCCGCACAGCTGGTCTCAGCAAAGCTGGAGCGGCTTCATGTGCCACCACGGCACCCCTCACGGCTGGTCACAGATCCCAGCCTCTCGGCACCGGGAGCTCAGGGCGGGAGGGCTCCTCCCCTCCCCCTGTGCCACGCTGATTCAGCACTTTCTGGGTCTCAACACAATGCCCCACAGGGAGGCAGAGGGTCCCGGTGTGCAGCTGCTCAGCGCAGTCCTCTGGTCCCTTACCACTTGGGTGCCACAGACTTTGGGACAGCCTTCCCTATGGTTGGCACCCCGAGCACCAGACGCCTGTCGCAGCCATCACTAGAGGCTTTGTTTCCTAGGAAGGCGCCATCCACTCGGGGATTCACCGCTCCCCTGGGTCCCTCTGCCCTGTGCGCGGGGCGCTCCTTCCCCTCTCTGCTCCGGGTGTGGGATCCCTGCTTTTGGGTGCCGTCCACACTCCTGAGGGGAGGAAGCTTTGCAGCCTCCAGGCCTCCGGACTTGGAGCCCAGCACAGGCTTCAGGGGGACTCCCCCTTCCTCTGCCCCCCTCTCTTACCAGACTCCGTGATGTTTCTTCAGTGCTCCCCACTCAGGTATGTTTCTCTGTTTTTTTCAAGCTGGTTACGTAGGATTTTAGGAGTAAATTGAGTCCATGGCTGGGAGCGGGGGCGCTCTGCTGCTTCTCATAGTGCCGCCATTTTCCCGAAAAAGCCCCCATCGGTTATCATATGCTGTCTTTTCCTTTTTATTTATCTCTAAGTATTATCTAATTCCTCTTGCAATTTCTTCTTTTGCCCATTAATTGTTTAGGTGTGCATTGATTAAGTGTAACATATTCATCAATTTTCCATTTTCCTTCTGTTAATGATTTCTACTTTCATTCCATTGTGGTTGGAGAAGATATTTTGCATGATTTGAGTCTTTTAAAATTTATTGACACTTGTTTTGTTAACTAAAATACAATCTATCCTGGAGAATACTCCATGTGTACTTGAGAAGAATAATTATTTAGCTATTGTTAAGTGAAGTGTTCTATGTACAGGGTGTCCCCCCAAAATGTAATACACACTTTAACAGCTGATAGCTCAATTTTGAAAATGAAATGTATTTTAATAAACACTGCCTTTATAATTATTTAAAGTGTGTGTATACATTTTGGAGGGACATCCTATATATGCACATATACAGAACACTGTTAAATAGAGAATAAAAAAATTCTTTATTTATTGACCTTCTTTTTAGTTGTTCTATACATAATTAAAAGTGTGGTATTGAAGTCTCCAACTATTATTTTAGAACTATTTTTAAGTGAGTATATAATTTTCACATCTTCTTGGTGGATTAACCTTTTTTATCAATATATAATGTCCTTCTTTGTCTCTTATAACAAGTTTTGACTTGAAGTTTATTTTTTCTGATATCATTATAGTGGTCTTGGCTCTCTCTCTTGGTTACTATTTACACAGAATAGTGATTTTGACTTTTTCACTTTCAATCTATTTTTTCTTTTGGATTTAAAGTATATCTCTTGTAAACAATATACAGTTGGATCATGTTTCCTTTATCCATTCTTCCAATCTCTGCCTTTAATTGGAGAGTGTAATTTATTTACATTTAAAGTGATTACAATTTGCTGTTTTCTATATACTTTATAATTTTTGTTCCTCATTTCCTCTATGCTGTCTTCTTTTGTGTTTAACTGATTTTTTTATAAAGAACTGTTTTATCTGCTTTCATTTCCTTTCATGCACATTTTAAAGTTATTTTCTTAGTTAGCCTAGGGACTACAATTAACATCTTAAATTTATAACACTCTAGTTTGAATTAATACCAACTTAGCTTCAATATTACATGGGATCTGTGTTCTATACAGCTATATCCTTACCCCTTTATGTTGTTATCATCACAAATTACATCTTTATATGCTGTGTTCCAATTAATGTAGATTTATAGTTATTTTTATATAATTATCTTTTGAATGATATAGAAAAATAGGAGTTAACAAACCAAGAAAACAATAATGCTAACTTTTATGCTCACCTAATATATTAGATTATTAGGGCTGCCATAACAAATTGCCACAAACTGTGTAGCTTAAAACAACAGAAATTTATTCTCTCACAGTTCTGTAGTCTGAAAACTATGTGTCAGAAGTTTTGGTTCCTTCTAGAGCTCTGGGGAGGTGGGTAGTTAGTGGCAAAGATCTGGAAGGGCTCATGAGGCTCTTTCTCCACCTGACAAACACCCTTAGCTGGATAACACAGAGAGTTTTGGACTACGGGACTGGAAGGGCACAGTAAGGGCTAGGGAAGTCACATACAGGGCCTTTCCTAATAATTTACTCACTCCTGGCTTACAAGGAAATGTGGAAAGTGAGAAAACAGTGTGTGTGCCCTGGGGGGGGGGGGCAGTCATCTCATTGGGAGTATGATTTGAAAGGCAGAGAAATATTGACTATGACAGAGGGCCTCTGCATTCCTGTGAAAGGGAAAATTTGTGGGCTAATGTTAAGTGCATAGGTCTAGGGAATTTCCATAGGAACACAGCCCTTCTTCTCTCTGTGCTGCCCAGCTATTGACAGATCAATGGACATGTGTGTGTTTTGGGTGGAGGGGTGGTATGGAGAGAAAAAAAAATTGTCCACGTTGTTACACTGAACTATCCAGGGTCAGAGCCATCTTCTATTAATTACAACACTGTCCTGATGGGATCTTATTGCTACTAATAAGCAGGATGGTTCTAGGGCTCAATGGATGTAGACAAATAGGGACCAATTGTTTGATCTTTCCTCTTATTCCCATATTATTCCCAGCCCAATATAAAGCATATATCATTCCAGTAAGGTACAATAAAATATGATAGCCCCCAAAATCAATAATGTCAGGAGTTATTTAGGTCCATTAATGCAGAAACAATGCACAGCAAATGAATTGCTTAGCACAAGTGGCTTTATCTCCCTTCATGCTTTTATGTCTACCCTCTCCATGTTGTCAGCCCCAAAGTTTTTGACTACATAGCAACCATCCCTAAAAAGGCAAAGCAGGGCATCATCTGGACCCTGGGAATCCTGGCATTTGGCAATTTAGCTGTGAATAGGCAGAGGGTGAAGCAAAGCTCTCACCTGCAGTATTTGGTCCAAGTGCAGGCAACCACAAGTTGCCGTGAAGGATTCTCTAGAACGGAGTCATCCTAGCCACCTGGAGATGATTGGGGGACCCGTGCTATCTTATGGTTTTGCCATAGCCTTGCTTACTGGTTGAAAGCAATAGTGTCTTCAGTTGGGTAGGTAAGGATCTGCAAAAAAGGAGAAAGTACACTCGATCTAATGCTTAGCACTGTGAAGTTCTATCAGACTTACCGGCTGAGGTGCCAGCAGTGGTAACAGCAGCAAAACATGGCATGATTCCACTAAGGTATAATATGTAGATAGTGCCAGAAAAGAATCCTGGCAGATATCAGCTGAACTGAAAAGTAGTACAGTTAGTGTAGCCCATCCCTCCACACTCACTCTTGAGATTACTCCTCCTGTCCAACAGACATTGTTCAATTATTTCATACATTTGTGGTGTGTAGAAATCCCTTTGCCTCTGCCTCTCTGATCCAAACCCCCTCCCATCTTGCTTTCTCTGATATATTTTTTTGTTGGCACTCCCAGGACCAGATAAAACACTAGGTTCAAGGTCAGCTTTCTGCTTGTTGAACATAAAAACACTCAAATACAAAAAGATGAGAAAGTGATAAAAGTATTTGATTAGGTAATAGTACACTGTGTGAGGACACAATCTTCTTTCTTCACATGAGTTCTACTTGCAAATGAACTCTAGCAATGAACTCTACTTATAAATGAAATTGCATATGGATAGATGGATAAATGGATGGATGGATAGATATATAACACAGAGGGGGCATATGTGCATGTATGCAGATATGTATGTAAGTATATAAACACCTTAGTTTCTAGGTCTGTTTAAAACTTTATAGGATGATAAGAAGTAGTCTGTTATCTGGGGATCTCCATTTATATCTGTTGAACAAGTGAATGAGTAGAAAAGAAATGGAGCTATGGATCTCTGGGGCAAGTCACAGTGAAATGGGGCTAATAGAAGAGCACTTTAAGAATCATGGAGCAAGGACGTCCAAAAACCCACTCAATAAAACCAATAAGAACACTTGCAAAAAACGATCAAAATCAACTTTTTTCAGAACTCTGGAATTATTCAAAGGCTTGCAGGAATCCAAGAAGCATTTATTTTAAAAATGGCTGAACCTCTGTTAGAATAGTGAGCTTTGTGGTGTTTAAACTCATCCTATTCTAATCCCCCTCTCCATGGCTCCACAGTAGCCTTGAAAAATAGCAGCCTGACTACTACACCAGTTGTGAAAATCAGTAGTCTAGCAGTCACTGGAGGGGACAGACAGTGTTTGGGGTCCCCCCAGAACCCCATTACCAAAGAATAGTCACAATTTGACCTGACAGGTTTTGGAAACTCCTACTCATATGATTCATTTTTATTTGACTTGCCTCAGAGCTCGCCCCATGAAAAAGCTTTTTTTGCCTTGATAGTCTTTATTTTTTAAAGCAGTTTTGAGTTTAAAGAAAAACTGAAAGTACTGAGTTCCAATATACCACTGTTCCTCCCTCTCCCCCCTCCACAGTTTGCCCTATTATTAACATCTTGCATTAGTATGGTACGTTTGCTATGATTGAGGAACCGATATTGATGCATGGTGATTAACTAAAGTCCACTTTTTACATGAGGGTTCACTTTTTTTTTTGGCCGGTCACAATAAAGTTAATTATGATAATAGGCTGGTGGGGGAGAAAGAGACATACAAGTACATATGGGCTGGGCAGCTAAAGTGAAATAGTGTGGCTTCTTCACATTGATGCCATACTCGCAGAGGGGAGGGGTCAAGTCCTCTATGGTTAGAATGCACTTGCGGTCCTTGCTCTTGCTTCTGAAGCTACCAGAGGCTGTCCCCTTCATTTTGCATTGCTGTAATGCATTGTCGGCTATATATGAGATGAATTTCTGAGCAGCTAGGGAGAGGAGCCAAATTATGTGAGGGTCTGAGGCCTCAAAGTCAGCGTGGTTCTGGTAGTAACCCCAGTCACTGCACTGGGATTGTAGATGTGTAATCCTCCAGCTGCATTAGGAAGTTCACCAGAGGCATGCTGGATACCACTGGCTTTACATCCCCATTGCTTGTACTTAGCAGCACATAAACCACATTAGAATGGTCCCCTTGAAGGGCACCTCATCGCCTGACTACACCAGAGCTGCCCCATGCCACTCAACCAACTCTGGCAAGGTGGCCTGGCCCAAGGCCCAGTGCTGCAGGCCAAAGCTGCCACCTCTGGGTCCATGCCAAAAGCCATTGCAGCTCATCAGACCAGTGGGTGAGCTTCACCCTTTCAATTGTACATTGACAAATGCATAATGCATTCTACCACTACAGTATCATACAGAAGAGTTTTACAGTCCTAAAAATCCCGTGTTCTATGTATTCATCCCTCCTTTCCTCTTTCTGAACCAGTGGCAATCACTGATCTTTTTACTGTCTCTATAGTTTTGCCTGTTCCTGAATGTCATATGAATAGAATTACACAGTATGTAGGCTTTCTTCACTTAGCAATATGCATTTAAGATTGCCCTACATCTTTGTGACTTGATAGCTCATTTCTTTTCATTGCTGAATAATATTCCATTGTATACATGTACTTGTTTATCCATTTACCTATTAAAGGGCATCTTGGTTGCTTCTAAGTTTGGGCAACTATGAATAGAGTTGCTGTAAACATTCATGTATAGGGTTATGAACATAATGTTTCTACTCATTTAAATAAATAAGAAGTATGATTGATGGATTGTATTGTGAGACTATATTCAGCTTTGTAAGAAACTGAGATTGTCTTCCAAAGCAGCTGCACCACTTTTGCATTCCTACTGGCAATTGGTGCTGTATGTTTTAGATACAAGTCCTTTAATATATATTTTTCAAATATTTTCCTCCAGTCTGTGGCTTAACATTTCTGCTTTTGCAGAGCAGAAATTTTAATTTTAATAAAGTTCAACTTATCATTTTTTCATTCTTAGATTATGCTTTTGGTGTTATACCTAAAAAATCAGCAGCAAAGCCCTGGCCGGGTAGCTCAGTTGGTTAGAGTATCCTCCCTGTGTGCCAAGGTTTCAGGTTCAATCCCCAGTCAGGGCACATACAAGAATCAACCAATGAATTCATAAATAAGTGAATAACAAATCCTGGAATAAAAACAGACTTATGGATCAATGGAACAAAATCAACAGTCTAGAAATAAAAATTATATTTTTGGTCAATTTTAAAAATATATACTTTTATTGACTTTATAGAGAGAGGAACAGAGAGAGAGAAACTTTGAAGTGAGAGAGAAACATTGATCACTGGCCTCCCATATGCACCCCAACTGGGGACCGAACCCCCAACCTGAGCACGTGCCTTAACTGGTAATCAAACTGGTGACCCAACCACCTGAGCCACACTATCCAGAGCACATTCTTGGTTAATTTTTGACAAAGGTGCCAAGACGTTAAATAGGGAAAGATTAGTCTTTTCAATGAAAGGTGCTGTGACAACTGTATATCTATATAAAAGTGAATGAAGTTAGACCATTACCTCATATCATATACATAAATTAACTAAAATGAATTAAACACCTAAATGTTACAGCTAAAACTATAAAAACTCTTAGAAAAAGACATAGGTGTAAATTCTCATGACTTTGGAATATTCCTTTTTTTTAGATATCACCAGAAGCATAAGCAACAAAAGATAAAAATAGATAAGTTGGACTGACGAATCTCAGAGGGAAGCGGAGGGTGGGTGGGTAGGAGAGATTAGGCTAAGAATTTCTGTGCATATATGCATAACCCAAGGACACAAACAATGGTGTGGTGAGGGACTGGGGAGGGGGGTGGAAGGGGTCAATGGGGAGGAAAAGGGACATCTGTAATATTTTGAACAATAAAAAAAGAAATAGATAAGTTG
Organism: Miniopterus schreibersii; assembly: GCF_964146895.1. Taxonomy (NCBI): domain Eukaryota; kingdom Metazoa; phylum Chordata; class Mammalia; order Chiroptera; family Miniopteridae; genus Miniopterus; species Miniopterus schreibersii. Next base: position 73,408,642 of record NC_138104.1, read on the forward strand.
GATTTCTTCCAAATTGAAAACGTTTGTGTTTCAAAGGACACAATCCAGAAAATTCAAAGGCAACCATCAGGAGCGGCTGGCATGGCTCAGTGGTTGAGCATCCACCTATGAACCAGGAGGTCATGATTTGATTCCCAGTCAGGGCACATGTCCAGGTTCTGGGATCAATGACTCTCTCATCATTGCTATTTCTCTCTCTCCCTCTCCCTCTCTCTGAATCAATAAAAACATTTTTTTTAAAAAAGGGGAAACCAACAGAATCAGAGAAAATATTTGGAAATCATTTATTTGATAAAGGGACTAACACCCAGAATCTATAAAGTACTTTTATAAAACAATAAGAGACAACCCAATTAAAAACTGGGCAAATGACTTAAATAGACATTTATCTAAAGAAGATATTCAATATCATCAGTCATTAGTCATTAGGGAAATGCAACCAAAACCGCAATGAAATATCACTTCACCTCCACTAATTTGATTAAAATAAAAAAGACAGACAATAACAAGTATTGGTGATGATGTGGAAAAACTGGAATCCTCACTCATACATTGCTGGGTTGCAAGATGGTGCAGCCACTTTGGAAAACAATTTAACAGTTTCTCAAAGTGTTAAACATAGTTACCATATGACTCAGCATTACTACTCCTAGGTATATATAAGATAGAAAAAGAAAAAAATATATGTTCACATAAAAACTTCCACATGAACATTCATGCCAGCATTATTCATAATAGCCAAAAAGTGGAAACAACTCAAATGCCCATCAACTGATGAATGGATAAATAAAATATGGTCTATTCTACAATTGAATTTTATCCACCAATAAAGAGGAATGAACAACATAGATGAACCTTGAAAGCATTATGCTAAGTTGAAGACAGTCACAAAAAAACAAATATTGTATGATTCAACTTATATGAATAAATATTCATAAGCCATAGAAAAAGAAAATAGGTTAGTGGTTGCCAGGGGTGGGGGCTGGGGTGAGAAAATGGAAATTAACTGCTAATGGGCATAGGGTTTCTTTTGTGGTAAAATTGAGTGTAGTGATTTTTGCATGACTGTGTGAATATATTAAAAACCACCGAATCGAACACCTAAAATTGTGGCTTTATGGTATGCAAATTGATACATCAATTGTTTTAAAAAGTGGGGCTAATACCTTCCACTTCATAGTGCTGTTGGGAAAATTAACTGAAGACATGTGAAACCTTCTTTTACAAAATTAGGCACCCAAGTATTTGGTGGAACTGAAAATAAGCTTGTTTTCCAACTTTGCTCAGAATTGGATGTAATATATTACTATGGTAAATGCAACAAACAGAACTCCAGGGTCAGAAGCAACTTTAAATGCCCTCTCCTTTTGTGCCCATACATTGAATCAAGTTCTGGCCCATTCACTGAAAGATCTGAGACAAGGTGGACTTTGTTCCCTGATTTTCCTTTCTGGACCAAATAACCATTTCTCCCCACCCAGGAGACAGTTTCTCATCCACACACCTTCCTCTACTAGCAAGCATATCTCCTTCCTCCCAGAAGATGATTTGAGAAAAATCTTCAGACTTGAGAAAAAGTGCTGAGCTGAAAGCAGTATTTCAAAAGAAAAGAGAATTCATAACATCATCCACAACTGACCCCATCCTGCCAGTGTTTGCTTTCAATATTCTGACAACTCAGGGCTTACTGAATAATGAGGCCAATTAACCCTGAGCCCTACATAAATAAAGTTTCAGATGTATTCAGTACTCATAAGGTTTGGAGACCATGATTTTCTGAAAACTTCAAAGAACACGGAGATGCTGAACTCAGAATCTGGTCCCATGACCAGTCTGTTTTCAGGCCTGTTATGCAGTTGTGCCTACCACAGGTAGGCTGGGGAAATGGCTAGACTAGAAGCTCACATTTACTCTCCCATGTTGACTTGCAGCATATATGATTCCACAAACTGCCTTACTCAAGAACACAGCTGTCACATTCTATTGTAATTTGAATCATGATTTTGAAATGGGGCAAAAATTAATGTTACTTTATATCCAAAATATATCTTATATTACATTTTTTTAAAAATATATCTTGATTTCAGAGAGAGGAAAGGAGAGGGAGAGAGAGAGATAGAAACATCAATGATGAGAGAGTCATCGATCGAGCCTACAACCTGGGCACGTGCCCTGAACAGGAATCGAACCCCAATCGCCTGGATCCCAGGTCGACGCTCAACCGCTGAGCCATGCCAGGCCGGGCTACATATATTCTAATATAAAACTAATGAAATATGGCAACATTGAAATATTCCATGTCAGGAAGAATGCATCCCTTACACAAAAAAGTGTCACTATTCCATGACTGAACCTATGTTTGTATCCATCAAGGACATACTATGTGCCAGGCTCCAGTAATATAGAAATGGTAAAAACACAGTTGAAATTCTCAAAAGGAGCTCCATCTTTTGCCAAAAATAAGTTACACTGGAGTGTGTTAAAGAAAAGCAAATAGTGCTATGTGAGCACAGAGTAGAGGACACATACCTGAGTCTGGGATTTCATGGGGGAGAGGGGGAGGTATAGAGAAATGCCTGAGCTGATTCCCAAAGATATAATAAGGACGATAGATGGACAAGAGGATGTTATGGAACAGCTCCAGCAAAATAATAAAATGTGCGTATTTATAAATGTGTAAGATATTTAGTCTAGCTAGAAACAATTATTGAGAAGGGAGTCATAAATTGAGTTAATTTACAATAGATAGGTAAGAAAGGATTTATATTTGGCAAATACATGCACCGTATCAAAATCAGTCCCATCCCACTGAGACTGACCATAAGACTAGTCAAGGAACAGTTGGGCAGGGAAAAGACCTTACTAGGCTTCTTCAAAGGGGCCCCTTGGGGATCCAGAGCTGCCTTAAGAGAGCAAAACTTCAGAGGAGCCTTCAGCCCCACCCCTGGGGATTAGAGTTCAGCTCCTGGTCATAGCTAAAGGAAATAAAGGGAATAAATTCCTTCTAACCACCCTTTCCCAATCCCCCAAATATTCAAGGTTCTCTTTAACAACAAAATGATTTATTTGTAACAGCCCAGTTCCCATCACTTCAATAAAGCACAGGAGGAGAAAAGAGTTACACTGCAAGCATCACATAGTTCAAGGTAGAGCTCCGTGCCGCCCAAGACAGCAAGCCCATCTCCCCCAGAAACCCATGCTCAGAGCCAAACTGACTTTTACAAACAGGCAAGCCCAGAATGAAGTCAGCCCTAGGCCTCAACTCAATGCATCCTTCCCCCACAGCCCTTTAAGCTTGCTAACTGCAGCCTTCCCCCACTTCCACCCACAACCAGGCCAACTCCTAGCCTCTGAGATACCAAGGAGCTTTCTATATGGAGTCATTTACAGGGATTTAAGTGTTACATAAAACAAGACAATACCCTGTGAAGTCTAGTGTTCCATAAAAAGGTTAAAATGACTCCCCTATACATAATCCTAATCAGTAATGGCAGCTCTTTTCCTCTTTCTCTTCACCAGAGATGCAGGCAGTTTTGAAATGGCTTTGTCTCACACAACTTTGTATTCAAGTTTCCCTATTGGTCTTATTAAAGGCTGCTTTCTTCACCTGAGGATAGGAAGGAATCCCAGATGTGTTTCCCAGGTTCAGAGGCAGAGAGGAAAAACCCTGATAGTTTAGGAAGAATACGAAGAACTTCCCTTCTGTTTCCCTTAAAAGATTTTATGAAGATTATTGCCTAAAAGTTTTCTAATCTATCTGAGAGAAGTTAGTTTTAGATTTAGGGGGCAATCCAAGCACAGAGGCAGGCAGTCTTTCTGATTAGGTACTAGTTTCTAGAATATAGGAGGCAAGGAAGAAGAGTATAAAAATCTCAGTTTGCTTTCTCCACCCCAAAATCTTCTGGAGAGCCTCAGAAGGAGGACACTAGGAAGATTCCACCTTCCCCAGGCCTGGGTGGGACAGTGTTTAAAGTTCTACCCAAAATGGACTGGTGACCTTTAATAAAGGCACCATGAAAAGACAAGAAAATAGAGGACATATCCAGAGGAACATCTTACTCAAGCATTAAGGGCTCTGACCAGTGGTCAAAACATAATGATGTTTGGTATCAGAACTATTTTGTAATGTGAGGAGATCATAAACAGGGGAAGAGACTTAAGTAACAACACTTAAGGGAAGGAATAGAACCCATAGATCATCTAGAGGATCCCTTGCAGCTTTAACATTGATATTTGTTTATTTTAAACCCTACTCTAATATCTTGGGAAACCCGAGCTACCTGTACCTTGCTGTCACCTGCATGTGCAGGACTGGGCAATCATATCCTCATACTCCTTGTATAAGATACTCCCATTAGCCTCAACCATAAGGATGCTAATGGGAACATACTTATAAGGGACACAGGAGGGCTGAGGGACACTCTGGTTCACCAGCTCATTGACAAGGTTCTGGATAATGGCGTGATTGGGAGAATTGAGACCATAGCGTAGTACCCGAGGGCAGGCTCCTTTACAGTAGTTTGGGGTATAGAGACTGGGAGCAATGATCCAGTGATCCCAGCCCAGCTGGTGGAAACTGACTTGGAAATGATGGAGGGAACACTGGTTAGTTTCAGGCCCATCACGTTCCTGGGAGGGGCCAGGAATCTTAGATGCAATACTGCCTGCTCGCCGTGCCCTCCGCAAGAGAAGAGAAGAGTCCCTTTCCATAAATTCCTCCAGGCTTCCAGTTAGAAGTTTGGCCTTCAAAACACTTTTATGAGTGTCATTGAAATAAAGTAACAAGAAGGCAGTATCCAAGGATGAAGTGCCATGCCACAGTAGCTCAAGACCCTCACTACCTTTTTGCTGTTGACACATGAAGTGGAGTCGTAGAACCCTGTGTCTCTTGTGATTCCAGAGCCTTTGCTGAATGTGTTGTGTGATATCCATCTCTGTCCAAGTGTTGAATAGTAGGGAAGGCTTTGAGGAACCTCTTCCTGAGGAAGGAAAATGGTTGGTTTGGCTTTTCTGGAGCCAGGGCTCCACATGGCAGGAGAGGTGGAAGCCAGCTAGGTGGAGTTGATGGCGGTAAAGCACAGTGGCTCTGATTAGTTGGTAAGCTACCTGGTTTGGCCTCAGAGGAAAGTCCAGGGTCTGTATATGCTGGGGGCCTGCATAAGAGTAAACAAGAACAGAGGATTAGCTTCTTACCCCCAAGCCTGAAACTCCCTCACAAACCTCAGTGCAGGCTGACAGCTGTAAGCAGCCTTAAAATGAACTCAAGATCATGATAATAGCTATTGTTTATTTAGCATTAGCTCTTTAACCTGCAATAACCTTATAAACTAGTTATTATTCCCATTTTACAGACAAAGAAATTAAGGCTCAGAGAGGCAATGCCAGAGGACATACAGCCCATGTGTGGTAGAATCAAGATTTGAGCCGAAATCGCACTCAGCTCTACCAATTAACTAGCTGTGTTACATTGAATAAACATTGAGTAAGTTACTCTAAGTCTGTTTATTCACCTATAAAATGGGAATGTTAATAGTACTTACCTCATATGACAGTGGTGAGGATTAAGGACACCATGTGTGTATTTTGCCCAATGCCTGGCACCTGGTAAGTTCACAGTAAAGGTTAGCTACGATATGTTGGTTGTTTTCCTTGGAGAAAGGAGTGTAAATTCTGTCTGTTGTCATCTCTGAAACTAGCAAAGGCCCAAGATTGATCTCATCATGTTCCCATGACTTCCTTGAAGTTGATGACTATTTGCATTCCCTAGAGAGCCCTGCACTTCAGGAGCCCACTGCTGTCCTGCGACAGTCTAATGAACATGTTTAAAGCAGAATTAAGCATCATGGGAATAAAGGCAATTCCAAAACACATTTGGTACCAAACTCCCAATGTGGCTACATGGTCTAAATGAAAAAACTGCTTGGTATACAAGGATATTGGGGTACAGCATTTAAACACTTGAAAAGTTATGAACAGACCTTAGAGTCAAACAGACGAGCTCAAATCCTGTCTCTGCCACCCACTGTCCTTGTGACCTTTGCAACTTATTTAACCTCTGTGATTTAGTTGTTCTTGTCTTTAACAATTAGGCTAATTGCTCCATGACAGCGAATGATAGTAGTTGTCATTAAGGATTAAGTACAATAGCAGATATTCACTGAGCCAGGTATACAGACTCTCAGATTTTAGCTTGTTTTTGTCCTTTCTGAGGCTTTGTAAATTTCCCCAACTCAGCCTTCTGTACTCTTTGCCTTCTAAGAATAACATATAAAAAGCCCTCCACAAGAATGTATATGGGTATTTCTCAATTACAGTTTTCAGTGATATAACAAGCAGTAAGAATTTCTTTGAAAGATAGTTGACACATCACTCAGTTGCCCTGGGGCCTGGAAGAGATTCCTCAGGTAGGCCTGAAGGCAATCCATTCTTAAATTGGGCCCCTAAAGGGTAGCAGGATTGGAGCCAGCTTTTCCCAAGTTTGCCATTCTTTGAAAACCAAGCCTGAGAAAACAATCTGCCTACCAGGCAATGAAATCTGACAGTAAACTCACTGATCCTCTACACTCTTCCCCCCTCCCCCGATTTCTCTGCCCTCCAGGACAGCATGGAATGATAACTCACCTCTGAGAGGCCTTGCTACATTAGCTGAAGGCCTCACCAGCCTCACCATTGTGGCCCCAATTGTGCGGTTCTCCCTAGGGTGCCCACGCGTGTCAGCTGAACGCTGGTACAACTCCAGCATGTATTTCATGGGATACCCTAGGACTTGTGGCTTCCTCTGCTGCTTGCCAGGGGCTTCTTCTAGCAGCTCCCGAATCAGGGGAAAGGTGGGGGCCTCAGCCAGGAGGGCAGTAGAGGGTTGCCCTACCTTTTCCATTTGGACTCTGTGTTCTGTAAAAAGCACCAGTCCCCAAAGAAGAATAATTCTAAAGATGCTGAGGAGGACCATCTTGAAAGGCTGGTTTTCAGCAACACATTCCAGACCAAGCCCAAAGGATATCACTCTGTTCCTTTCTTTTCACACAGGTAACTGCATCCTGACTTCACAACTACAAAGGACAGGGCAAGAGAAAATGAAAGGCAGGCAGACCCTATGTTTCTTCTTCTGGGTGGATTTTCTGGACCAAATGAGGTCTCCTAACTTGGCCTCTTTGCATCAAAACCAATAGAAACTGCAGGTGGGACAAGGCAGTATGTCCCCCAAACCCTGCTCTCCAGGGCTGGTAACAAGATAGCACTTACTCGGAGGCTGAGGTAACTTAAAAGAAGCTCATTCCAGGACCTACTCCCTTACCTTATCCACTAGGATGAAAAAAAGCAGCACCAGCCTGCTCTGCTTCACAGCTTTAAAGGAAGTCTCTCAATCAATTCTTAAAGGGCCAGAGGCCTCCTTCTCCCATCCCACTTCAGTGCAGTACTGTCTCTAATGCAGCATTTCCCAAAATGTGGTCTGCTGATGACTTGCAGTAAAATGATCTGTGGTACTGGTAAGAATGTAGATTTCTGGGTCCCCAGAAATTTGAATCTTAACAAATATTCTAAGAAGTTCCTATGAACACTAAAACATGGAAACTGCTGTGTGGCTGCTAGAGCTTGAAGAAGATGCCTTAACAGTGGTTCTCAATCTTGGCTGTACATTGGAATCACCCGGGGAGCTTTAACTATGATGGATGCCTGGGTACCATCCCCAGAGATTCTGATGTAGTGGGTCTGGGGTGTTACCAGGGCATCATGATTTTTCAAGTTCTGCAGGTGATTTTAATGTGCAGCCCCCTTTGAGTACCCTGACTTAGAATTTTCTGGTTTACCATGGAAGGTGTTGAGATCCTGAGTGGGCTTCATCAGAGAAGGCTGGGGCGATGGAAGATAAATCTGTGGAAGTTGGCTGGGAGCTCGCCTAGCTTGGCTGGTTAATGGGAGGCAGCAGGGCTGGGTCAGTTTAGTTAAGGCTGCCCAGGCCAAGATTCTGCAGAAAAATGGTTGGTGGAGTTCTGCTTCTGTCCAAGGAGAAGCAGTTTGTTGGGGCTCTAAGGAGGAGGTGGGGCAGGAAGTCAAGCTGTGGCTCTAGAAGATGATGTGGCAGGCCTGATTGGTGGAGACCTTTACCTCATACCAAAAATATCTATAGACAAGCATCATTATTGTGGAACAGGCACGGATGTTGTAATCACAATGTGCTCCCCACGATGTGCTAGTTCTGGGCTCATTAGCTGTGGAGAGGCAGCCAAGAAGCCTCTCTGTCCTCCATGTCTGCACCACTCCCCCCTCTTCTCTACCCCTTCCTTTAAATTGTGATTCTGTCTCTTATTAGCTATAATTTAACTTCCCCAAAGCAAGTCTCTTCATTTTCCTGAGCCTCACTCTCCTCACCTGTAAAATGGAGATAACATGTTTTATCTCACAGGTTGTCGTAAGGATACAAGGAAATAATCTATGTTAATTGCACAAACCTAATTAGACACAGGACATGGTTACATGCTCAAAATGATTTGTTCCCTTCCTTTATTTTTTCTAACATGACCTTGGTCCCTGACATGTATTGTAAAACAAAAGGCCTGGGCTTATGGGTCTTTTATATCTGGACTCAAATCCCAATTTAAAAACCCATTAGCTGGGTGACTTTAAACATTTCTCCCGGCCTGAATTTCTTCACCTGAACTGGTGGGTCCTTCAGAGAGTTGTTGGGAGAATATTGTATACATTTGGATTGTATACAATAATATACAAGTAAGGGATTCAAACAGATGATTCACAGTAGGCAAAACTTGAATGCCAAAAATATACAAAAAGGTGTAATAGAAGTCAGAAAAATGCAATTTAGAATCACATAAGATACGATTCCACACCCATAGAATTGGCAGCATATTAAAAGTGTGATGCTATTAAGTTCAGGTGAAGATATAGGTAACATAGGTAACTCTTACATTGCTGTTGGGGATGTGATTTGATACAATCACTTTAAAGAGCAATCTGTATTACCTCTAGTGAGGTCGAAGATGTATAATTCAGCAATACTATTTCTTGAGCAGTACCTTTTAGAAATTTTTGTCTGACTCAGAGAAATAAATACATTTCACATCGCAACCCAATACAAACATAAGCACACTCTCACGTACACATATATACTTGAAGTAAACTTCCTGAAACAGTACTTATCCTTACAACATATTGGGAGGGGTAATATATCATGATGGGTAAGAACACAGCTCTGGAGCCAGAATCCTGTTTAAATTCAGCTCCACCATTTATAATTTTTTAAAAGTTTTTATTGGTTTCAGAGAGAGGAAGGGAGAGGGAGAGATACAGAAACATCAATGATGAGAGAGAGTCATTGATTTGCTGTCTCCTGCAAGCTGCCTACTGGGGATTGAGCCCAAAACCTGGGCATGTGCCCTGACCAGGAATCCAACTGTGACTTCCTGGTTCATGGGTTGATGCTCAACCACTGAGCTATGCCTGCTGGCTCCACCATTTATTAGACTGATCTTGGGCCAGTTACTCAACTTCTCTGTGCCTCAGTTTTCTCATCTGTAAAATGGAAACCATAGTCTCTCTCTGCTTTAATTTTCTAATATGTAAAATGGGATTAATCAAAAGACCTCATAGCATTTTTGGAAGAATTAAATGAGTTAATACAATAATAATGCTAAGACCTCATAGCATTTTTGGAAGAATTAAATGAGTTAATACACTTAAAAGAGTGCCTGGCACAAAGTAAGTACTAGACACAGGTTAATTGTTACTACATTTGATGCAAGTTGTGCTCACCAGAAAGCTTGGCTCTCCCTGACATGCTAGTTCTGGCCTCATGAATTGCAGAGAGGCAGCCAAGAATCCTCTGTTCCCCTTGTCTGCACAGCTTCTCCCTCTTCTCTTACCCCTTCTCTGCTGCCCCTACGTTCTCTTTGGCCCTTGACCTCTGTCTGTTACCAATTTAAACTTCCTATTTTTCTATTCAACATAGCTAAATAAAAGAACAAGTTGTCAGGACAACTATCAAAGGGTCCATATAAGAGTTTTGGGCACAGTTTTCTTTGATGTTTCAGTGGTATTGGATTGGGATTACATCTGTCAAGAACATTTTTCTGCCATCTCTTAGCAATGAGATTTTGACACAGGATCAAAAGAAGTAAAAAGAAACAACATATTACACTGGAAAGAGCATGATTTGGGTTTGAATTCCTGGTTCTGACAGTTATTGGCTGTTGCTTAATCTCTCTGCATCTCAACTTTTTTTAACTGTAAATTGGAGATATTCTTAACCTTCCAGGATTGTGATAAGATTTAAATGAGATAATGTATATAAAGTATCTGGCACATAAATAATCCTAAATAAATGGTAAATTTATCATTAATAACCTATGATTTTAAAGTATATATAAAGTATATCTGACTGAAGGAGATATCTACTCAGTATTCTTCTAAAGTTCAGCTGAATTTTTATTCCATCCCTTTACCCAACAATGCTTCAAGAGACTCACTTCATTGAATAGGTCAGCTTTCTTATTTTCAGAAAAAGATTCAAAAACCAACCCCATTCTTACCACCAAAATTGAAAAAAGCTGACATGATTATTTCCTGGAAATGCCCCCTGGTGGGCCCAATGTATGCTACTGCCCCAAACCCCCAGAAGAGGGCATCAACTTTCTTTTCAGCCTTATGGTTGGATGTGTGGGGTAAGGTGGAAGGGCGGGTTATAGGTGAGAGGAACAGGATCAACTAAAGGATATTTACCAAGACTTCTTGCTTTAGAAAAGCCAGTATGTGGAAAACAACTAATTGTATAAATTGGACACTTTAGGAGGAGATTATTGACGTGACAAAAGGGATTCTTGAAACAACAAAATAGGTCACCACAAGTTGCTTTGAGCAGCAGGAACCCTTATGTGGTATGGGTTAACTTTTGAAACTAATGTGCTGGGCATACTTGTAAAGTGCATAAAATTTGCAAAAGAGTAGAATTGTGTCTAGTTTTTGGGAGAATGACTATTGTATAAAGTATACATGTATAATAGATTCTTTCTTTTACATGATTATAATTCACATTTTTTTTGCAATTGTATTCATTCAACAAATCTAATATCTAATTAAGCATCTCCTTGTGTTAGATATTAAGGGTACAGGCCTATAGCCAGACTTCAGGGGTTCAAACTCCAGCTCTATCATTTAATTAGCTTGGTAATTTGGGGCAACTGACTTGATGTTTCTCTGCCTCAGTTTTCTCATCTAATAACAAGAATATTAATAACACTGCTAATAACAAGAATAATAATAACACTGTTGTGATGATTAAATGAGTTAATCCATGTAATAAGCATAGTGTGTTCTAGACACTATATTAGACCCTGGGACTACAGAAATTAATATGCCAAGTCCTCTCTCTTCAGTACTCCCAGGCACTGTACTAGGCACTGAAGTAGGTTGATGGATACCAAGATAAAATAGAAAAAATAGGAAACATTTCCCCAAACCAATACATTTTCTCTAATTACTGTTCTGAGATCTTGAAATATGGACCTATTTTCTAGATGTGTTTTGTTTATAAAATCATTTTCTATAAAACAAAGATTATAGGGACGGGGGTTGAGGATGGGTGAAAAGGGGAAGGGATTAGATGTACAAATTGGGGATGTAAAGTACAGCTTAGGGACTATAGTCAATAATATTGTAATAACTAGGTATGGTGTCAGATGAGTACTAGACTTATCGAGATGATTACTTTGTAAGTTATATAAATGTCTAATCACTATATTGTACATCTGAAATGAGTATAATATTGTATGTCAACTGTATTTGAAAAGTAAAAAAACCTATAAAAAACAGGTTATGGTATATTTTTAGAAATATTTATTAATTTGGTACTAGACTACATTCTTTTATATTATACTCATTTTATCTTCATATCAACTCTGTGAATTAAGTATTGTTATTCCCATCTACAGATAAGTAAACTGAAGATAGATAAAGGAAACTTGCCCGAGGTTCCACAGTTCTCAAATGGTGGAGTGTACTGGGATTTGGTCTCCAAGTCAGATTAATCTTAGAGTCTCTCTCTCTCTGTACTTTGTAGGTTGCTATGTAAACTGCCAATAAGCATTTAGCCCCTTAACAAGACTCAGTTACCCTATAAGGTAATCTCACAGAGGTTCCTGAATAGAATACTAAAATATAAGCTCTGTGAAGTCAATGATCATGCCTATCTTATTTATTATTATAGGTACTCAATAAATATTTGTTGAACAAATGGCTGCAATAGAAGCTTATTATTCTTGCCAAAATCTAGGCTGATGAGCAGACTCTTGCTGGATTCTTGTTGTAATGTTACCTCAGAGACGGCTCTGAGCTATGAAGTAGAAGAAAATCTGAAACAATCACTTTTCCCTCCCTGTGCTTTCAACTCCTTTTTTAAAAGAGTCATTATTGCCTGTATTAATAAGTCCTTGTGATTCTCTCCATCCCTACTGATGCCAGAGGCCCCAGTAAAACAAGAACCCCCTTTGTCATGCCTGGGTAGCAAGAATAACTGCTCACAGCATTTGGAAATGGGCAGTGCACCAGCCTCCCTAGTCTGAAGACCAGGAAAGGCCTAATTTAATTGCAGTTCATTCAGGTCCAGACTCCTAGGTAGCCAAATTAGTCTTGGGTCATGGACACTGCACTAAAACACACTCATCAAGCATCAATGGTGTACTAAGCATTGTGTTGGGTGTGTGATGGTGGAACCCAATTCAGCAAGGAAAACCTTTGTAAAGGTCCCAAGGATGCAAAAGATCCATATGGCTAGAGTGCAGAGAAGAGACTGGGGGAAAGAATTCCAGGTAAGGATGGTATGGTAGCTAGGAGCCAGGGCATGAATGGTCTTGTAAGGGCTACTGCTAGCTTTTGTGCATCTTTTTGACAATTAACAGGACAAAGATGCACACCAAAGTCTGCTTTTCCAAGGCCCGGGTCCAGAAGCAGATCAGGCAAAGATTCAAAGCACCCAGAGGTTCCCCTCTGCCTGCAGGGTGATTAATCTGAGTGTCTTAATGAGCCTCAGGCTATAGACCACAGCAAGGCATAAACTCCACCCAGTGGGGTGAAGGTTTACCAATGGGTGGGGCAATTGCTTCCCCCCACTTCCAGGCAGAAGTTGCCTGGCTGGCAAAGGTGTGCCCGAGAAAGATGTCCTCTGCAGTATTGGAGAATGACTCAGCACAGGAATTCAGATGGCTGCCCTCTGAGCTCTATCTCCAGAGCCTACAACTCTGGATTCTTCTCACACAACTCTAGTCCACTCTGCCCTCCCCCTGCTGGAGCCCAAGGTGAGTGGCTGCACATGAAACTTTGTGCATTGGCTCTTTAAGAGGGTGCCTGCATTTCCAGCTATCTCTTCCTGGCAGACAGAAACCCTGCTGCTTTTCAAAGCCAGAAGTTATGTGGGCACCTTTCTCAGTTCTGGTGCTCTGGGCTGGGGAGCCCAGCTTGGGGTTTAGACCCCAGAGTTCTCAGTGGGAACCTCCCACAGCTGAGAGGTCCCTCCTGACCTTCAACTGCTGCCTGAAGCAGCTGTAATTATTTCATTAATTACAACTGTGAAATAGGTATGGGTATTCCTGTTTTACAGAAAGAGTAATTGAAGTTCAAAATAGTTAAGTGATTTAACTGACCAGACCTCTCTCACCTCCGCATTTCCTACTAGTCTCTATGCAATCTCCACTTTATGTCCTTGGTTATGAGGGTGCTCTCCAGCTAGTCTTCAGTTGATTATTCAGGATGGTTTTTATATCTTTTAGTTGTAATTCCAGCTTGATCCTGGGAGAGTGTCAGTGTAGCTTCCACTTAATCTGCCGCCATCTTGGAATCTTCTCTTTTCGACAAAACAGGAGTGCACAAATGAGAAAAAGATAACCGTTCTAAATAGACACAGGTCTATGCTGAATTTCAGCCCTCACATGCCCCCTTGACAGGGCATCTTTGTGTAGTGCACTAACTGCACAACTATTTGCAACTATCCTATTTTTAAGGCTTTTGGCCTTCTCTGTGCTTTAGCCACACTGACCTTCTGGTTATCTTTCAGTTTTTCCATCAAACTATAATACCTTTGCCTCAAGGTCTTTACATATACTGTCTACTATGCCCAAAATACTCTCTTCCCCTCTCCTTCCCCAGAGTACTCCCACTTAGCCTTTCTATCTCAGCTAAAGTATCACTTCCCTGAGGAAGCCTTCCCTGAGACCTTAGATTAGATCTAAAGAACATTTAAGGAAGATTTGCAATGAGGATGACACTTGAATTGGGTTCTTAGTTTGAGTAGGATTTTAATAGGTAGAAAAAATAAGATGTGCCATTCTGGAACCAGAATATTTTAAATATTGCCCTCAAAATTGTAAGAAGGATGGGTTGAAGAAATCTTAAAAGGTTCTGCAAAACAGGACCTAAAGAACAGTCATCCCTACTGTGGGACACTTAGGGAGAGCTGAGAAGCAGTTGTAAGGAAAAAATTCACATACAAGTCATGCAATCTGAGCATATATTGGATGCTTTGTGCATGTGTTATTTCATTAATTACAACTGTGAAATAGTTACGGGTATTCCTGTTTTACAGAAAGAGGAACTGAAGTTCAAAACAGTTAAGTGATTTAACCTGGATAACATAGCTATAATGAAAGGCAGATTTGCACTCAGATCTTCTGACTCCAGGTCCAGGGCTTTTATTGTACCTTTGAGGAGTCTGTACTTACCTTCTGCAGTACTCTCAAAGTTTGGCTTCCCATTATGGGTTTCCAGAATTTGGTTTTCAGCATAAGAATAGAGAAGCTTCTACCCAAATGGCTCCTATCAGAGCTCTCATGATGTTCCTGAGATCCTTGGGCTGGAGGGAATGTCCAAAAAGGAATCTCTGGAGATAGCAATCAAGAAACATAACCTTGTAAACCTTAGCAAGAGTGCAGAATTTTAATTTTCCTCATTGCTTATAGACCATATCACTCCTAGGTGACCAGAAGAGCCAACTACGACACAACTAAGAGCTAATGATGATACATTCTGAATATCCTTTTGGCCTCAGAGACAGCATTAGCTGGTGTAGCTTTTGGAGTTTTGGCTCATACCTGGATAATCAGTTTATCAGTAAACCATTGGCCATATTTCCATTCTCTGGCCTCCTTCCCTCTGGTCCCAGTAGCCACTTGTATTTTTTAAAACTTTGATACTAAAGCAAATGTCTAAGTAATTGACTTCTTACGTAACAGATAGGGGACTGTCCTTCCCCTAAAACTCCTACAGAGACTGGTTGCATAAGTATAACTCCATTTTCTATTGTATGTCAATTTTACAGGAGTTGGGCATGACTGAATACCAATGGAACTTGGGCCAGAACAACTCACTACAAGGAAGACATTCTGGATACTTGGGACAAAAGAGAAGGAAGTTAAGAGTAGCTTTTTCAAAGACTCAGTAGCTATTTTCCTGCTCTGTAAGTCTATAAGCCCTGATCTCATCTCAAAAGCCAGTGTGAGTGAAAGTGGTCAAAAGGTACAAAATTCCCATTATAAATTAAATAAGTCCTGGGGATGTAATGTACAGCATGGTGATTATAGTAAATAATACTATATTGTATATTTGAAACTAAGATAATGTTATATGTCAATTATATTTCAATTTTTAAAAAAGCGAATGCAGAGTTTGGTGTTAAAAAGGAAAAGACCTAGAACTTGGACCTAAGGCAAGCACTTGACACTAACAGTGGGGGAGGTGTAAGGAATTTTTTTAGAATGGTCACTTTCTCAAAACAAATCCTTAACAATGTCCTGCTGAGTCAGATAGGGCTAGAAATGTCTTTGTCTTACTTTTCATTTTTGATGTCAGGAAGAAAGTGCACAGGTTGATATTTCTCCTTCACTGTCCATAAGAAGTGTTCCCTTCTGTTAATACTGTGGCAAGACTTCTGGAAAGACCAGAGCATAAGCCCCAATGGGTGTGGGAGCCAAAATCTGGGATGCAACCAATGGGGAGCATGAGGTTTGGAATTACATGTTGCTTGCCTCTGCTTTCTACCTTAGGCCCTGAGGTTTACTTCTCCATTTGGGCCATAAGGAGAGTTCAATGCCATCTCTCACACTGCAACTGAAAGTTGAAGATGAAGGCAAACTTGTGAACAACCAAATTAGCCCTAGAAAAATTGTTTACATAAACTTGGAGACTTCAGCCAAATCTCTAAGCAGACCTCAAATCTTTTGGATTCTCCAGAAAATCTAGTGAATGTTTTTGTGGTGTTTTTCTTTTTGTTTCTTCTTAGGTTAAAGAAAAGCTGGTAGAAATCCCAGGGAGAGGCCTTGGGGCAAAAAGAGAATAAGGGAGGATAATAGTCAGTTCCAACTTGGGAAATGATTGTAAAAATGATTAGGAACTTAGCTGAGAATGTCACTGTGTTCTCAAAGACAGTTCTCAATCTTTCAGAGTATCTACTCTTCAGATCGTGAAGTAGGCCTCCAAATTCAGAAAGCCCTTCCTCTTTAATAGAAGAATATATGTTCTCTGAGAAAAAATTGTATTCACATGTATATTCACAATGAATATTTATTAACTACTTCCTAAGTGTCAGTTCTGTGTTGGGGACACAGAAGAGCACAATACTAAGAGTGTTCCTCTCCTTGTGGAGTTTATAGTCCAGTAGGGGAGGCAGGCATTATGTAGACAACCTCAAAAATGAATAAATATTTTAAATTGTAATGGAATGCTATGAAGGAAATTTTTGATCTTCCCTAGGAGCATAACCCAGAAGGAGATGAAGGTGAGATGGAAGATCTAATTTAATCAGATGGGTCCAGGAAGGTTCTGAGCAAAGAAGTGTCTCTACTTTTTTATTTCACCCAAGGAAGTGATATATTTTTATTTTAAAAACATTTAATATGCTTTTATTGATTTTAGAAAGAGAGGTAGGGAGAGAGATATAGAAACGTCAATGAGAGCGTAACAAGGATTGGCTGCCCCCCACAAGATCAAGCCCACAACCCAGGCATGTGCCCTGACTGGTGATTTCCTGGTGCATGGGATGACGATCAACCACTGAACCACACCAGCTAGTACAGAGAGTGACATTTAAGTGGTGACATAAGGGTTAAGCAGGAGTTCACCAGGTAAAGATATGGGAAAAGAATATTCTGGGAAGAGGACACCAATATAAATACTCTGAGGCAATAAAGGGAGAGAGGGGGTGGGGAAGAAAAGAGAAAGAGAGAAAGAGAGAAAAGAAAGGCCTGGATGTCCTCAAGGAATTGAAAGAAAGCAAGTTTGGCATGGGCACAGAGCATAAAATGAGAAAATTTGGAAAGGGCCAAACTTTGCAGTGACTATTTAGACTATATCAGTTATTTTGCATTTGAGAGAGGAAGAATTAAAAACTAATTGAACCCTACTTGGTTGGAGCATTGGCTCGCAGACTGAAGGGTCCAGGGTTTGATTCCAGCCAAGGGTGTGTACCTCAGATGCAGATTTGATCCCCTCTTTCTCTTTCTCTTTCTCTTTCTCTTTCTCTTTCTCTTTCTCTTTCTCTTTCTCTTTCTCTTTCTCTTTCTCTTTCTCTTTCTCTTTCTCTTTCTCTTTCTCTTTCTCTTTCTCTTTCTCTTTCTCTTTCTCTTTCTTTCCTCTCTTTCTTTCTCTCTCTCTCTCTCTCTCTTTCTCTCTCTCTCTCTCTCTCTCTCTCTCTCTCCTCTCCCCTCTCCCCTCTCTCCTCTCTCCTCTCTCTTCTCTCCCTTCCACTCTCTCTGAAAAGCAAAGCAAAAAATATCCTCGAGTGAGGATTTAAAATAAATAAATAAATAAATAAATAAATAAACAAACTAATTGAATTCTGGTGTGCTCCATTAGAGACTTGGTGATCCTTGTTACTAAGTTGAAGAGCACTGGGAGAAGAGCAAGTTTGGGGAAGAGGGGAGATAATGAGTTTGATTCTGGACAATGTGATTTCAAATGCATGGCATGTAGGCAATTGGATATGCTATTTAGAAGTTCAGAAGCAAAACCTAGAAATACAAAACTGGGAGATGTTGGTGTATACATGATTATTGAAGGTAATGGAAATGGTTGAGTTTATCTAGAGGAGAAAATACAGGGGAAGAAAATACAGAGTGAGAAAATGAGAAGGCTTAGGTTGAAACTTAGATGATTCCAACATTTTAAGGTTGAGTAGAGGTAAGAAGGCCAAGGAGCCAGGAGGAGAGCCAGGAGGATGTTGCGGCCAGAAAATAAAGATAGACAATGTTTCAAGAAGTAAATGATGAACTGTATTGAATTAGGCATAGAAGTAGAGAATATGAAAACAAAGAAGTGACCATTGGCTTCAGCATTAAGGTCATTGATAAACTTAGTGAGAGCTGTTTGGTGATGTAGTGGTAGCACTAATCTAATTGTACTGCATTGGGTTTGGGAGTGAATAGGAGGTGAAACAATGGAAAAAAATCAGACTAGAAATTCCTTTCAGAAGTGTGGTTGTAAAAGAGAGAAAAGAGAAAGTGGTAGCTAGAGGAGCGTGGGGGATCCAGAAAGTTTTTTATTAATGGGTGAAACTTTTAAGTGCTGATGGGAAAGCATCATGTATCAACTCTACTTTTCATGCTCTAAAGACCAGAAATCAGTCAAGGTCAGGCTGTAGATAGAATGCTTGGGTCTACTGCCAGCCAAAGCAGATTCCCTTGGGGTGTCCTGATCAGACCCAGTTACACTGCTCTCAATTCCTTTTAAATAAGCTATACTTTAGTTTCTCTGATGACCCCTAAAGAAAGGGGGGATTTCTTATAATGTTTATAAGCTAAGGCCCTGTTTTTCACTTGGATGATATCTTGTAACTGTCTTTCGTTTTGCTCAATGTTGTTTAAAATGTGACTACTTGAGTAACCTTTCTAAAACACACATCTGATCATGTCACTATTCTCCTTAACATGTTTCAGTGGCTCTCTGCTACCTGCAAGATAAAGTCCCAAATTCCTCAGAATGACAAGCAAGGCCCTTTCTGGCCTGTTCTGTAACTATTTCTCAGGCCTCATCTATATTTACACTCACATTTGCATCCTACACTCCATTCAAGCCCAAGTATTAACAATTCTTTGAACCACCGCTTAATTTTCCCTGACTTTTCTCAAGCTGTTCCCCTTGTCTGGAATGCCTTCAGCTGAGGTACTAAAAAAAATACCTATAAAATAAATAAATAAATAAGTAAGTGAATGAATGAATGAATGAATGAATGAATGAATGCATTTACCTCAGTTTTCTTGGCTACGTAGAAGATGTACATGGTAATGATTGGGGTATTTATTTGGGGAAATTGGAGAACAGTCACATGGTAGGATTTCAGGTAATCACTGAGATCCTCACTGCATTAAACCATCATTCTTGTTAGCCTATCACTGGACCTTATTCCATGAGAGTTTTATTTCCCTCAGCAAGGGCTTGGTGTTACTGGAAGTCTCTGAGGGAGGGAGGAGTGCTGAAAAGAAAAGAGTGAGTAAGAGAGAAATTGCAAGTAAGAGGCATGGGTGGGAAACAGCCATCAGAACCTCTTTGCCCAGAACTTATGTTGTGATGGCACCAGAGCAGAAACAAGCCAATCTGAAATATAATCAAGTGCAGGGAAAAGATTAATTTAGAGCCTAAAATACTCTTTAGGAAATTTTTAATCATTCTGTTGTTGAGCTAAAAGGCAAATTAAAATTACTTACACTCTCCATCCCAGAGACCCAAGGTAGAGAACTAAGTGGAATGCAGCAGGGCGTTTGGCCATTTCCCGAGACAGATCATTTCCAGTAAAGCCCTTTTTGTTTGAGAAGAAAGGAGGTTGGTAGATTAGGATCCTCTAGCAGAGCCAAGTCCATGGGACAAATAGCTCCAGAAAACCCCAGGCTTTTCATAGTACCTGTGGATGGACAGGAGAGACCTGGCTCACAGATATAACAAATCTGGTGAACAGGCCAAGATCCCTCCTCTTTTGGTCACTTTTAGGACTATCCATAAGGATATCAAACCCACCTAGCCTTCTGTGCTTTTCTGGGCTGTCTAGGATTAGTGTTTCTGGAAGTCCAATGTCCCAGGTGAAAGATTTCTACTCTTCTACAAGACCCTAGACTAGAACAGAAAGTAGGAAGTAAGAAAATCAAACTCCCTTGTATTTCCCCTCTGTACTCTGCTCCCTGTTAACTACTAAGCCTACCTCCCTTCCATTGGCCAATTTCATTAGTTTTTTGAGGAAAAAAAACATTGGAGAATTGGATAGGAAACAAAGCTTAGGCCCGGCCAGGCGTGGCTCAGCGGTTGAGAGTCGACCTAGGATCCAGGCGATCAGGGTTTGATTCCTGGTCAGGGCACATGCCCGGGTTGTGGGCTCGATCAATGACTCTCTCATCATTGATGTTTCTATCTCTCTCTCTCCCTCTCCTTTCCTCTCTCTAAAATCAATAAAGATATATTTAAAAAAAAAAAAAACAACCCAAAAAAGCAAAGCTTAGAATTCAAAAATAAAGAACAAATATTGTATGTCAACCATAATTGAAAAATAAATAAAAAAGACAAAGCATGGGAAAACACAGGATACAAATGAGCATATGGGCCTGGTTAAAGGTCCCATAGAAGTGATCGGACTCAGTTTATTCAAATTCCACATTTGCCACATTATTAGGTATATGGCTTTGGAAAAGCTTTTCACTGAGCCTCTATTTCCCCACCTGTAAAGTGAAGTTAATACTGCCAACTTTACCCATATGAGGATTGAATGCCTGGCACCTAGGAGGTAGTCAATCAATGCTAGTTAATTTTTCCTCTACTTGTGGAAACGGTGGGGTGGTAGGTGAATCTTGTTCTAAGGGACAAGCATTTTTAGATCCTGAGGTCTGGATTGAGTAGAAAGGGCTTGGCTAAGTACTCAGATCTTATAGAGGGTATGTAGAGAGGAGGATCCCCTCTATATCCATCCATTGGATGGATGAAGTACAATTGTAGCCAGGAACTATTATCTGGGTACTTTATATATGGGTAAGTGGAGTTTGGGGGAACATGTAAGGGAGTGACATAACAGGCCCTGTAAAACCATAAATTCTGGGCCTCTTACCATGTCTGGCTTAGCTTTGCACTTGCTGTGTTATCTTATATAAGCCACTCTGTTTTCCCAATTTTAACTGCTTTCTTTCCTCTCCCACCCTAACCCCCACCATAAAATCAAGACAGAGTAATTACTATTTACAAACTCTGAAACTCTAGGTGCTCTGTAGAAAAGGGGAAAGGAGGGTGAAAATTGAGAGAGAGAGATCTAGAGATCTAGAGAGGTACTCCAGAAAGAATTTTTGCATAAGAAGGGGTATGATTTGGCATTTAACTTGTGGGCTTTAAGACCAGAATTCATAACTATCTCTTTGTCAAGAGTGAAATTTGGCTGACTGACCAAATTGGAGGGCCTTGCTTTGAGCCACCTAAGATAGAGGTTAATAAAGAGTTTATATTGTATGTCATGAACATTTTTACAGGATTGGTAAGGGTTTTGTGGTGTAAGTAAAGCTGTAGATGACTGGTAAATAATATTCACCATGCCATCAATTGGGTGATTTTTAAATCACCCAATCACTTATGTAAGGAACTCTACAAGTAGCCATATTAAGCATGTTTTTTCTCTCAGTCTTTCTACTCTCTGGAGATACATTTCTATCTCTTTCCTTTCACCATCAAACTTCTGATTCCATAATTCATAATTGTGCTCTGACTGCTGCTCCTGCCATTCAACTTGTACTATTATCTCAGGCGTTTCAACAACCTCCACATAGTCTAAATCTCTGTCATTCTCTCTCACAATCCTTTAATGTTGCTGATTTCTTCCTCTTAAACTCTTCCCCCACCCCTCCCCAGGCTTCCATGAGCCAGCACATGTCAGTTTCTGTTACTACCTTTCTGACAGCTTTTCTTTGCCTCTCAAGGCTCCATTTTTCCTCTGGCCCACTCAGAGCAAGTTTTCTTATGATTCTCTCCCCAACTCCCTTCTCTTCTGCAGACTATATCTTGGCTGCCATGTTCCCACAGCATCTGCTGTCCTCTCTCAGTGATTTTGGTCTCCTTATCATAATCTCAAGCCCCAGTTAGTATTTCTAATTGCCACCTGGACATCTCTACCTGGATTTCTATTGTCACCTGCTACTCTTGTCTTAACAACATATATCTACTTTCCCAAGCCAGTTCTCCATTCATGTATTCCTTTCTATTATTATCAATATCACTTCTTCTTCCAAGAAACCCAGTCATCCTTGATCCCTCTTTCTCCTTCATCCTTTATATTTAGTCCCCACATCCTCTTAAATCTACTTCTCAAAAGTATGTTAAACCTGTTCCCTTTTTGCCATTCCCATTGCTACCACTAAAAGTCTGGTTCTCATTACTTCTTCCCTGAATAATTACAATAACCTCTTTGTACATTTCATCATTGCTACAACAACTCATTTTTTTAACAAATGTATTGGGTCACAGTGTGCTGGGCACTGGGTATACAACTGTGTACCTTATCTCAAGGAACATGCAGTTTAGTATGGAAGGCAGACAACTGAAGAGGAAATAATCATATAGAGGAGATAAGTGTCAGAATAGATGTAACTTTGGGACACAGATGGACAGCCCTAACCTAGACTGCAGGATTAAGGAAAGCTTCACAAAGTGACAGCAATAAGTATAGGAGTTTCAATATAATATTCTAATCAGAGGGATAGGCATGAGCAAAAGCATGGGAGTAAAGGAGAGCACACACTTTTGGGAAATGCAAGTTATTAAAGATGACTAGAGTACAGCCTAAGAGTAGGGCAGGAGGAGAGATTGATTGGCAGGGGTCAGACCATGAAAGGTCTAGTATGCCTGCTGAAGAATTTAAAGAGCTTGGGAAACTATCAAAATATTTTAATCAAGAAAG
Source organism: Miniopterus schreibersii (assembly GCF_964146895.1). Lineage (NCBI taxonomy): Eukaryota > Metazoa > Chordata > Mammalia > Chiroptera > Miniopteridae > Miniopterus > Miniopterus schreibersii. Next base: position 73,431,554 of record NC_138104.1, read on the forward strand.
GAATGCTATCTGATTTGTACCTGAAGAAGTTTGCCCTGGCAGTAGTGTGAGGCTGAATTGGACAATGTCAATGCTAATGCAATCCCTAATAATAATTTTTAGAATCCAGAAAAATACACTTGTACAAGTAAACAGCAGAATAATTAAGAAAGTTATATAAAAGGTCAATAAGGGTTAAGAAGGGCAGGCAATGATAAAATAAGCCCATGGTTAAACTCATGGTTAATGTGTTAATTTTATGATGGTTAATTTTATGTTGACTTGACTGGGCCACAGGGTGCCTAGACATTTGGTCAAACATTATTCTGAGCTTGTTTGTGAGGGTATTTCTGGATGAGATTAACATTTGAAATAATAGACTTTGTAAAGCAGATTGTTCTACCTAATGTGGGTGGGCCTCATCCAATCCATTGAAGGCCTGAACTTGACTTCTATGAATGAGAAGAAACTCCTCCTGCCTGGTGTTTGAGCTGGGACATAGGTCTTTCCCTGCCTTTGGACTCAAGTTGAAAAATAAACACTTTTTAGGTCTTGGTTCTGATGGCTCTCAGTCAAGAAAATACACCATTAGCTCTCCTAGTTCTCAAACCTTAGGACTCAGATTGAAACTGCAACATAAGTTCCCCTGGGTCTCCAGCTTTCCAACTATAGATCTTGGGACTTAGCAGTCTCAAAATCATATGAACCAATTCCTTATAATAAATTATATTATATAAAAATAGAGTATATATAATGTTATATAATCTATCTATATCTATATTTATATCTATGTCTATCCTGTTGGTTCTATTTCTCTGGAGAATCTTGATTAATGTAGATTTTGGTACCTAGAAGTAGGATGCTGATGTAACAAATAACCTAAAAATGTAGAAGTGGCTTTGGATTGGATAATGGGTTGAGACTGGAAGAGTTTTGAGGTATATTCTAGAAATATGGACGTTAAAGGTGATTATGGTGAGGTTTCAGACAGAAATGAGGAACAGGTTATTGGAACCTGTTGGGAAGGCTATCCTTGTTATAAAGCATCAATGAACTTTGTTGAATTGTGTGTTAATGTTTTGTTAAAGGTAGAACTTAAGAGGTGAAATTAGATATTTAGCAGAGAAAACTTCTAAGCAAAGTATTGAAGATGCAGCTTGGGCCCTCCTTACTTTTTATAGTAAAATGTGAGAGGAGAGAGATGGATTTAAGAAGGAGTTATTAGGCAGAAAGGAACCAGAACTTGGGGACTGGGAAAATTCTCAGCCTATCCATATTGCAAAAAATGAGAAAACTTGTTCTGAAGAGAACAGTAAGGGTGTGGCTGGACAATCATTTGATAAAGAGATCATGGGTGTGACTCATAAACTTGATCAGCCATCTCAGCAGAAGTTAGGAATAGAGGTGGGCTTATACCAACAGAAACACTGCCAGATGGGACTGAAGAGGACAGAAAAAAATTAGAGGAAATGAAGGAAGACCATGGACCATAGAGCTCTTCAGCTGTGAACATGCACTATTCTTCAAGAAAAGGAAAAATGATCCAGAAGGTGATTCAGAAATCATCATTTTCAGAGTGAGGCTGACTCCTCAGTTTCAACAAGCCACATGGCCCTTGAGAGGAGCTGTGGGGACAGAACTGCCTGGAGTCTTGGGCATGGGATTGCCACCCCTGTGGGCCTAGAAGGTGGGCATCAAGCCAAAGAGGAGTATTCTTGAGCCTTAACATTGATGGAATTTGCCCTATAAGGTCTTGTACTTGCTTAGGACTCTTCACTTCTTCCTTACTTCTTATTTCTCCCTTTTGAAATGGAAATGTCTATCCTATGCCTTCCCAACATTGTATTCTGGAAGCACCCAGCTTGTCTGGCTTCACAGGTTCACAGGTAGAGAGGATTTTTTCCTCAGGATGAATTATAGTTTGAGTCTCACCCATACCTGATTTAGATGATATTTAGATGAGACTTTGAACTTTAGACTTTAGGGTGATGCTGGAATGAATTAAGACTTTTCTATCTGTTGGGATGAAATGAATGTATTTTTCATGCAATAAGGACATGAATTTTTGTGGGCTAGGGGCAGAATGCTATGGACTGAATTGTGTCCTTCCTCCCACCCAATTCATATGTGGAACCCTTAGTTCCCCATGTGACTGTATCGCAGACAGGATATTTAAGGAGGTGATTAAGGCTAAATGAGGTCATAAGGGTGGAGTCCTGATCTGATAGTACTGGTGTCTTTGGAAAAGAGGAAGAGTCATTGGAGAATTCTTTCTCTTCACTGTGTGAGGACACAGTGAGAAGGTAGCTGCCTGCAAGTCAGGAGGAGAGCTCTCACCATAAATGAACTCTGCCAGATCTTTGATCTTTGACTTTCCAGCCAAACTCTAGAATTGTGAGAAAATAAAAATTTCTGTTGATTAAGCCACCCTGTCTATGGTATTTTTTTATGGTAGACTGAGCAGACTAAGACACCCATAGAATCTGATTGCTTCATTGCTTGGGTTCAAGTCCCACCTTTACCACTTACTGAGCCCAGTGAACTTAGATAAATAACTTGGCTTTCCTGTGCCTTAATAATCACCTCTAACATATAGTTCCATGTTTCTACACAATTTTCATTTTAAAGTTGCATAGCCTTTACCCCATTTTTTAGTTTTAGATGTTTTCTGTAGTCTTACTATTGTAAAAAAATATTCATGTATATAGCTTTTTTTTTTTTGAATTTTTCTCTTAGGATTGACTCTTAGGAGTGGAATTACTAGATCAGAGAATGCAAGTATTTTGATTGCTGCTGATTCATATTGACAAATTGCTTTCCAAAGGAACCAGACTATCATGGACTGATTTCATACGTGTCAAATGTTTCCTATTTATTATTGCACATTATATTTTTTTTGCTATTAGTGATTTTGAAATTTCCCCCATATGTTTGTTTACTCTTTATATTTCCTCTTGTGTGAATTATATTCATGTTCTTTGTCTGTTTAGCTAGTATATTCTTGATACCCCTATACATATAAGTATTAATCTTTTTCTATCATATTTCATGTACATATTTTCTTAACTATTTATTCTTTACTTTTTATTTTGTTCCTTATTTATCTACAGAAGGTTTTAAATGTATAGTAAATCTTATTGAGCTCTAATTTTCAAAAACTAAAAAAAAAAATTTCATACTTTGGTAAAAAAAACCAAAACCTGAATAAAAGAAAGTTAAAATTATCCCAAAGAATGCCTAAAAATTTCCAATCACTGTTTTCAAAGTTTCTTATGATTAAGTTTTTATAGGTTATTCTTTAATCTATCTTGTGTTACTTTCAAATATACCATAAGATGTGAATCTAAATTTTTCTTTCCTGATTATTAAATAATTATTTTAATACCAGTAATGAAATATTCTTTTCACACCCTCATTGGTATATAGTTCTCACTTCACCATATAAGCAATTATTATAATTATTAATATAATAATAATTAGATATATTTATGTTATATTGTTCTATATTTGGATAAGCACCAACACATTTCTATTATTGTTACTTTATAAAAGGTTTTAATATCCTGTGGGGAGCTGATCTCTCTCTGTTATTGCCCTGACTGCTCAGAACTTTCTTTGATATTATTCTGTTTATTTTCTTGGTAATATTTTTTAAATCATCCAGAACATAGTTTTGGTGCTTTCTTTGATATTCTTCTTCCTCTAGGTGCTCAATAAACATTTATGGAATGAATAAAAGATAAAAGAAAGTATACAGCATGGTTTTGATTGCTGAAAGATACCAAGGTAAAAGCAAGTTTATATCTGCTTCCCCCAAACCCCTGACACTTCCAAAGGACATATCTAGACTGTGTACTTGACAAATTCTGTTTTGCTGTTGGATAATTATTGTTTGCTTATGCACTCAACAAATATTTATTGAGCACCTGTTATATCCCAAACATTGTTCTAGGCACTGGGGATAAAGCAAATGTACAAAAGAGATGTATAAAACACAAATGAATATATTATATAAGCCAAATAAGTAAATAAAAACACATATAAAAATGTCACCCCAATAAATTCAATAAAAAAACTAAAAAATAAACAAGCATAGAATAAATAAATATATAATATAAAAATTAAAAATATATAAATAATAAATATAAAATATAACATTAGGTTGATATAAATGCTGTAATGTAAAATAAATCAGGCTGCCCTAGCCTGTTTTGCTCAGTGGTTAGAGCATCAGCTCAAGGACCAAAGGGTCCCGGGTTTGATTCTGGCCAAGGGCATGTATCTCGGTTGCAGGCTCAATCCCCTGATTCCGTTGGGGGCGCATGCAGGAGGCAATCAATTGATGTGTCTCTCTCACATCAATGATTCTCTCTTTCTCTTTCTCTCTCCCTTCCACTCTCTCTGAAAAGCAATGGGAAAAAAATATCCTCAGTGAGGATTAAAAAAAAAATCAATAAAATAAATCAGACTGAGGAACATAGGGAGTGACTGGAGTGGGGATAATATTAGAAGGGACAAAGAAAGTTTCTCTAAAGACATGCCTTTGAACTAAGACCTGAATGATGAAAAGAGGCAGGCATGGGAAGACCTGTGAGAAGAGCATTGTAGTCAGAAGGAACAACAAGCATAAATATTTTTAATCAGGAATAAACTCTATGTTCAGGGAAGAAAAAGATAACTATTATGTTTAGAGTCTCATGGACTAGGGGGAAACTGGTAGCAGATGTTGCTCAGGTCTGGGTTCCTTTTTGCCCCTAGTCCCCAAGCTTCTCCTTTGATGGCAACCTTACTGGGCTCCAGTGAGAAAAGTCTTGGGGTAGTGTAGGCTTTTTCCCATAGTCATACACCATCCAAGTTACACTAAATGACAAATGTCATGACTAACTCTTTCAGGCTAATGTTTGCAAGTCAGCATCCGGTGGGTTATTGGCTTGGAATGATCAGGCCTAGAATCACCAGCCTTTCCTCTACTCTAGGAGAGGTAGAATCTGGAGTTGCTATCTGAGAGGATTGGGGTTGCCCCCCCCCCCCAACACACACAATTGTTCCTTTGAGCTTAGATAGAATAAAAAAAAATAGAAGTAGTAGTAACTGTTTTGCACAGAGTGACTGGGTTATCAGTAACCCATCATCTTTAAGAAATCAACTTCAGATTTTAGAGTTGGTTTCCTCCCTATCAACAAAACAGAAGCATCCCACACAAGGACACTATGCAAAAAAAAAGTAAATATCTGCCTATAATGTAAAAAATACAATGTAGGGTCTAAAAACATTCTATTTGTATGGTAAAATTCCATTAGAACACAGCTCAATAGGACCTGCATTCAGATATACCACTTGTCAAGTAATAATATAAGGCATGGACACACAGCCTTAGAGTTTATAAAACATTTCCACTCCCATTATTTCATTGATTTTTACAATAAATCTATGAGATAGAGAGCATTCACCTCTGTACTGGACAGAATATTATAGGTTATGCTGAGTTAACAAACAACCCCAGAATTTCAGTGGCTTAAACCAATGAAAAAATTTTATATATGTTTATATATGTATGTGTATATATTTATACACACACACACACATATATATATACACACACACTCATTCTACATGTTTATTGCTGGTAAGTGGAGGACTCTGGTCCATGTCATGTTCACACAGAAACTCAAACCAGTGGAAGCACTACCGTTTGGAATGTTTTACAGTAGTAGGGGAAAGAGAAGACAGAGAATCATGTGATCTCTTAAATGCTTCTACCTTAAAGTGACACACATCACTTCCACTCATATTCCACTGGTCAAAATGAGTCAATGGCCACGTTTAACTTCAAGGGGGCAAAGATGTGTAATGTCCATGTATTACTGAAAGTAGAAAGGAACTGAATAATGAAGAACAGTAGTAATTTCTACTAAAGCCTCATTTTACAACTGAGAAATCCAAAACTCAGAGGAATGACATATTGAAGGAAGCTATTTGGAATTGTGGACTGAGCTTGCAAAAAATGATTTTTAGCTGTCTTTACTAAGAGAAAGAATGCTTTCAGTTGAAAAAAGGGTTCTCAGCAAAATAGAAATAGGCATGGGTGCATGGAAGAGACTGACAGTTGTCAGAAGGGAGGGGGAGGGTAAATTGGGTGAAAGAAGGTGAAAGGATTAGCTAAAAAACATATATACGAAACCCACAGACACAGACAACAATGTGGTGATAGCCAGAGGGAAAGGGGGAGTGGGGGAGTAGATGAAGGTGGGCAAAGGGGGGGAAATGGGGACAGAAAGACTTTGCTTGGGGTGATGGGTGCACAATGCAGTGTGCAGATGATGTTTTATTGAGTTGTACACTTGAAATCTGTATGGTTTTGCAAATCAGTGTCACCCCAATAAAGTCAATTAAAAATAAATTTAAAAAAATTTAAAATAATATTCTACCAAAAAAAAAAAAAAAAAAAGGAAAGAAAAAAAGTTTCTCAGGTTGAGAATGTAAGAACTCAAGCTTTGGATTCAGACAATCCTGGGCTCAAACCCCAAATTGTGTCTCTTACTAACAGAGTACTTCAAGCAGGAGTTGTCACTTCTCTGAGCCTCCATTTCCTCATCTGTAAAATGTGGGATAAAGGATTAAATAGAAAACTTGCAGGATGATTGAAGATTGGAGTTAATGTGGATAAAGTACCTGTGCCTGAACTCAGTTATTCTTACCCCAAATTTGTCCCTCTTTCCTCTGCTAGGTATGCCAGAACATGGAAATCCTGTGGATCAATTCTTAGTCCAATTCTTCTTTGGATTTCTATTTCCCATGATGACGTGCACTGGTGAGAAGATAGAAAGGAAAAGGGAACCTTAAGACAAGAAGGAAGGTCATTTTTACCATGAGTTCAGAAATGCTTTCTCTCCTTTGCAATGTCCTCTCCATCTCCTTTGTCCAGTCAACTGCTTCTTGTCCTTCAAGACTTAGATCAATCCAATCATTTTTTTTCTGAGAAGTGTTCCCAAACTCCTTTATTCTGAATTTCTCTGAACAACCCCCCCCCCAAATATCTTGTGCTTAGGACTATCTCAGTACTCAGCACAATCCCTTGTAAGTGTTTGGCATATAACAAGTGCTTAATGAATGTCTGTCCAAGGAATAAATAAGATCATTATATAGCATTTAAGTACATTCTTGATTTTTCTGTCTAGCCTCACTTCTCCCTATCCATCTCCTTACCCTGCTTAACCTATTCCCCACCAACATCCCAAAACACACACTTCCTACTCCAAAACTACTATACCGTTTATGGACCCTGGAATTCCTCAGAATCTCCAGGCCTCCATCTTTACACATGCTGCTTCCTCTGCATGGCATGCTATCTCATCACCTTTTGGACACTTAATCATTTTTTAGCGGAGGCTGGGGACCTGGTAATTTGGAGCATAAGCTCTGAAGCCAGGCTGCCTGGGTTTATATTTTAACTCTGGTTATTAGCTGTGTGACATTAGGAAAATTATCTAAGGTCTCTGGGTCTCTGTTTTCCCATTTATAAAATAGGGCTAATAAAAGTGCCTATCTAATAGACTTGTTATGGAGATTAAATTAGTTAATACACTTAAATTGTTTACAAGTGTGTCTGGTACACAGTAACCTATGTATAAGTGTTTGCTGTTATCATTTAAATCTTAGCATAAACACAAATGAGTAGCTTGCAGGCTATATTTTATTTTATTTTTTTAAATATACCTTTTTTGATTTCAGAGAGAGAAAGGGAGAGGAAGACAGAGAGTTGAAACATCAATGATGAGAGAATCGTCATTGATCGGCTGCCTCCTGCGGGCCTGTACCCCGCCCCCGCTAGGGATGGAGCCCGCAACCCGGGCATGTGCCCTGACCGGGTACTGAACCACGACCTCCTGGATCCTAGGTCAATGCTCAACCATTGAGCCACGCCTAGTCAGACAGGCTATATCTTATTAAGATCACATGGTTTGTTTACATTTAAAAAAATTAAACTGCCTTCCAGTTTAACATAATCTTCACCACTCCCTGCATTCACCTATTTGATCCATTTGCCTGGTACTGGAAGCTTTAGGTTTGCAATCTTGAGTAAGCATATCTCTTTTCTGACCCCTTCAGACAGAGTCCCACAGGCTCAGTGCACATCTTCATTAAAGGAGGCCTGTGGACGCTGATTGTTTTCTTGTCTGAGTCTTCACTCCACTGTAAACTTCTTTAGTATAGAGATGGTCACCTCAGTATTGCTAGTATCTAGAATGGTGATGTACATAAAGAAGTGCTCAATAAATACTTGTTGAATGAATGACTGGATGAGTGGGAAAAAATGAATAGTTTGGGTAGCCTTAGCCTCTATTGTCAGTTAAGAACAGGACTCTGGAGAGAGCTACAGGGCTTCTTTGCAGGCAAGCTTAAACTTTAAAAGCCATCCACAGAGAGCTTTCTGGTCCTGCCTGGGAAATTTAAAGAGCTCTCTTAAACCCCTTTCTTCCAAAGCCACATCTTCTCTGATGGTCATTAATGGGATCAAACTAATGGGACCTAGTCACAAAGGCAAAAGGAGAAAACACAGCCTTTGTAAATAATTTGAATATTGTTAGGATAAGAGCTGAAGTCTCCTAAAATGAAAAGACATACAAGTTGTGTGTTTTTTTTATGATAAGAAGCTCAGGGTTTACATAAAATTGTTCCCAAACAACATTCCATCTTTAGAAGTGATGAGCTATTTTTTCCAAGTTAAGAAAGTGGGGTATGTGTCCATGTGTCAGAGAGTTAAGACCTTAAGCTGTGTGACTTGGGGCACAGGTTTAAGGACAAGGCAGGCTTCTTAGATTTACTCTACTCTGTGCTTGGAAAATTACCTTTAAATAGGTGGACATACATTTAGGAGTGGATATCATGCTTCCTAGTGGTAACAGTGTAATCCAGTAGAAGGATCTCTGGATTTGGAATCAGACAAAGCTGGTTTGGAGCCTATGGCAAACAGACGTTAAGGTGGCAACCATAATCTCCACTTCCTGGCATTCATGCCCTTGTGTAATTCCCTCCTCTTGAGTAGTGTAATCTATGACTTGCTCCTTACCAGTGGAATATGGCAAAAATGATGGGATGTCACTCTTACCTGTGCACTATGTTGTATATGACAACATCTTGATAGCAGACTCACTCTCTCCCCTTGCTGGCTTTGAAGAGCAAGCAGTAACTATGAATCCTATAGCCACAAGGAACTGAATCCTGCTGACAACCCCATGAGTGGGGAAGCAGAATGTTTCTTAGTCAAGCCACCAGATAAGAATCCAGCCCTGGATCACACCTTGGTTGTGGTCTTGCAAGACCCTAAGCAGAGCACTCCTCAAAGCCAGGGGTGGGGAACATTTGTTCAGCCAAGGGCTATTTGGATATTTATAACATCATTCACGAGCCGTACAAAATTATCAACCTAAAAATTAGCTATGAAAAAAGCTCCTAGATGTATTGAATTTTGAGTCCCACTTGTGGTTGCCTTGGCAGGGCCAGACCAAATGATTTCTCAGGCTGTATATGGTCCGCGGGCAGGATGTTCCCCACCCCTGAGCTAAGCCATACCCAGACTTCAACAAAAGAAATTGTGAGATAAATGTGTGGTGTTTTAAGCTGCTGAATTTGTGGTAATTTGTTACACAGCGTAGAAAACTAATACAGAGTCCTTGCTCCACCACTCACTAGCTGTGTGACTCTGGGCATGTGCCTTCTCTCTTTGCCTTGATTTGTTCATCTGTAAAATAGGAAATGATGACCAACCAAATGCTTCTTCCCTGTTCCCCTTCCAGGGGTACTTTAGAATCCAATGAATATGTGAGTGCTTTATAAATCATAGAGCATTGTACAAATGTGAGGAATGATTATACTTTCTTCTCACACTCCCCAGGGCCTAGCAGCTCAAGCAGGTGGCCTTGGAAAAAAAGAGGATGGGAAACATACAATGAAAGAACTACAGTGGCCTTAAAGCTGACACTGGCTTGTTTGGCCCAAGTTGCAATATATTTTATAAAAAACAATCCCTGTGGGCAGACTGAAACATCTCAAGCTGTTTGGCAGACGTCCTAGCTAGATCCTTAAGGTGTCTGGCTCCTTTGGCCTCAGACTACCCAGCAGCCCAGTGCAATGTCACACACCTTTTTTTTCTCCCCACACCACTCCCAAATTCTCACTTTACAGAAATCAGCTTCAAAGGACATTGTCTAATAGTCTCATTAGTCCTGGGTCACTGCCTGAGGCCATAGGGGTTATATGGGGACATGATGACCTGTAGCTCTTGCCAGGTGGAGCAGAAGACTGCTGACAACTGAGGGAGGGTTGAGTTTCTTTCAAAACTCATACAGTCTCAGTAGTTCATATGGCCACTCACAGCTATTCAATCTTGTGAACCTGAGCTAAAGAAAAAGGATTTGCTGCATACTGAGGGCATTAGACCACATGTACAGGTTGATTACTTAGCTTGCTCTTCCTTTAAATAGCAGAAATGTAGGGTTGGTCACCCACCTCTTCAGAGACCCCGCTACAAATCAATTCCGCTACATAGCTTGGCATAATACATGGTATTCAAGGCCCTGCATGATGTGGCTCCTGCATACTTCTTCTCGGGCCTCCATCCAGGCATCCTCTAGTTCTTCCTCAAACACTGGTTTAGGGCCTTCTCTTAGCCATTGGCACTCTATCATGGAACAGAGAAAATAATAAAAAAAAATAATAATGGTAATAATAATTATAATAATATCAGCATCTAACACTTATGTGCTGTGTACCTTTCTAACTTTATTACACATATTAATTAATTCATTCATTCCTCACCATGACAATTGTATTAGGTATGTACTGATATTATCACCTCCATTTTATGAATGAGGATATCAAAGTTCAGGTCCTACTGCTAATATGTAGTGGTGCTATAATTTGAACCCAGATCCATTGAGCATGAAAGCCATGCTCTTAATCATCATGCTCTGTTTTGCTTTTTGTTTACTTGTCTATTTCACTTACTAACCTGTGTTATTTACGGGCAGCAATTTTGTGCCCAGTGCCTAGTACAGTGAGTGGCACATTGCAGTGTTTAATAAATGTTTACTGGATGAGTAAATAAATGAATACATAGTAAAAAGAGCACATGGTTTGGAGTTAGAAAGCCTAGTGTTCAGCCTAATGTCTATCATTTAGCAATTTTTCAGGTTTTGAAAAAATGAGTTGACCTTTCAACCTTTTAAGTCCAAATAGCATAGTGTTTATACATATGGGCTCTGGAGCCTGGCTGCCTATGTTCAAAATAAGGTACCACCACTTACTGGCCCTGTGACCTTGGGTAAGTCCCTATCATTTCTGGGTTTCAGTTTCCTAATCTTTAAAATTAAGATAATTGTAATAACTAGGTCATGAGGTTGTTATAAGGAAAATAAGAGTTAATGTATACATAGTGCTTAGAACACTATCTAGAACATAGTAAATGGTTGATGAATGTTAGTCATTAATGTTATTATCATGCTTTAGCATTTTCACATACAAAAATGGGGATAAAAATATTTGTCTCGCCAGGTTGTCATGAGGATCAAATGAGGCAACAGATGTGAAAACACCCTGTCGTCTTAACAGCACAGTGCAGATGCTAACACTAAACTTAGAAAATACCCCAAGTCATTTGTTCAGACCTTGAAACTCAGATTCCATGTGGCTTAGCTTCACACTCACAGGTGAGTGACAACACTCCCACCCCCCAAAAGGTTGGAGAAAGCTACTCGGATTGAGCCTTCCAGTGCCAAAAGTCCCACAACTCCTAGATTGTGTGTGAGAGTGGTAGTACCTAAATAGACGTCTACCTTCCCTCATGTGGGCTATAGGCTACAAAGTCTGTTGGATATCTGGTATTTATCTCTATAAGAGGCCAGGAGGTGGTCAGGGTTTGGCAGGAAGAGTCTTTGGGTACAGAAACAGACGATATTAAGTGACATGACAAAAAGTAAAGGACCTGTGAAACCTTAGGAAAAGTTTCCACTCTGTACTTGGTAGGTCTCCACTGAAAGAGGGAAGTGATCAAAGCACAGAGAAAATGAAGAAGAACTAGATCAACATGTCCCAGTCCAAGCTACAAATATTTTTTACCTCAGACACTATGAGTAAGAAAAGTGGGGAGAACAAGGAGTCAAGCAATGGTCCAGCAACCCTGGTTCCCAAGAATAAAGGGAACAGAAAGGGAAATAAATGTCCAGGACTACTGTGTAGAAAGGGCCTGAGAAGATGTTTACAGTTTACACACACTAGGATTTCCAGAGACAAGTGTGGCTAGATTTTGCTCAGGCTGTGACTCTTTTTGGTCTGTTTAGGACAAATGCCTCATCCACCCAGCACCACTGAGGGCAAGAGGAATCCATCCAATCATTTCAAGTGAGCAAAACACATTTTTTAACAGTGAGGAAAAGGTGAAGTGTCTGGAAAATCCCCACTTGGGTTCTCAGAGTCCCTACTACTGGCAGCTGCTAACTGAGGTTTGAGTGGGAGGATGCAAAGGAGAGAGAAGGGTGGGAGAGATTTATGGACAGCCTGGGCTGAGGGATTGATCTAAATGAAGCTGACTTGACTATAAGAAAAGACAAAACCTGGACTGGGACCAGAGAGACAACAATGAGTGGAGATTGCAGACATTTTTCCCATGTGGAAGCTGGAGCAGAACTTGGAGTATTTTCTTCTTGTTTTGTAATGCCTGCAATGACTAGTATAGAGATGGCCATGTTTACTAGCAAAGGCGCTGCTGGGAGAGGCCTTAGTGAAGTTAAAAAGCATACTGGGTATGAAAACTATGCTCTACATCTTATGTAATTTTAATGTGATTTCAACAAAAATCTACAGCTACAGCTATGTGGCTAGTTGCTTGACTTGCTTGTATTACATCTACTGCTCATCAATCTGATTTTACTCTGGATTTTCTGCGCACTTAATTGAGATGTAGCCTCAGTAGAAGGGGATTATAATAGACACAAAGCGACTGAGACCTAGTCTTGTTATCTATTGGGAAAATAAAACAAACCTTTGGGTTCCATTACAAAATGCTCTAAAGGGCCACATAACTGGACTCAGAAACCCCAGGAAGGCAAAAGTGAACTGAATAGGTAGACTTTGAATAATGGTTAGATATGTTAGGGTAGAAAAACAAAAAGGCAGGGAATGAAAGAAAGATGATACTCCAGGCAAGGGAACAACTTAAGTAAAGGCTTGGAGACTAGAATGAGCATAGACTTTTTCAGATATATGATCCTCAAGCAGCATAACATTATGACTGTTATTCAAAACACTTCCTCTACTCTTTGATCAAACATTGGTTTGGCTATGTAGATAGATGGATAGATGATAGATGATAGGTAGATAGATAGATAGATAGATAGATAGATAGATAGATAGATAGATAGATAGATGATAGATAGATGATAGATAGATGATAGGTAGGTAGATAGATATAGATAGATAGATGATAGATAGATAGATGATAGATAGATAGATAGATATAGATAGATAGATATAGAGAGATGAGAGATAGATGAGAGATAGATATAGTTAGATGATAGATAGATAGATGATAGAGATGATGATGATGATAGATAGATATAGATAGATGATAGATAGATAGATATAGATATAGATAGATGATGATAGATAGATGATAGATGATCGATAGATGATAGATGATAGATAGATAGATAGATAGATAGATGATAGATGATAGATAGATAGATAGATAGATAGATAGATAGATAGATGATAGATGATAGATGATAGATAGATAGATAGATGATAGATGATAGATAGATAGATAGATAGATAGATAGATAGATAGATAGATGATAGATGATAGATAGATAGATAGATAGATAGATAGATAGATAGATAGATAGATAGATAGATAGATGATAGATAGATGATAGATAGATAATAAATAGATGATAGAGCAGTCCTGGGCCAGTAACAAAGTAGTATTTAATTATTTTGGGTTTGTCATTACCTCAATACACACTAATTCACTAATTTACTATGACCTTGGACAGATCATTTACTCTCTGTGGCCTCTGCTTTCCCATCTGCAGCAGAATGGAGACAGACACCCAGAATCTTAATCTGAAGGAGATTCATCCTCTTACCAGCTTCTCCCTCACCCACACACTCTGTACAATGCTGTACACTTGGAAGAACCCAGACAATACCTCTGTGAACAGTGTTTCCCAGGTCTAATCAGAGGCAATAACACCAAAAGCCAAAGCCCATGACAACCTGAGCCCATTCTATTCTTTTGCTCCCAGGGGAGCAACATTAAATTCAGGAAGTTAGGCAGGAGAAGAGCCCAGAATTCGGACTTGGGACCTTGACTGCAGCAGGAGAAATAGCCCATGTGTCTTTGGGAAGCGGATGTTTCAGCCTGCCATTCTGAACCTCACAGGCTCCCCTTGGCCACCAGGAAACAGGCAGTGCTGTTGCTGGGCAGCCAGGGGACAGAGCCAGCCCAAGGCACCTGAGTGCCAGATACAGAAGGTCCCAGAGTCCACTTGTTCCATTTCATCAGCCCTTCTACCTCCAGACATTCATCAGACTCAGGCTACAAAAATCTTTCAGATCACTTGCTCCCACCTTCTCCACCTGGTGTAAGAACCCCCCTTCCTGCCAAGCGCTCCCACCTAGTTTCCAAGTGAACTGGGATGGACCTAGGAGCTCCCTGCCTCAGCAGGTTCAGGATTCCACTTGACAGAATGTTGTTCCTGCTCCCCTGTAACTTCCTCCTATACACTCACATTCTGCCCTCAGGACAACCAACCAGACAGGACTACTACTTAATGTCAGGAATGTCCTTCACATATTTGAACACAGCTACCTCTGCCATTCTTGCTCCCTAGTCAGGCATCTCTCTCTCTCTCTCTCTCTCTCTCTCTCTCTCTTTTAAGTAATATTGAATTCACATGCCATCTAATTATTCATCCATTTAAAGTTTACAATTCAATTCTTTTTAGTTTATTCACAGAATTGGGCAACCATCACCACAATCAATTTTAGAAAATTGTCATCATCCCAAAAAGAAATCTTATACCTATAATCAACCCATTCATCCCCAGCACCTGAAGCCCAGGCAGCCTCTGTCATGTCTCTGTCAATTCGTGTATTCTGGAAATTTCATGTAAATGGAGCTTAGATTTACAAATATGGTTCAGGTTGACTGTTAACCTCCTTGAATTAGGGTGTGTTCTTCATACCAGACCTTTTCAAGGGGTTCAAGGCTGCCAGGCAGGCAGGGCAGGCAGGGGCAGCAATTATATCTGGCCCCCACAATTGTCCTTTGGCTCATCAGAAGTGGAAAGGGCTCTGTTTAGCCTTTCTTTTGACCATAATTAGAAAATGCTATACATTGAGAGAACAGATTGCCTTAAAAAAGGAGATGGAAAGACTATAAAAAGGATCAAATCTCCAATTTGAACAGAGATGTGGCAAAGCCAGATCAATTCTAGTTCCAAGCAGTTCTCCAGGTGGAGGCTGATCTGGGAATAGCAGCCAGGAAGGAGGCTTCAGAAGTGCAGTCACAAAGAGCCTCAGGCCAAGTAGAGACATTCCAGGAAATCTGAGAAGAGGAATGTAAATAGAAAAATGACCCTGAAATGAAGACAGCAAATGGACTTCTGGTACAGTGGTAGTATGTGAAGTAGTGGGGGACAGGGACAGGAAATTTTGGATGAAAATGGTGTCTGGAACTTCTTCCCTGGGACCCAGACTACTAGCAAGGTATTTCCAGTCTTGTTATTTGGAAAGGTGTTTTTTCTATTTGTCTGGCTAGCCTCTCATTGGGGAAGAGAGGGTAGCTGGTACAAACAGCTGAGGCATGGCTCTATCTTGGCTGAGGACAGATAATCTGAATAGTGAGTGTGGTAATGAGGGAAGTTGTTTATTGAGGAAGGCAGGGGCTTTTTTGAGCTAGGTAGTTGGTGTGCTGAGGACAGAATGGCTGGTATTTGGGGACTTGAAGAAAAAAAGTATCTCCTCAGAAGACAGTGGAGCAGCTCTGAGGGAGAAGGGAGAGGGTAGAATTAAGAGCTTCACTCTGCCCGGCCGGGTGTGGCTCAGCGGTTGAGCATCGACCTAGGATCCAGGCGATCGGGGTTCGATTCCCAGTCAGGGCACATGCCCTGGTTGTGGGCTCAATCAGTGACTCTCTCATCATTGATGTTTCTATCTCTCTCTCCCTCTCCCCCTCTCCTTTCCTCTCTGAAATCAATAAAGATATATTTAAAAAAAAAAAAAAGAAGCAATAAAAAAAAAGAGCTTCACTTCTTATTCAGCTCTGGTGGCTGAGTGTTGTGAGCTGGGGAGCAGGTATTCAAAAGACCATAAAATGCTCTGTACAAACCTCAGAGCTGATGCTTACAGATGCTCATTCCAAATGAGTCACAAAATCTCTCTTGAACACTGTGCTATGAATACTTGCTAATAAAACCCTGAACTATCTAGCAAGGCAAGGGTGTCTTTCTACAGTGAAACCCCCAAGTGTAGATTGGATCTTTTTCTCCAGAAGTCAGGGCTAGATCTCTCCATTCCCAAGGCTAGGTCACTCTTCCATTTCATCTGGGCTCTTAATGTTGTGATCAAAAGCAGGTTCTCTGCCTGGGTTCAAATTCTAGCCCTGTCAGTTTCTGTTACTTTCCTTCTCTGTTACTCAGTTTCCTCATCCATAGAATGGTTATAATGAGAAAATCTGCCTTGTAGAGTTATTGTGAGGAGTCGCACTGTAGGTCATGGACTTAGAACAGAGCTTGCATGTACTAAAAACTTAATAAATGTTAGGATTTGGATTCTGACTCATTATCCAATTTAGTCACAGCCCTTTCATGCTTTGTGTCTTCTGTTAATGTCCCTAATTAGGCCACTGAAAAAATAATTTAGGCACTAAAAGGAATCTTCCATTTCCTTCCTACCAGTCTCCCATTCAGTTCTCTGACCTCCTTGAACACTCTGGCACATACATGTATACATCTTGTGATTACTGTTGTCTCACCTCTCATGCCTGCTGCACTGTTCTAGGGTCACTCCTCACATCCTCTGTTCCATATATTACCATAGACTTCTCCCAGTAGGCTGCTCCTCCTATTTTCCCTCCCATCTTCTCTTTTACTTCCCCTACCTGCACTGACCATTCATACATCTAGTTATACAAACCAGATACCTAAGAGTCACCAACTTAGATCAGGGGTCAGCAAGCTTTTTCTGTAAAGAGCCAGATAGTAAATATTTCAGTATTTGAGGGCCACATATAGTCTCTGTCACAATTACTCAACTCTGCCATTATAGTACAAAAGCATCCACAGACAATGCATAAACCAATGGGTGTGGCTGTGTTGCAATAAAGCTTTATTTACAAATACAGGCAGTGGACCAGATTTGGCTTGCAGGCTATAGTTTGATAAGAATTATTGCAGAGCATTCCTTTTTTTCTCAAGATCCATTCTCTTATCCAGTTCATGAAAAAATTCTCAAATCTGTTTACTTCTTGCCAGGTCTAAAATCGTCACCCTGAAGAAAGCCTCTATCATCTCTTGCCTGGACCATTCATTGCAGGAGACTCCTGATTGGTTTCTCTAATTCTACTCTTGTCCTCATACAGTTCATTCTTCACATAATAGCTAGGGTGTTCCTTTCAAAATTCACATCTGACCATGTTGCCCTTTACTTAAAACCATTCAATGGCTTTACACTTTCCTTAATATGGCTTATAACATGCTGCATTGTCTGACCCTGCTTATCTTTTCAGACTTTTCTCCTACCACTCTGTCCTCAGTCACTATACCTTAGCCACACTGGCCTTCTTTTAGTTCTTCAAACATTCCAAGCCCCTTTACACCTCAGGACCTTTGCATAAGCTGTTTCCTGTACTGAAAATCTGTCTGCTACCCATCCCTTCATCTACATTAATCCATGCATAATTAATACCTTTTCATCCATCAGCCCTCAATTTAACGACCATTTGCTTTGGAAAGTCTTCCCTAATCATTCCCAGACAAGGTTAGGCCCCACATTAATATGCTTTTAAAGTTCTCCATAATTTTCCTTCCTAGGATATATCTTAGTTTCTAATTAAGCAGCAGTTTGTATGATTATTTGATTAATGCCTGTCCTTCTTACTAGGGTGTAAGCTCCATGACAGCAGAGACTGGGCCTGTCTTGTTGATTATGTAGACCAAGTCTTTAACAAAACTGTTTACTTAATAAGTTTCCACTTTTTGAGAAAACTTTCTTGCGGTATCATTGGCATATGATAAACTGCACATATAATAATGTATAATCTAGTTAATTCTGATATATGTATATATCATGAAACCATCCCCACAATCAATACAATGCCTATATTTATTGCCCTGAAATTTCCTCCTGCCCCTTCGTAATCTCTCCCTTCTCAGGCAAACACTCACTTTCTGACACAATAGATTAGTTTATATATTCAAGTCTTGAGTTTTTGCAATTTGGAAGTTATTTTTACTGTTGTCATTTTTTTCTCATCTAATTCCACCACCTCTCCCCTTTTAATTGTGAAATTATGTATCATAAAATTTGCCATTTTAACCATTTTTAAGTGTACAATTCAGTGGCATTAATTACATTCACAATGTTATGGCACCATCAAAACTATATATTTCTAAAATGTTTTCATCACTCCAAACAGAAACTTTGTGAACATTAAGCAATAACTCCCCATTTCCTCTTCAGCCCAGACTCTGGTAACTACTAATCTACTTTCTGTACCTATGAATTTGCTTCTTCTAGGTACTTAATATAAGTTGAATCATAAAATATTTGTCTTTTGTTTGGCTTATTTCACTTAGCATAACGTTTTCAATGTGCATCTATGTTGTGGCATGTTTCAGAACTTCATTCTTTTTCATGGCTGAATAATACTCTGTTGTATGAATATATCACATTTTGTTTATATGCAAGCTTGTTGATGGACACTAGGGTTGCTTCCACCTTTTGATTACTGTGAATAATGCTACAATAAACATTGGTGTACAATTGTCTGTTTGAAACTTGTTTTCATTTCATTTGGATATATGTCTAGGAATAAAATTACTGAGTCATATGGTAATTCTGTTTAGCTTTTTGAGGAACTGCCAAACTGCTTTTCACAACTACTTAAACATTTTGCATTACCATCAGCAATGTGTGTGGGTTCCAGTTTCACTACAGCCTTGCCAATACTTGATATTTTCCATTAAAAAAAAAGTATAGCCATCCAAATAGGTATGAAGAGGTGTATCTCATTGTGGTTTTCATCTGCACTTCCCTAATGACTGATGATGCTAAACATCTTTACATGTGCTTATTGACATTTGAATACTTTCTTTGAAGAAATGTCTACTTAGGTCGTTTTTCACATTTTTCAATTGGGTTGTTTGTCTTTATATGTTAGTGAGTTGTAGAGTTCTTTATCTATTCTAGATATCAAACCTTTATCAGATATATGATTTCAAATATTTTCTCCCATTTCATTATCTTTTCATTTTCTAAATACTGTCCTTAAATGCACAAAAGTTTTAAATTTTAATGAAGTCCAATTTAGCTATTTTTTCTTTTGCTGCTCATACTTTAATGTCATTTTAAAGAATCTATTTCCAAATTCAAAATCATAAAGCTTTACCTGCATGTTTTCTTCTAAAAATTTTATGGTTTTTAACTCTTATATTTAGTTCACTGATGAATTTTGAGTTAATTTTTGTATATGGTAGGAAGTAAGGGTTCAAATTTATTCTTTTGCATGTAGATATCCAGTTGTTCCAGCATCATTTGTTGAAGAGACTATTCTTTCCCTATCAAATGGTTTTGGCATTTTGTCAAAAATCAATTGGACATAGATTTATGGGTTTATTTCTGGACTCTCAATTCTATTGCATCAGCCTATATGTCTATCCTTATGCCAGCACCACACTATTTTTATTACTGTAGCCTTTTAGTAAGATTTGAAATATGGAAGTGTTAGTCCTCCAACTATTTTCTTATTTTTAAATATTACTTTTGACCTGGCCGGCATGGCTCAGTGGTTGAACATCAACATATGATCCAGGAGATCATGGTTCTATTCCCAGTCAAGGCACATGCCTGGGTTGCGGGCTCGATCCCCAGTCGGGGACGTACAGGAGGTAGCTGATCAATGACTCTCTTATCATTGATGTTTCTATCTCTCTCTCTCCCTCTCCCTTCCTCTCTCTGAAATCAATAAAAACATTAAAAAAAAAAAAAAAGATTAGTTTTGCCATTTGGAACTCCTTGCAATTCCATATGAATTTGATGATTCGCTTTTTCATTTCTGAGAAAAGGATATTGGAATTTTGATAGGAATTTTGTTGAATCTGTAGATCATTTGGGTTAATATTGACATTTTAACAACATTAAGTTTCCCCAACCATGAACATGGAATGGTTTTCCATTTAATTAAGTCCTCTTTAATTTCTTTCAGCAATGTTTTGTAGTTTTCAGTGTACAAGTCTTTCATCTTCTTGGTTAAATGTATGCCTACTTATTTTATTCTTTTAGACGTTTTTGTAAATGGAATTTCTTAATTTCTTTTTCAAATTAGTCATTGTATTTATATAGAAACACAACAGATTTTTGTGTGTTGATCTTGTACACAGCAACTTCACTGAATTATTTTCACAGCTCTAGTAGATTTCTTCTGGATTTAAAAAATTTTTTTTTCGGTCATTTTCCATATATAGGATCATGTCATCTGCAAGTAAAGATAGTTATCTTTTTTTCTTTTTAATTCGGATGCTTTTTTAATCTTGTCTAATTGCTCTGGTTAGAACTTTCAGTACAATATTGAATGGTAGTTGTAAGAATGGGCATTCTAGTCTTGTAGGATCTTTAATCTTAAGGAGAAAGCTTTCAGCTTTTCACCATTGACTATTGTATTAACTATGGGTTTTCCATAAATGCCCTATATGAAGCTGAGGAATGTGTCTTCTATTCCTAGTTTTCTGAATGCTTTTATTACAAAATAGTGTTGGATTTTGTCAAACACCTTTTCTACATCAATGGAGATGATTATGTAAATTTTTCCTTCATCTCTTTATCTACATTGATTGATTTTCTTATGTTGAATTACTCTTGTATTCCTATCTGGTCATGGTGTATAATCCTTTCATTATTCTGTTAGGTTCAGTTTGCTAGTATTTTGTTAAAAGATATCTTTTCACCCAGTGGGGCATGGCTCAGTGGTTGAACATTGACCTAGGATCCAGGAGATCGCAGTTTGATTCCCAGTCAGGGCACATGCCCAGGTTGCAGGCTCGATGCCCAGTTGGGGACGTGTAGGAGGCAGCCAATTAATGACTCATCATTGACGTTTTTATCTCTCTCTCTCCCTCTCCCTTCCTCTTTCTGAAATCAATAAGGATATATTAAAAATATATATCTTTTCATATTCATAAGGGATATTCATCTGTTATTTTCTTGTGATGTCTTGTCTGGCTTTGGAATCAGGATGAACATAGAATGAGTTAGGAAGTATTCCCTCCTTTTCTGTTTATGAAGAGAAGGGTTGGTGTTCATTCTTCTTTAAATATTTGTTAGAATTTACTATTGAAGCTGTCTTGTCCTGGGCTTTTCTTTGTGGGAAGGTGTTTGATTCCTGATTCAATCTCTTTAATTTTGTAGGTCTGTTCAGATTTTTCCACTTCTTCTTAAATCAGTTTAGGAAATTTGTGTATTTTGAAAGACTTATTCATTTCATCTAAGTTATTTAACATTTTGGTATACAATTGTTTTTAGTATTCTTTTAAAATTCTTTTTAAAATTTCTGAAATGTTGGTAGTATTGTCCCCACTTTCATTTTTTAAAATCGTCACCTGAGGACATTTTTTCCATTGCTTTTCAGAGAGAGTGGAGGAGTGGGGGAGAGAGAGAGAAACACTGATGTGAGAGAGACACATCGAATGGTTGCCTCCCACGCATGCCCTGACCAGGGCCAGGGATCCAGCCTGCAACCAAGGTACGTGTCCTTGGCCAGAATCGAACCCAAGATCCATCCATGGCCTGACCAGCTAAGGCTCATTTTTTAAATTTTAGTTATTTATTTATCTCTTTTTATCCTTGTCCGAATAGCTAATATTTGTTAATTTTGTTGATCTTTTTAAAGAACCAACCTTTGGTTTCATTGATTCTCATTACCGTTTCTCTATTCTCTATTTTTTCCCATTCTAGTTTTTATTATTTCCTTCTTCTGCTAGTTTTGGGTTTGGTTTGATCTTCTTTTTGTAGCTTCTCAAGGTGTAAGTTAGGCTACTGATTTGAGATATTTCCTCTTTTTTAATATAAGCATTCACAGCTATAACCCCACCCCCCCAGCACTACTGTTGCTGCATCCCATAAATTTTGGTATGTTGTGTGTATTCAATGAAGTGTTTGTTCTTTAACTTGTGTTCAACTAGTAACTTGACAGACATTTCCTTGATTGCCCACAACTTAAAACAAACAAACAAACACCTCTTTCAGTCTTTGCAGATTGGCTTTTAGCCAAGCTTACACAGAGCCTAGGGATTAGCCCGAGGTAAAAACTTAGGGTCATATATCTTGCAGTAGGCATGCATGTGGCCTTCTAAATTCCCCTGTATGCATGGTGCTTTTGAATGTCCTAATTTTCCAAAGAAACTCCCCAATTTATATTTCTAGGTTTTAGAGTGGTCTATTGTATATTTTAAAAATAATGTTTTGCCCCAAACATCTGTGGTTCATTATTAGTTCAGCTTGCAGTGTTTTTAAATGTCTAATGTTTTTTAGCCTGAGTTCTAAGTTAGGTGAAACAGAGATGAGCACCTAATGTCAATCCATCAGGTAGCTCCCCCCCATCCCCCCCTTCAGGTTGGAACAGATATGCACAATAATTTACAAATAAGGTCTCTTCTTCTTTCTTTGGAACCAGGGACCAGGATCCCACACTGGGAATATGTGCTAAGACAGCTGCTACACTGGGGAGGAGATGGGTGAAAGGCAAGGAAAAGTGCAACAAGCTTTCCTACCATTTCGAAATTGCATTTTTCTCGATTAAGCATTCAGTTGATTGCTGTAAACCCTTGACTATTTGGCAGAGTTCTGACAAAAGTTGATTTTGACAGTTTTTGATTGCTTTTTGATGTTTCTGTGAGAGCATAGCTCTTCTATAAGTCCTCCAGGTGATTCTGATGCAAGATTAATTTTGAGAACTTATTATGGGTCCTATAAGATGTGGCTCAATTTTCTGGGGGCATAGCTGGAGACTTTGTGGTACTCTCTGGCATCTATGTTAGCATTCGTTAAAAGATCCAGATCAGGAGTCCAATGGTGAGTTGACCTCTACTCATGTCTCTCTTTCCTAGTGCTCCCCAAAAGAACAGATAATCATGGCCACACAACATTGGTTCCACAGCCCTTATACTAGTGGAATTTACCTAGGGGAATAAAAGTCTGTGAAAGTGAGACTAGCTATGGC
This sequence comes from Miniopterus schreibersii, assembly GCF_964146895.1. NCBI lineage: Eukaryota > Metazoa > Chordata > Mammalia > Chiroptera > Miniopteridae > Miniopterus > Miniopterus schreibersii. The sequence goes on from NC_138104.1 coordinate 73,455,027, forward strand.
TGGACACATGAAATCTAGGACTTGATTATGGCTTAACCCCACTGAACAGAGGCTGAGTTATTGGTCTTAATATCCATGCACAAGGCCATAGACCCCAAATTCAGAGACTGAAGGGAACTTGTGTGAATCTCAAATAAATGATGTTTTGGGGCAGTGGAGGCTCCTGAATTTCATGTAGGAGGAGCTTGGATAATTGTTCAGTTTGTAATGGTCAGGGTGAGGGCAAACTAAGGAATTTGTTCTGAAACTATATTTGCATACTATTTTGAATTAAATTGTAGGTTTTTCTGGGAGTTTTAGGAGTGACTAGAGGAAATTATGAGGAGTTTAAAGCCCTACCTCTGCCCTGATACCAAACCAGGTGTTTCCCCCTTAGCTGGCCCTAAGTTCTCTTGACCATTAATGACTAATCATCTACAGAAATAGACTTGAGAGGGTGAAGGAAAGGACCAGTCTGATGAGACAACAAATATCTCCAGCATCACTGTCTAGGGTCAAGGTTCTCCTAAATAAGAGTAGAGATAAAAATCCTGAACTGGAGTCAGCAGACTTGAAGGCATGCACACCCAGTCCTCTGCACTCACGTGCTCCCCTGAGTCCACATACCACACCCCATGCACATGATGTGAGCCAAGACAAAGCATGGTTCTACTCTAAAACAACAACAGCAAAACATTTTTTTTCCAAAAAAGGACAAGGTCACAAGAAAAAGCCTATAATAATTAACTAAGTCAATGGAAAGCTCATTTTTTAAATACCCCCCATGGAGGTTTAGAACAAAACAACAGCTTAGTGAATGTTTGGTTACAGTTTATAGCTACTTCTTTTGCCCTTGATACACTGCTGTGATTTTTCAGCTTCCTTTGCCAATCTTGCTCAGCACTAGTGATTCAAAGATTAAAGTCCAGGTATGTGAATGAAATAGCCTGATTTGTAGCTTTTATATGTGAGCTCTTCTGAGCCCAGTGATCCCCAAAGTTGAATTTTGTCAGTTTTTACCCTGGCAAGGGGAGTATGAACTATACCAGTTAGAGTCTAGTCAAGAAAACAGAGCCTATATTAAGTGTCCAATAGATGAAATTTAATGGGGAGAATAAATTGGAAGAGCTGAGAGACCAAACAGGAGAAAGTGAGGCACTCAGAGATTATCAATAGTAGAAACTGCCTACCATCTCTAGGACTGCAAGAAGACAAGGAGGAGGTAGTGTTACTATACACCACGTACCAAGTTTGTTGTAGAGACTGCCAGGTAGTAACTATAAAATTGAGGGAAGGCTCTTCAGCAGAAACTAGGAATTAAGAGGAGACCCAGCTACAGTCAGAGATGCCATTTGAATTAGAGAACATTTTGCTGTATAAACCTTTTTTGTTGCTCAGCCAGCATCCATTTCCATTTCATCTGATATTTACACCATGGATTTCCTTTCTAGGGAACTGCTCCTCTCCCATTTGGTATAGTCTTGGTGATACAGTCATGCAAGGTCCTCTGCCCAACTATAACCAGGGCATGGGTGGGCATGTGATGCATGTTATTCCAAGCACATTCTCTCTCAGCAATTTTAATCTTGAGCACAAGGATAGAAAATAGTTGGAACTGTTTCAGCCATATGACGGTACCTTGAAAAAATTATGCTTCAATTCCTATCTACCTAGGTTCCCAAAGATGCTCTAATTCATATTAAATTTCATTTTCCCAAAAGCCTTTATCAATTTTTTCATTAAATTTCTTTATTTGTTCAAATTTGCTTAAGTCTGGCAACTTTTAACTATGATGTTTGCCATTTCTCCATATATCAAGTCCTTGCTTCCAGTCTTCAGAATGCCCTTCCTTTCATTCTTGGCCTTAAAAATGTCTATTCATTTTTCAATACCCAATCTAAAGGTTACTTCTGTGAAACCTTCCCCAGTCCCCACACCCTCTAGAAAACTTTAGCTGTTTACTCTGCCAGTTTCCCTCAACACTATATACATATTTCTATTTCAGCACTTATCATACTATCTGCTTATTCTGTTTACTCATCTGTCTCCCTTCTAGATTGTGAGTTTCTTGAGGGCAGAGCCATGTCTTATTTTAATCTCAGGATTCTTAGTACCTAATTGCTTTGCACATAGCAAATGCTTGATAAAAGCTTCATGAATGTATGAACAAGTGAATGGATAATGTTACCAGCAATAAAGACAGGACACAGAAACAAGAGAGTGAGAGAGCAAGAACAAGAGTGAGAGCAAGAGAGAATGAGAAAAGGCATTGAGGAATAACAGTTAATTACAAGGTTGTACCAAAAAGTACTGTTTGGGGCTAAGAGATATAGAAAGAGGTCTTAGTGTTCCACTTGAGATGATAGCCACTAGATTCCGTAGAGACTTAAGGGACGTAAGTTCAGTGGTATGCTGGTAAATATTTAACAACTAGCTCTCCAGGGGAAAAAGACCTTAATTTGTAGCAGTTGCCAATTTCCTTCTTGTAATTATCCCCACCATGGTGAATTTGAAGCTCCCAATGTGGCATTATTGAATACAGAGTTGAGAAGAGATGCTCTGTAGCACACCATTATGTAATATTTCCAACATATAGCTGCAACAGATATAAGTAACCTTAAAAAATAAATAATAGTAAAATAATAAATGATGCATATTTAAAATATTTATTTAAATATAAGCTTACGTAATTTAATTTTTTATTGATTTTTTTTTTAGAGAGACTGGAACAGAGAAGAGAGAGAGAGAGAGAGAGAGAGAGCGAGAGAGCGCACAAAACAGTGATTGGCTGCCTCCTGAATGTCCCCTTTTAGGGATCGAGCCTGCAACCCAGGCATGTGCCCTGACCAGGAATCAAACCAGCAACCTTTCAGTGCACAGGACAGTGCCCAATCAACTGAGCCACACCGGCCAGGGCTTTAATTTAAATTTTAGTGATGACTGTGTTTTACAACTCCCTTGCAAAGTTCCTGAAAGTTTTACTATCAGCTCTCATGAGCAAGCGTGAACCAGTAGCACACCACTGTAGGTAACTCAATCCCTGAGCTACCTGGGGACTCAGAGAAGCCCAAATAAACAGCTATATCAGGTGAGATAAGGATTGTTGGTTAACTGTCACTGTGGTATAGAGAGGATTCAGCCTGCTAGGTCTAAAAGGATGAGTCCTGGACACCAAGGCAACAAATAAATAAACACTGGTTTCCTGGGGCCCAGGGGAGAAACTATACTTGGGAGCTCCAAATGCTAGATAACTCCAAAACAGAATATCTCCAGTTTATTGTATAATCTGCCTTATTGCTGAAAATTGTCTTTATGATTGAGATTGAGCCAGTGATCAAAACAACTTGTTCTGTTGAGGCCTACTGAATATCTCTGGACTAAGATGGTGCTTATAGAGCTATGCTGAGAGCCAGTGCACTCTGAAATTTGTGCAATCAACAGTTTAGCCTTCTTTATAAAGCATCTAGTCCTTAAAACTCCCCTTTTACTCAAATAACAAAAATTTATTTAGAACGCCTAGATACTTGTTCAGATTTTATGCATGCAAGTAAAAGGTGGTACCAATAATACTGGCCCAAGAAAGTCTCACCTTTGCAAATTCAAGTTCTCTTTGCAGAAGAGGGCATATCTGTGGTTCTTTACTTCAACATTTTTGGTCTTCCTTAATCTTAAGTTCCACCTTCACAGTATATTTTTAGTACCTTTGAAAACAACAAAAAGGAAATGCTCCTCAACACTTAGTATTGTAATTATAAAAGCACCTACTATGTGCTTAGCACTCTATATACATCATTTCATTTAATCCTAAAAAAAAAAACCTGACAAGAGAGCACTATTATTCTATTATTTTTCCATTTACAAATGAGAAAATTGCAAATCAGAAAGGCAAATTATCCTGCCCAAGTTTATACAGCTCATGAGAGTAGACCAGTGGTTTGAAGCCAGGTATGTCTGATGTCTAAATCTCACAGGCTTTCTGCTACACCATGCTGCCTTAGGTGCTGTCTCTCCACTTGGAGAGGATAGCTTGGAAGAGAAGGTGGTGTGAACTCAAGCCCATAAGATTTAAAAGCACAATTAATTGCCCCACCTCTTTATATCACAAGTAATCTTAAAAAAACTTTTAAAAATATTTTTTAAAAAGCTGATACTTTAGGGAAGCTTTTTAAAAAAAGTTATTAGATACAATTAGACATCTTTGCTCCCTTTCTCTTACTCTTCTTAAAAGTTTTTTGTTTTATTGTTGACAGTATTATAGATGTCTCCTATTTTCTCCATTTTTGCTCCCCTCCACCCAACCCCCACTTCACCCTAGGCCTTCCCCATGCTATTGTCTATGTCCACAAGTTATGCATATATGCATACATATTCTTTGGTTAATCTCTTTCTGTACCCTCCCCCAACTCCCCTCACCCCAAGATCCGTTATTCTGTTCTATGCAGATGGAAAATAGACCAATGAGAAGATGCTCAAAGTCACTAATCATCAGACAGATGCAAATTAAAACTACAATGGGGTATCACCTCACACCTGCCAGAATGGCTGCCATCAACAAATCAACAAACAACAAGTGCTGGCGAGGGTGTGGAGAAAGGGGAACTCTGGTACACTGCTGGTGGGAATGCAGACTGGTGCAGCCACTGTGGAATACAGTATGGAGGTTCCTCAAAAAATTTAAAGTGGATCTGCCATTTGACCTAGTGATCCCACTTCTAGGAATATATCCTAAGAATCCTGAAACACCAATCAGAAAGAATATATGCACCCCCATGTTCATAGCAGCATTATTTACAATAACTGAGACCTTTCTCTTATTCTTAATTCCTTTTCTTTGTCACACTTTGGGAAAGAAAGTTTTTCCTTGCAGTTTAGCCTGCATCTCTTGTTTGGTATAAAAATCTCTTTAGCCTTCTTCTCAGCTGTCACATCAACTTGCCTTCCTGTTTTGTCTCTCCCTCTCTCAGCCTAAAAGAACATCTTTAGTGAAGGCAAGAAGATAGGAGAGAGAAAGACTAGTGGTGATCTCTCTCCTCTAACATGTCTCCTTTCTTCCTTTCCATGAGTAAGACCAAATGCCCCACTTGATAGATTTACCACAGTAATACAAAGTTTTATAGCCATTTTGCCAGTTTTATTACAGGGTCCCTCCTACCTTCCCTTTTATTAGTTTTCTCTTCTCTTTCCTTCTCTGCTGCCTAGTGTTCTTTCCTTCTGCAGTCCTGTCAGGAGCCCAGGATCTGCTCCCTTGCCCTCCCCAACTACCAATGAAACAAAACTGGCTGGAAACATGTAGAATGATGAAATCATCTGAAAACTTTTAAAAAATAGATAGTCTAGCTTCCTAGATGATGATTATAATCCTATTCCCTGAGTCTATCTTCCTTGCCCCACCTTTTTCTTATCAAAATTTGTTCTCATATATCAATTACTTGGGAAAGGATCTAAAAAATTCATCCTTATAAGGCATTGATAACTGATAGAAGCTTAATATGCTAGTCATCATTGGGGTTTTTCATTTTGATTATATAAAAAAAGAAAAAGCACTGATGGCAGAAATTCAGACATGAGAGAAACACTTGGGTTAGAGTTTCCCAGTCCCCAATTCATATTATATAGGTTAGTGTCTTCCATATTTTTGATACACACATACATACACACACACATCCATTACAAACCTTAACTAAAACCAAGAAATATGAATTTTAAAAATCAATGATAATAATTTTGTTACAGCCAGAATAACATAATTTACTTGCAATATTTCACCAAGACACCTATATCTAACTAAATAATTACTAGCGTTATAGGTCAGGTTTCATATCCCTTTGGCTTCTTTTTTTTAACCTTTATTTTTACTAAAAGAAAAAAACCCATTCACAAATTAAAGTTGTTGAGAACGGCAGCAAGTATTTGGTGGCTCTGGCAGATAGTTTTGGATATGCATATTTGGATAGAACATTAAAATAGAAATTTGGAATGATTTCTCACTAAAAGCTACATTCAACACTCCATCAAACATGAAGGTGATAAGCATTTCACACATAAAAGGTAAAATGATGAATGTTTCAACTTGGAAGATAACAGAAAATAGATCTAATCCTTTCTTTGGTTGCATTCAGCTCTGAAAGGTACTTTTTCACATTTAATTACAACATGCAAATGTGGATATAATTATGCTGTTTCTTTTTCTCCAACGAGCAAAGAAAAGCACCAAGTCAAACTCTTGGAGATTGAACCATTTGTACCACATTTAAGTCATAAAGAAATCCTGATATCATAAAATAGTAACATTTAAGCCCTGAGGCAATAAGCTCAGGCTGTTCAAAATACAAAATATATTGCTGAGATATATCACTTGAGCATTCAATTGAAATAATACAGGTGGTCTTTGGTGTTATCACTGTCGTGAAGAAATACTTTATGCTTTGTCCCTCAAAAAACTTGGGAGAATATCTTTCCCCTTGAATGGCCCTCATAAACCAGATAGACTTGTACTTACTGCCCATTTCTTCACTTGGCACCATGGAAAGATAAACACTTAATGGGAGATATGTTTTCATAATCCCAATCTGGACCCTTATCTGAATCAAAATCAAGAGGCATATTATTGACCACTAATGTTTCTTTGAATGCATCTAAGTATGAATTATCATTCAGGTACAGCTTCTTTTATTCACGTGGCCACAGCATCCTTCCTTGTTGGATGCATAACTGCTGCTTTGTCAATGTTGATTTTAGGCCAATGTTTTTCAGTCTTTATCACATATCACAAAATGATCTTTAAGTAAATGAATATTATCTTATTTTGAAGACTTATTTTTCAGTGATAAATGAAACAAAATTTTACTAGCTCTTTTCTCAAATATACATGTCAGTGTGCTAACTGAAATATTCCTTAGCATGTTCACACATTAAAGTTGTTCTTCCACTGTGCAATCCAATGATATTATGCAAGATATGCTAGTGATAAAAGAATAGTGCCAAAATTTTATTCTGAATTTTTAAGGAATATTATAGTTGCCACAAACTTTGTGATTAGTGTTCTAAGTTTCTTAGAAATAGTATTAGAAGTAGTGCATATACTCTAATCAGTGCAATTTTGTTAACACCATTGTAGTTTAACCCTCTTATCTCTTGGTAATAATATTCATCAGTTTAGCATTGGAAAGCATTATTTTCTGCTTATTCTGGAGACATCTGACAGGTTACCAGAGGAGTTTGTGTGCTTTCTATGAAAATTTTATGAAAGCTATGCTGGCACCACTGGATAATGCAAATTAGTGCTCAGATATTCATTGTTTTAATTCCTTTTTACTAATTTCTGCTGCTACATTAGCAGAAGTTGTTTTTGTTTTTTGTTTTTTTTATCATAGAGAAGCCACAAATTAATCATGAAAAATAGCAATGTAAATTACAAACTTTTTACTTTCTTCATCAATTATATTTTCAGATTTTTTGTTCTAATGTATATATCTTCACATTCTATATTTATGCCAAAGTCAAGTTCACTGTCTGTATTTTTAATGTTATCGTGAGTTGCTATTGTTTTCTATCACTGCTTTTATACTTGAATGAACCACTTTTGAGGCATTAATACATTTTTTGAATTAAAGATAAAATACCAAAAAAATGGTAACCATGAAACATGCAAAATTAAGAATATAACCAGTGACAAGAACAAATAACATTACACAAACAATATCTTGTTCACTAAATGTTATCCAAGATGAATCCATCGCTGCATTCTTTGTAGTATATGCACAGCCTCACCGGTTAATACCACATTGAGATTTGGGAGGGGGGTGGCATGATTAGTCAGGAGTAACCCTGCCGTCACGTCTCACAACCCCTGGCATAGAATATAGATACATTGCATTACCAAAAATAAAACCATTCTACACATGGGAAAACTGAGTCTTAGAGAAGCAAAGTAACTTACCCAAAGTTTCACAAGTGTGAATCAAACCCAAGTTGCTCAAGTTAGACAATTAGCTGCTTCACTGAGGCATCAAGATAAGCATCATCTCCTTTGGCATTGATAGGAGTGACTGAAAGAGATGAGGGTATTTTGCTTGGGAAAGATTGAAGCCTGGCCAGGGAGCAAGAATGGCAGAGGTAGCTGTGTTCAAATATGTGAAGGACATTCCTGAGATTAAGAAGCAGTCCTGTCTGGTTGGTTGTCCTGAGGGCAGAACGTGGGTGTGTAGGAGGAAGTTACAGGGGAGCAGGAACAACATTCTGTCAAGTGGAATCCTGAACCTGCTGAGGCAGGGAGCTCCCAGGTCTGTCCCAGTTCACTTGGAAACTGGGTGGGAGTACTTGGCAGGAAGGCTGACGGGGTTTGGGGGGGTGTTACACCAGGTGGAGAAGGTGGGAACAAGTGATCTGAAAGATTTTGTAGCCTGAGTCTGATGAATATCTGGAGGTAGAAGGGCTGATGAAGTGGGACAGATGGACTCTAGGCCCCTCTGCACCTTGGGTCGGCTCTGTCTCCTGGCAGCCCAGTTGCTTCCTGGGTGGCCAAGGAGAACATGTGAGGTTCAGTATGGCAGACTGAGATCTCTGCTCCCCCAAAGACATGGGCTGTTTCTCCTGTAGCAGTCAAGGTCCCAAGTCCACATTTTGGCCTCTTCTGCTGCCCAGCTTCCTGAATCTAAAGTTTAATCTTGAAAGCAGAACAGAAGGGACTCAGGGTACTATCTGTACTTGGCAGCCAACACTGTAGAAAGGTGAACAGATGAGAGGACTCATCTTAACCCTTGGCCGTTCTCAAATGACAGGGCACCTTCTACTTGAAAAATATAGTGTGAGACCCTCTAGTTTAACTCCACCCACGCCAATGAATTGCTATTCCCATATCCAATAAGAACCATTTTGGCTTTAATTATAAATGCAGAAGAAATGGAACAGCATGGCTTAAATCTTAAGACAAGGTCAGGAAAATAGGTAACACCTGGTTTGCAATTTGGTCAAGACTCCAGTGTTACTGGTATCATCAGAAGACTTTTCCAAGGTCAATGGCAGGAGATTTTAGAAACATTTCAGCCATCTCCTTGCAATGCTATACAGTATTGGCTGTATGCCTAATTATACCTGGCAGGAGGATATAAAGTAATTCAAGAATTCTCTATGGCAGTGTTAGGGGTAGACACTGAATAGATGGCTAAGAATGCTCTCCTTGGCTCGGAAGTGATATACAGCTGGTATGCACTGTGATTAAAACTCTCAGGTTAAAATACTAACATACTTCTGTACTGATTTGTAGATAGTCACAAGCCTCTCAAGTATCGCTTTGGTCTTGGCTACCCTAGCCTACCTCTCCCCAGGCTCCTGTCATGCCTCCCTACAATCCAGCAATTGCTGTGACCAAAGGTGATTCAATATTTTTGAATATTACCCCTAATTAAGTCTCAGGTCTTTTGCATAGGAGAGTAAACATGAGACTTGGTCAAGCACTTCAGTAGCCAGTAGCAAGAAGCCAAATTTGGAAGAAGTATAATGTATTATATGTAAAGAGAAAATACAAAGCAATTTAGCTCAGGAAGAAGAGTCAGTGAAGGGCTGGATTCTTTTTTTTTTTTTTTTTTAAATTTATTTTTTAAACTGTTTCTGGATTATTTTTTTTTAGTTATTTATTTATTTTTTTAATATATCTTTATTGATTTCAGAGAGAGGAAAGGAGAGGGAGAGAGAGAGATAGAAACATCAATGATGAGAGAGTCATTGATTGAGCCCGCAACCGGGCATGTGCCCTGACTGGGAATCGAACCCCGATCGCCTGAATCCTAGGTCAGATGCTCAACCGCTGAGCCTCGTCCGGCCCGGCAAGGGCTGGATTCTAATTCCCAACATCATGACCTGAGGTAAGACACTTAAGCTCTTTGTAACAAAGTGGATTTAGTGTTACAAAGCTTAATAATATGTTCCAAGAGCTTCTGATGAGGGACAAGAAAGATTTTCTTTAAATCTATAAATTGGGATTTGTTAATTACTGTTAATCTTCCTCTGATAGTTCTGAGTACAGTAGAGTACACCAATTTTTTCATAATGCAGTGATCCTCTCTGAAATATCTGTCACATTTAATAGTACCAGCTAACATACTGAGCACTTACTCAACTAGATACTCTTCTAAGCACTTTACCTGTAGCATCCAACTTAATGCAACAATTGAGACATCACTATCATTACTATTTGATTTTCAAGAAACTGAAACTCAGGGATTATTTAATTTGCCCAAATCATTCATCTGGTAAGTGGCTGAGCAAGGTTTTGAACTTGAAGCAGTCTGACTTTTGAGCCCACATGTCTACCCCTATGCTATATTGATATGGTCCATTAAGCCCTATTACTTATTGAAAACCTGCTACATGCCAGGGAACTTTCATATAAATTATCTCATTTAACCCTTCGATATCTACCTTAAGGGAGACATTATAACCCTCATTTTATTTTTTTAAAATATATATTTATTGATTTCAGAAAGAGGAAAGGAGAGGGAGGGAGAGAGAGAGATAGAAACATCAACGACGAGAGAGTCATTGATCAAGCCCGCAACCCGGGCATGTGCCTTGACCGGGAATTGAACCCTGATCTCCTGGATCCTAGGTCGACGTTCAACCCCTGAGCCACGCCCAGCCGGGCATAACCCTCATTTTATAAGGACTCTGAGGCTCAGAGAAGAAGCCACTCACCCAAGGTCACCCAGTCAAAATAATCAAAACTGCAGTTCCACCCCAAGGCTTTTATGACAAAGGTTGTGCCTTCTTGCCTCATGTGCTTTCCCATCTCCCAAATAATTTTCCTTTTTCTGGTACTTGTATTCTTCCCTTCTTTATGTTCTCAAGGTCATCTTCAATTTTTCCCAGCTGATAATTCCCTTCCTGGGACTCCTGGTAACATCCAGCCTTTTAACATTGCCCTCTAACCAGTCTATAACCTGCTTCTCATTAAAATGTCCCCCAGATTTAGTGTCCATTGTTTTTGCCTGAACCAATCTTTAAATGATAGTTGGAAAATGATGATTTTTCCCACTCTAGCACTCCCATATTCCCAATCCTTCACAGCTGAAATCACAAAGCTGGCCCCATATCTACTTCCTGAGCCAGCCAAGCAAACTTACTTAATGACCCCTGTATCAGTTACAGTGCTTTGGGCTGTGACTACAGGTATCTGACTAATTCTCATTTAGACAATAAAGATATTTCATGATCCACATAACAAAAAGTATGGAAGCAAGTTAATTTCAGGGTTGCTTAATTCAGTGGTTCAATGATGTCATCAAAGACCCATGTTTTTTCCATCTTAATGTTCTATCATCCTAGGTGTGTAGTAATGTCTCCCCTTTCTTTAACAGCACATATTCCCTAATATTGAAACAATAGAGAAGATTACCATGGCCCCTGTAGGAAGATACTTGAATTCATGAAGCATGCCATTTTTCTCAAATAAATTCTTTTTAATTAGGCTGTCCCCAATTAAAAATTATAACCCCACTGCTGGCATTCCCTCTCTTCCTCCCCTGCTTAATTTTTCTCCATATCACTAATCACTATCAGGCATACCACATATTTTATTTTTTTCCTCTCTCCCACATTAGAATGTAAGCTCAATGAAAGTGGAGATTTTAGTCTGTTTTGTTTACTTATATATTCCCAGTACCTAGGATATTGCCTGGCACATAGGATATGCTTAGTAAATATTTGTTCAATTAATGGCCACAAGATGACTGCTACAGCACTAAACATCATATCTTCAACAACACTCTAAGCAGCAAAGACAGGCATGGGACAAAGAGGCTGTTTTCTTTCAAGGCTTGCTGCTTTTATCAGATACTACAGTTTTTCTCAGAAACTCCACAACAGACTTTCCCTAAAGTCTTATTAATCAGAAGCAGTCACAAGCTCACCAGTAGACCTCACTAGGCAAATGGAAATGGGATTTCTATGAACATCTCTGGGTTGTTCCTTTAGCATAAGGAGTGAGCATATGAGGTTGTCGTGTAGTCAACCTACAGTGTTTGTCATAGTAGCTGAGCATACTCTTGCAGGTATCTCCTAATCCTTCTTCTCCTCTCTTTTTCCCATAGAGAGGACAGCCCTTATCTATTTGGCCAGGTCCCATAGGACTTTTCTTTTTAAATCCTCATCCAAGGAGTGAGGATATTTTAAAATTGATTTTTAGAGAGAGTGGGAGTGAGTGGGGGGGAGAGAGAGAGAGACATCGATGTGACAGACACATTGATTGGTTGCCTCCCACACCGGGCAGGGATCGGACCTGCAACTCAGGTGCATGCCCTTGGCTGGGAATTGAACCCAAGATCCTCCAATGCGCAGGCTGGCATTCTAACCCCAAGCAACACCGACCAGGGCCCATAGGGCCTTTCCTTCATTCAACTCACACACCTAGTGCCCAGATCTTACTCTCTAATACCATTTCCCACTGAAAGAAGTCAGTGCTCCTTGGAGAAATGGGTGTTTCCAGAGTTGGAGCAGGGTAGGTACAAGATAGGCCTGGAATATCTTGTTATGCCAGAAAGTAAGGAAATGCTAAAAAACTTTATGGAACATATCACAAAGACACAGGAACCGGTGAGAGGGTTCACACTGTCCAAATATGGAACAATTTGAGAACCAAAATAATTAAGGACAGTATTGAATTATAAGCCACTGATGAAAAATAAGAACCTATGCGTTTATGGTGATAATATGTAAATAAAGAGGGAAAAGAGAAGGCTCACGCTTATAGTAGAATACCAAGGACTGACTGGTAAATGTGGAGGGAGTGCTAGAGTTGGAAAAAAATCAGCATTTTGCAACCATCATGATAAGGATTGGTTCAGGGAAGCATAAATGTATACCAAATCTAGGGACATTTTAATGAGGAGTAGGCTCTTAATGTATTTGTCTGCAGATTGCAAGAGATAAAAATAGTAACTATATAGGTGCATGACTGGGAAATCAAAATTAATATGACCAAAAAAATTAATATGACCAATGAAGAGGCAGAAAGATATGATATGCTTACATGTATGATTCCCTAAAAAAGACATAGCCTATGTGGTATTTGATCCTGGAATGCCTAACTTGAATCTAATCATGAGGAAAATCAGGCAAGCACAATGAGGAACATTGTATTTTTTTAAAGCATAAGGTAGAGAAGACTATATCCTTAAAAATAGCAATGTCATAAAATAGAAAGAAATATTGTGGAAATGTTCTAGATCAAAAGAGACTAAAAGTACATGACAACTAAATTCAATACCTGGTCCTAGACTAGATCCTATACTGGCAGAAACAACAACAAAATGCTATAAAGAATGACCAATTGCAACAATTGGAATATGGAATAGTTCATATATAAAATATGGAAACTAGATATTAAGTATCATATTGATGTTAAGTTTAATGATGTTGATAACCATATTGTGGTTACATAAGAAAATACAAAAGTATTTATCAGGAAAGGGCCATGATATATGCAATATACTTTCAAATGGTTCAGGAAAAATCAACTATAATTTATGTATATGAATAGATAGATAAGTAGATGATAGATAGACGATAGAGCAAGCAAATGATAAAACAAATGGGAAAAATGTTTTAACATTAGGTGAATCTGAGTAAAGGGTATATAAGTCTTCGTACAAGTCTTATTATTACAACTTTTCTGTAACTTTGAAAACATATTTAAATAAAACATTTTTTAAAATGCAGCTCATGGTCTATCTATCCCATCCTGTCTAGAAGACTTTTGTGCTTAGTTTTGTAGAAGTTCTAGGGATTCCAGAATAGTAAAGGATATCACCTTTGGATTTGTATGTTTTGGCAAATATGAACTCATCCCAATTATTTGTTGGAGATCTTCCAGAAGAAGAATTACTCATCAAACATTTAAAGTGTGCTAGGCACTGTGTTACACACATGCTGGAATAAAATGTGACTAAAGCAAGCTTCCTGACCTTAAGAAGTTCATGAATAGGCACGCAAGTTATATGTCAAGTGCTATAATTAGAGGAATGGACAGGTTCTAGGTGAAACCAGCAGAGAGAGATCTAATTCAGAGGTAGAAAAGGAATGTGGAGTGGTCACGAAAATTTTCCCACAGAAGATTATTGAATTAAATTTTAAAGGGGTTAGCCTTACAGACAATGAGAAGGGGAGAATAGAAAGGAATGAAAGAGGTAGGGTAGTAGTTAGGAACACAGACTCTGGAACCAGGCTGCCTGGGCTCAAATCCCAAATCTTACACTAATTAACTGAATTACCTTTGGTAAGTTAGTTAGACTCTCTGTATCCATTTCCTCTGTCACATGGGAGTGATGAAATTATCTACCTCATAGAATAATTGCTGATAATTAAATTATAGGAAGTGATACTTTTAGAATACAACCTGGCACATAATAAGTGCCCAATAAATATGAGATCAGTTTATGCCCTTTTTAAAAAACTAAAAGTTTCAGTCAGTAGAGTGTAAAGTTCATGTCAGGGAATGTAGAGAGAAAGGAGGGAGAGTGTGATGCCAAATTAAGGAATTCATATTTTAACATAAAGGCAATGTGGAGTTATTGAAGAATTGTAATGATTTGATCTAATTTGTTCTTTAGAAAGGTCCTTCTGGCTTGGAGAATGAAGCAGGGTAAGAAAGGAAGCAGAAAAGCCAGTGAAGTGGTCATTGCATCAGTTCAGATGAGAGGAGATGAGAGTCTGAGATAAGGTAGTGAGGCAGAGTGTTATTGAGGAGGGAACATATTCAAGACACATCATGGGATTCAAAGTCAAGGCTAACTCCTAAGTGCCTGACTTGAACACTGGGATGGATAAAGGCTCCATATCCTGAGATAGGGAACAAAGGAAGAACAAGGTTTTAGAAGTGGGGGACAAAGATGATGATTTAATTTTTACCATAGGAATCTTGAAGGGGGTTTCTAATAAAAGGTAGAATATACAAGGCTAAGATTTGCTATCCCTTAAGACTTACAAATTAAATTTGCCATTTTCTACCTGTATGGCCTTCACCTAGCTATATGCCTTTGCTGAGCCACCATTTCCTCCATTATAAAAGGATCATAAGGATTAAGTATAAGTGAAAAGCACACAATAAAATATAAATGTATTGTGATACATGATACATTTGAATTATGATACAAATACCAGATAGTTTTCTTTTGGAGACAGCTGACATGCAGGGGGCAAAAATCTTACTTCTTAGATAATCTTTTAGGAAACTTCAGAAAACTTCACCCCTCTGGGAAAATGAAAGAGTTTCAAGAATATATAGGAACAGCCCTCCTTTTCTTAAGCCTGTGTTTTTCTCCCCTTCTAATTTATCTAGCCTCAAAATATACAGGTAAGAAACTTGAAAATAAGTCTTCAATGGGTTGTAAGAAGCGAAAGCTGAAATGTAACTACAGAGGCCAAAACTTGAGGTAGAATTCAAAAGTTTTGGGACTATGTCATCTGTATTGAGATCTAGCCAACCTCCAAACACTATGGATAAATTCCAGACCCTGACTAGAAGAGCCTTGCACGACCTTTTGCAAAGTGTTTGGTTCTCTTCTACCCTTATGGAGGTATACGTGGTTTGTACCTACAGAGGCCACACAACAGGCACTCCAATTCTCTGGGCCACAGACTAACTTTTCTCTGCACATCCTGAGGGGTTTATCTCTGTATTTTTGTTCCAATGGACTTGCCTCATAATGTTTCTACTGAAGTCCTTACAAGTCCCCAGATTCTTTTAGAACAGCAGATATAGCTATTCAGGTTGCAAAACTGATTTCATTTGTAAAATGTAGGAATGTACAGTCTCTCCCTTGGGAGAGAGTATAGTCTTTGTATTTAATTCAGCTTGTCAGAGATTCACTTATTTGTTGCTATTTTATTGGGTTGGCATTTTTTGTTGCACCTCCACATCTTGTGACCCAGATCTTTGAATCAATCATCTTTTAATCTATAGGCTCAATAAATATACCAGTTTCTCAAAACCTCTGTCATTCTTTGTGTGAGTGGTGAGGAGCTTCACTTTCTTCACCTATAAAATAGAAACATTACTACTTACCTTGCAGGGTTGTTGTGAAGAACAAATGAGATTGCATATTGAAAGTGCTTACCCTCAATAATGTCAACAATAAAAATAAAATATAATTTAAAATAAAGAAAAGAAAGTGTCTACCTTCCATATTCATTCAAAAATATTTACTGAGAACCTACTATGTGCAAGACACTGATATGCATTGGGGGTACAACAATGAACAAAGACAAATATTACTACCCTTGTAGAGTTAATATTATAGTGGGAGAAGTCTGATAAATGACGAAATAAGTAAAATATATAATATGACAGATGGTGATAAAAGCTAGAGAGGAAAATAAGACACAATAGGGGTTTAGTGGGTGCCACTCAGAGTTGGACATCACCACACAGTAAGTGTTTCATAATTGGTAGTTATTTCTGTTAGGTCTCTTTGGTCTCTACCTCAAGCATTACTTGGATACAGATCCTAGGTGCTTGCAACAGTTCAAAAACATTTATCAAAACCTAACTATGGATCAGGAACTCACTAAGTTTGGGGGATGTAAAAATGAACAAGGCATGATCCATAAGCATTATTTCAATATGCTGTTGTAAGTGATCAGACACACAGGGTGAGGAGGGCAAGGCCAGAGGAGAGTCACTTAGCATGCTCACGCATCAGGAAAGGCTTTCTGAAGGTGCTGATGCCTAAGTTGAGACTTAAAGGCTGAGAGTAAAAATAATTGGAAAGGATGAACTTGACAGAATATATTACACAAACAAACTCATGAGACTATGGACTACAGATATGAGTAAGGAAGAACTACATGAAATTCAGGGGATAGAGAATGACAGGAGATGAAGCTAGAGAAATAGGCACAGTTCAGGAGGACAGGGAGAGTCAAACCATGGACAACACTCAGGAAAATTATGGAACAACTAGAATTTCTTGGGTAGGGAAATTACATGGTCAAATTTGCAGTTTAGAAAGATTTACCTTGTAGAATAAAAGGAAAGAAAAGAAAAGAGCTCTTACCCTTTGAGACAACATGGAAGGACCTGGAGAATGTTATGCTAAGCGAAAAAAGCCAGTCAGAGAAGACAAATATCACATGATCTCACTTATAAGTGGAATCTAATGAACAAAAGAAACTGACAAAATAGATCCAGAGACATGGAAGCATGGAACAGACTGATGCATCTCAGAGGGAAGGGGGGGATGGGGGATAGGAAGAGTTTAACCAAAGAACTTATGTGCAAATACGTATAACTCATGACAGATGATAGTGTGGTGAATGCCTGGGGAGGAGGCCGGAGTGGGGAGGAGGGGGTCAATGGCAGGAAAAAGGGAACATCTGTAACACTTTCAACAATAGAGATAAAGAACAAAAAGAAAGAAGGAAAGAAGAAGGGAGGGAGAGAAGGAAGATCATTTTGGTTGCAGTTTGTAGGCTAGATTGATTCCAAGGAAGTCAAAACTAGAGGCAGAGAATCCGGATAGGACACTACTAGAATAGACCATGAGAGCCTGGCTTGCAGGAGATAGAGAGGAAAAGATGGATTTAAGAAATAGGAAGCAAAATTGGAAGGCCTTAGTGGCTGACTCAATTAAGAATAAAACATCAAGACTGAATCCCAAATTCCTGGCTTGGGTGGATGGTAGTGCTATGATGGGAAGTACAGAACAAAGGATGGATTCCCTGGGAAAAGATGATGAATTTAGTTATGGGTACGAAACCTGATTCAATGGCTTATTTCCAGAAGGTTCTCTCTGGGTCTTGGTATACTTTAAGGTTTTTGTAGCCATGCATACATGGGTCCAGACTATAATATGGGTGTAATAATAAAAATTTACCTTATAGGATGATAAGGAAGATAAAATGATATACTGCACATGAATTGCTTAGCACAATGCTTGACACATAGTAAATTCTAAATATAGAATAGGTATTAACTATTATTATTAGCCACTTTTCTTTCCTGGGTTCAGATCACACCTCCCACTTCTGCTCAACTCCCCTAAGTTTTCTTCTAAGGTTTTCTAGCTGACTTGCCTCTGACTACTTAGCATATTCCTTTGGGAGCTGCCCCATTAATTTCTACAATTGGCATTAATCATCTTGTTTGCCCCCTAGTTTTTTCATGGTTTTAAAAAGAGCTTCATCTTGCCTGACTGGCGTGGCTCAGGAGTTGAGCGTTGACCTATGTATGATCCAGGAGACTGTGGTTCGATTCCCAGTCAGGGCACATACCCGGGTTACAGGCTCGATCACCAGTAGGAGGCGTGCAGGAAGCAGCCGATCAATGACACTCTCTCTCATCATTGATGTTTCTATCTCTCTCCCTCTTTCTTCCTCTCTCTGAAATCAATAAAGACATTTTTTTTTAGAAAAAGAGCTTCAACTTTATTCTGCACGTGATTTCCCTGCTGAGTCACTATCTCAGGCTCCCCTTGACCTTCAGATCACCATGATTTGTACTGCTTGCTTAGAAGGAATTTTTAACAGGTATGTCTCTTCAGACACCAACCCACTTGATATCAGCATGAGCATTAAATGCTCCCTGTATTATCTGATAATTTTGTTACTGGATGAGACCACCCAGTGCAACAATTTTCATGATGACAGCTACCATACATTTAGAACCTATTAAACCAGAGGCTTGCCATTTATTCTTCCATTTCATCCCTAGAAACATTCTGAGGTTGGTGCTAGGATTATCCCAATTTTGTAGCTAGCAACTAACATACATTGAGCATTTACATGATATGGGTACTGTGTTAAGTACTTTGCATACATTAAGTTATTTAATTCTCACACCATCCCAAAATGTGAGTCCCGTTATTCAAATGTACAAACTAAGCCTCAGACAAGTTAAAGTAACATGCTTAAGGTCACATAGCTGATAGTGGAATATTGAGGATGGAAATGTGAGTGTGTTTGCTCCTGTGCCCTGCTGCATGTCACAGTGGAATGAGAAGAAGAAAGGCTAGAGAATGGGAGGGAGCCTGACTGAGTATGTTTATCTGATAGGATGAATAGATTGAAAGACAAAATTAAGTCAATTACTTAGTTGGCTTTACTTGTAAAGCAGTGATTTTCAACTTTTTTCATCTCATGGCACACATAAACTAATTGCTAAAATTCTGCAACACACAAAAAATGTATTCTATTTTTTGCCAATCTGAAAAAATTTACAAAAGTATGATTTTGATTCATTCACACCAGACAGCTATTGTTGTGATGTCTGGTGTCACTTTTGTTGTTGTTAATCTTCACCCAAAGATATTTTTTCCATTTTTTTTTTTTTAAGAGAGAGTGGAAGGGAGGGAAGGAGAGAGAGAAGAAGACAGAAACATCAATGTGAGAAAGACACATTAATTGGTTGCCTCCCTCATGTGCCCTGACAGGGGCCGGGGAAAAGCCTGTAACCCAGGTACATGCCCTTGACCAGAAATCGAACCCACAACCCTTCAGTCCACAGGCCAACGCTCTGCACTGAGAATGCCTGCCAGGGCTGTTGTCACTTTTATATTTGACAATCTAAGGGAAAGGAGAATTTGCATTAACCTATTTACATTGCAGTTATAATAGTGCAACTCGTCACTGATGGATTTTTTAGTTGCTATCTTTCTTTCCATGTTTTTAGTTTAGTCTTAACTCTTATTGTTGCTATGATTAGATATATACTCAAAACAGTGTGAGGGTGGCAGGAAAATAAAAATTACCAATAAGAAATGAAATAACTAGCCACAACTTAAAATCCCTTTCAGGTGTATTTGTGTCCACAAGGGTCTCCCATCAGGCTGCTGTTTCAGTCCTTTTCAGATCCATTTTTCCATAATAAGATGACAGGTGGAAGGAAATATGGCCAGCCTAGCAGGAGCCCCCATTGGGAAGGTTAGCTGGAGAGTGGGGAGGGACACCTGCCAGTGTTGGGACACCTGGTGAGTGGTGCATGTAACAGGGACACAGAAGGCAGAAGGCAGTTTGAAGATGAACTAAAAAAAAAAAAAAATCATTGGCATTAAAGTTTTCTCCATTCTGTAACTAATCCAGTAGTACCTTCTTCATATAGAAACTAATTTGTAGTCAGGCTAATTAAAATCAAGAAATAGCACTGGCAAAAAGGAAGGAAAGTCCAGACCTGCTGCTGGTAGGAACAATGGAGAGACAGAATAATAATAACTCTTACACAGTAAGCTCCTTCCATGTGTCCAGTATTGTGCAAAATGCTTCCCCCAGCTTATTTCTAATCCTCACAGCAACCCTAGAAGGTGGGCACAATTAAGGTGATTTTACAGATGAGAAATTTGAGGCTCAGAGAGGTTGAGCTGGTGGGCAGCATGAAGAAATAATAAACAGCATGAGTTCTAGAGCTAGAGTGCCTAGGGAGAGAGATCCCTTTTACTAGTTATGTGAACTTAGGCAAGTTATTTCACTTCTTTACCCTTCAGTTTCTTCTTCTACTTGTAAAAGAAGATAATAATAAAAGAATCTACCTTGCAAGGTTTTTTGTAAGGATTAAAGGAAAGAATACAGGGAGGGGCAAAAGTAGGTTTACAGTTTTTCATATGGAAAATAATATAACTAATAAGTAAGAATACAAGAATAAACTCTTTTTCTCATTCTCACAACTATAAACCTACTTTTGCCCCACCCTGTATATGAGAAGGGCTCTGAACAGTGACTAGCACATATTAAGTACTCAAAAGGCCCAAGCTGTGATCATTATTATTACCCAAGATGCCACAGTCAGTAAAGAGATGAGTTAGGATTCTGTCCCAGATTTGCTGGCTTCCAAATGTCATACTCTCTTCATTAAATCAAAGACTTCACTTAGAACTAGTATGTGTTGTTAGCAAACTCTGTGTAGCCACCCAAACTATTTGCTTATACTCTGATTCTCTTAGTGAGCCACATGCAGCAGCAATGTAGGGATTTAAAAGTCATCTCCTAGCTCTTGTGGAACAACTCTTCCCCAAGGGAAAGACCACTTCTTCCTTCCCTGTATCCATGAGGCTTGTCCTAGTGGCTCACTGGGGAATGGTAATTTTACACTAAAAAAGCCAAGATTCTGGGTTCTATGCCCAAATACAATTCTGCCAGGGCTGAGACAAGCTTCTATTCTGTTCTATTTTCTTGAAGCCCAAAAGTTGTATTTATGTTCAAATTTAAATCACTAACCCAGGAACTTGTCTCAGGTCAAGTATAATGGATAAAGTATTATTTGGGTAGAGAGGAGCTTCTTTTCATAGCTAATAATAAAAGTTGAAGCTTATTAAGCACATAAAATGTTGTAGATACTATTCTCAATTCTTCACATTTGTTTCTGCATTTAATCCTCACAACAACCTTCTATAGTAGGTACTATTCCCATTTGACAGAAGAATCTAGGCACAGGGGTTAAGTAACTGACCAAAGATTAACTTAACTTGTAAATGCAAATGCTAGAATTTTAATCCAGGATCCTAGAGCCCACATATACAATCACTACACACTATACAGTACTGACTCTCATTAATGGTAAAGGGTTAATTAATAGACAGGATAATCTTAGTCTCTTGCATAGTACCTGAATCATAGAAGGCATTTATTATATAATTTTGGACTGTTGAATGAGCCATTCACTATTTCTGCCTCTTTACCATGCAACCCAGTAATAACTATGCATTTAATCAAATAAATTAGAGGCAAATTATTTAATTTGTCTAATTATTAAATTAAACTATTTTCCTGAATTAGCCTTCAGTATGGCTCAATGTAATTTAATCATCTGTTCAAAATTCACAGCAAGGCCACTCACTCATCATTTATTGATTGAGAATACCGATTAGAAGCCAAGCCCCCATGCTATCTCTAGGGATATAGCAATAAATAGACATAGAAACTCACTGTCTAGTGGAGGAGACAGATATATATATTCAAATATGAATGATACTGTATGATCAGAGGCATTGAAAGGGTAGGAACATGGGAGAATATAAGAGGAAAACTGTTAACATATGGGGGTTTTGCTGCCTAACATGGCTTCTTCTGGTAACAGATCTCATCCCACCTAGATGGGTACATCAGCCAACTCTAGTGTGATGATTAATTTTACATATCAACTTGACTGGGTTAAGGGATGCTCAGATAGCTGGTAAAACATTATTTCTGGGTATGTCTGTGAGAGTATCTCTGAAATAGATTAGCATTTGTAACAGTAGACTGAATAGATTACCTTCATCAGTGCTGGTGGGCATCATCCAATCTGTTGAGGGCCAGAATATAACAAAAAGGCAGAGGAAGGGCAAATTTGCTGTTTGCTTGAGCTAGGATATCCATTTACTCCTGTCCTTTAGACACTGGCACTCCTGGTTCTCATGCCTTTGGATTCAGACTGAATTAAACCACCAGCTTTCCTGGTTCTCCAGCTTTCAGGCAGCAGATCATGGGACTTCTCAGTCTCCATAATCATGTGATTCCTATAATTAATAAACAAACAAACAAACAACAAATAATTGTTTCTATTTCTCTGGAAAACCCTGACTAACACATGGATAATCAGAGAACTCTGTTTCTCTGGCTATTGTTATTAGTTCAGGGATAGACTCAATTCTAGAACTTTTGCTGGAACTATTGAGAAAGTGTTTCTACTGGGGTTGCTAAGTGGTAAAATGCAAATCTGTAGCTCTTGGTGGATAGATATCTTGGCCATCATGCAGGGAGAGCCTGCTTGAAAACTGAGTCAGCATAGAGGAGATCTGAGCCAACAAATAGAAACAGATTGCTGATGACATCATTTGAGCACCTGGATCTAGCTATGCCTAAAATTACCCCTGTGATTTTCAATTAGTATCAATAACACATTTCTTTTGGCTTAAGCTTATATGTGTTGTATTTTTATCATTTGCTAGCAAGAGTCCTGATTTACACAGGCATATATCCAGCTCTCCCTCTCTCCCTCACTCCCTCTCTCCCTCCCTTGCCCCCCCCCCGTGTGTGGGGGGACATATGCACACATTCACCTATGGTATGTTGGTTACTTTGGGAAGGCTTCCTGAAATAAGTGAGGCCTGAGATAAATCTTAAAGTATTGGTAGAAGTTACCTAAAGCAAAGGGAAATGTGCTGTAGGTAGAGAGACAGCATGAGTAAAAGTATGGATGTAGGATACACCACAAAATGAAAGGGGTGGGGATGCTGTAAATATTTTGGTGTGGCTGGAGGGTAGAGTGAGAGTCAGAGGAGGGAGAGGCAGTGCTGGAGGGCAGGGCAGAGGCCAGTATGTGGAGCATCTGGAATGCCATGTTAAGAAGATGATGATTTGTATTCCATATATTCCTTTTCTCTAGCTCAGCCAAATTTTTTACATTTTTTATCTTTTGTTATTAGTTCTCCAGTAACATGTACCAATAAGCAACATCAAAGTAGAAAGCTTTCTAGGCTTGGAGTTTGGTCAATCTCAAGATTCTTTCTGGGTTCTGAATCACTAAAGGAGCCTCTTTGTGGTGTCTTAGTTCCTCGCTGCTCTAGGTGAGGCAATTCTTCCATGAGGAACAACCAGCTCAGGGGAAAAGACAATTACAATAAAATATGTTTAAGGCCACAATAAAGTGATATAAAGGGGACAATGAAAACATCAAGAAAGAAGAGCTTAGAGGTATCAAGGAACATTTCTTCTCTAAGTGTGACCTTTGATCTGACTTGAAGAAAGTATAGGGATTTGTCAGATGGACAAGGGTGAAGTGGATGGCATTCCAGGTAGAAAGAAATGTTTGTAAAATGGCCTAGAAATACAAGAGAACAGGTTGTGCTTGGGGTAACAGCCCATAATTTGGTACTTTTGGATATCTAAGTGTTTGGGATGGGGGGATTAGGACAGGGTTGGAAGTAGCACAGGGGAAAAGTACTGGCTGTGTAGGCAGGAGCCCCATAATGGGGATCTTAGTCAAGAGACTTAGAAAGAGTGGGGAACCACTGAAAAAAAATGATCAGACAAGTGACATACAGTTTTGGTTTAGAACGAGTTCCCTGGCTACAAAATGCTGCAAAGTGAAGAATGGATTAGAGGCATCTGGGCAGAACTGCAGGCATAAGGGAGCCCAGTTAGGAAGCCATTCCAATTGTCTAGGTGTGAGATGATGATGAAGTGGCAGTGGGGATGGAGATAATTGGATAGATTTGAGAGCTATTTTAGGATTAGAAATGACAGAGATTGGTAACTGAGTGGATGTCTGTGATGTGGGGAGAAAAAGGGAGAAATTAAGTATAATATCCAGGTGTCTGAAGTTTAATCTAAAACAGTGAAAGAAAAAAACAAAACAAAACACTGTAAGTGCCCTACATATTAGAACATCAAGTAATTGTCAGGTTCCTGACAGTTGTTTCAGAATTCAGGAACCTCTTTCTTTAGCAATCTGAGCTGCCAAACACTCAAAGAAATGAGCCAGGCATACTTGAATTTGAAAATAAATCCTTGTGTATGACTTTGTTCATGAATCTACATGGGCGGAGGGATGTATGATGTGTACACATCTAGACACATGGGATCATCTCCCTCAAAGAAAATATTTGGAGTAAGTACTACTTTTCAGAAGCCCATCTGACACTCCCAGAAAAAGAGAGTTGGTTACTCTTTCTTCTTTAGGCTAGGTTATTCTAGATTCAAGCAAAAGGAAAATGATTTCCTCTTTAGTTAATGTTTCATAGATGGGCCCAGCCAGCATGGCTCAGAGGTTGAGCATTGACCTATGATCCAGGAGATTGTGGTTCAATTCCTGGTCAGGGCACATACCCAGGTTGTGGGCTTGATCCCCAGCAGGGGCTGTGCAGGAGGAAGCTGATCAATGACTCTTTCTCATCATTGATATTTCTATCTCTCTCTCCCTCTCCCTTCCTCTCTCTGAAATCAATAAAAAAAATTAAAAAATATTTCATAAGTAGGGTTCATTTCTACTTAGTCCAGAGTAAAAATAAACTATCAAAGAAAGAAAAGGATACATATACATCTATATTTTGACTGTCAGCTATGTACTTCTGCAGAGCTTCATCAAAACCATAGTGGGGGCTTTGTTGTGCTCAAATGCCCATTGAATTGGAGTACCTTTTCTGCAGAATGATGGAAACTTTTTGAAAGTAAAAAGGCTGGGTTTTGTGTGTATGTACATGTAATTTTTTTCTTTCCATGGCTGGAGGAGTTGAGGTAAGAGCTTAATGTTCACCAAAATTTATTGTATTAATGACCAGGGAATGATGAATGACTCATAGAAAATAGCATTTGAGAAGCAGAGAAGAGTTGATAACGCACACAGTTCAAAGCAAGGGGTGGCCCCTGTCCAAGCTGGGTACCAAAAAGAGGTCATCTCGAAGCCCACATATTGGATCTGAGCAGTTCATCTGATATTTATATCCTTGACATGAAGGAGTCAATCCCTGGCTGAAACTCCTCTAGAGCTATGACAGACATTCATCACAACCCAGCTGAACCTGTACCAGGTGACTGATTGCCCCAAGGGCAAATTGAGGTTTTCCAATTGGGTTGACGTTCGTTTAAGTTTAGAACACAAACAAAACAACTCCTGCTCCAACAGGCCTTCCCAGAGAGCACCAACCACCACATATGGAAGCGTCTTAGAAAACACACACACACACACACACACACACACACACACACAGTCTAGATTTATCAGCTCAGGAAGGATGAAGAGGCTCTAAATCTATAATCTCAAACACAATACCAAGCCAAGATCCTGAGATTCCATGAGACACTTGGTATTCTTCTGAGAGAATAAAAGCATAGGATGGCGCAAATGGGATACCCTGGCAATGGAAGGATTCTTAACAAAATTGCCCATGGAGAAACTGAAAATCCAACTTTCTCTAGCAGTGTGTACTTACAAGGATTTATTAAACTTGTAAGTTAAATAATACTTGTAAGTTAAAAAATACTGCCCAGCTATAGTATTTTGTATACTAAAGTTATACTAGCTTTAACTCAAAATAAACAGTGTCTATATTAAGAAAGTAATATACTGCTTTCTTTTCTACTCCATGTAATTCAGTCGGCATTGCATGATAAACAATAGCTTCATATCTTTTTTTAATAAAAACTGACTGTCAAAAAAAATATTAACAGGCCTAGACCATGTCTTTCCTTAGCCCTAGGCAAAATTCCCCAGGAATCAGATTCTTTAGTACTATAGTCTACTTAGAACTTCCCTTTGCTCCATCCCACCCCCATCACACACACCCTTAGGTGTATAGCTAGATGGGAGGGAGAAACTTGCTATTATTTTCATGTAATCTATATATGAATAATACCTGGAACATTACACTAGTTTTCTCTCTCCACTGATAATTATCATTGCCCCAGATCTCTCTTCTGTGAGAAACATCCAGAAGAGCCAGCGTAATTATTGGGCAGGGTGGGGATAAATGTGGAAGGAGAGAAACAGGGGCCCTAGAAATCCAAGTAGAATAGTCCAATAGATCCAACTGATGAGATTAAAAATGAACACTTTTTGATATTATTTGTAACAAAATCTGCTTCATTAAAAAAAAAAAATGCTCTGCCCAGCCAGAGTGGCGCAGCTGGTTGAGCATCATCCTGTGCACTGAAAAGTGGTGGGTTCGATTCCCAGTTGGGGAAGATATAGTAGAAAGCAACCTATCGATGTTTCTTTCTCACACTGATGTTTCTCTCCTCTCCTCTCCTCTCCTCTCCTCTCCTCTCCTCTCCTCTCCTCTCCTCTCCTCTCCTCTCCTCTCCTCTCCTCTCCTCTCCTCTCCTCTCCTCTCCTCTCCTCTCCTCTCCTCTCCTCTCCTCTCCTCTCCTCTCCTCTCCTCTCCTCTCCTCCCCTCCCCTCCCCTCCCCTCCCCTCCCCTCCCCTCCTCTCCTCCTTCCACTCTCTAAGCATGTCCTTGGGTAAAGATTAAAAACAAAACCAAAAAAACAAAAAAACCACAAAAACTGTTGTAAGAAAAATGCTCTAGGTTCCCTTGTACCCATGAGTCAACTGGCCCAGGAATATTCTGGGCTCACCAACACTTGATTTTCTAAGGAAGCGTGGAGGGAAGATTAGAAAAGCAATGAATTTATTCAGCCTTTGGTTTCACCTGTAAAATGATGACTCTAATTGTGACTCTTACCTTATTTTTCCCAAGGGAGTGATGAAATTAAGAAGATGACTTGATAAAATTCACTGAGTTGCTTAGAAGTATGTGCCACAGAACACTAGATAACAATCACAAAACGCAAGATAGATTTCTCTAATATGATAATTTGCCTATGACAAATGAGAAATTCCCTAGCCTGTAAACAATGTACAAACAATCTTTGAGCCAGCACAGAAAGGGTTTCTGAAATGACTACTAGCACACAGACAGGAAGTGGGAAGTCTATGGCTCCAGAATGGAAGGAAAGGGAAAGAAATAAAATTGAGCAGTCTTTTGAGGTAGAGCTTGTTTCTAGGGGAGAAGGGTAAGAATTATTGTAGTAACTATAAGAAGGAGGCCCTCAAAGCCAAGTTCAAGGAATACATCTTCATTCTCTCTTCCCCTCTCCCTCACACATACCAAGATCAATCCCCCTGAGGAACACATGGAACTTGGATTTAACACCCACACATAGTTTGTGTTATGTACACACATAAAGGCACCTTGGCAATCAGAGCTGCATTCAGAAACAGGCCCATATAGACATTCAGGAGACAATAACAAACAGATAACTGGACAGAAGATACACACACTGTGTAGATATTTGTTGGGTAGATATATTTGGAGAGTAGTGGTAAATAATAACACCCTTCTCATCCACTCCCAAGTTGAGGGCCAACTGAGAGATCCAGGAAGCAGAGAGGTAGATGAAAAAAATATCTGTTTATTACTGTTAAAAACTGGATTGGAGGACATGGAATGTATAGAAAGCCATAATAGGCTTTCTAACACTTTCCCCATGTAACTAGATAGAATTGCCAACTGACCCAGGAGTGAGGAAAGAAGCCAATAGAGTTGTTCGAACAGAAGTACTCCCAAATGGAAAGAGGAAGAGAGCAGAATGGAGGACTCCAATCCCTTCCCTCCCCTGCTTAAAAAGGAGAGTATGACAGAGACATGATTAATCAAGTTATCACAGGATGCTTTTCCAGCCTCCCTGCCTTGAAATCCTGGTTTTACCACTTCCTGGCTCAGTCTCCTCACTTGGAATAAGTTAATAATACCACTTTTCACGGTCATTATAATCACTGCCAATAATGTATGGAAAGTGCCTTTCATAGTGCCTAGGATTTAACAATTGTTTCTCAATCTAGGGCAAATTAAACTCAATGAGTGAATACCATTAAGCTTTCTGTTGAAATATTGTTTCAGTAAATATGTAAGCTCCTTAAAAGAACAAATGTTATTTCCATACTACCCAAAGTGATCTACAGATTCAATGCAATCCTTATCAAAATTCCAATGGCATGTTTCACAGAAATTTTAAAAAAATCCTAAAACTGAAATGGAAACCAAAAAAGTCCCGAATAGCCAATGCAATCTTGAGAAAGAAGAACAAAGCTTAAAGCATTACACTTCCTGATTTTGAACTATTTTACAAAACTATATAATCAAAACCGTATGATACTGGCATAAAAACAGATATATAGACTAATGGAACAGAATAGAGGGCTCAGAAATAAACCCAAACATATATGGTCACCTAATCTTTGACAAGGGCACAAAGAATACACAATGGAGGAAAAAATAGTCTCTTCCATAAGTGATGTTGGGGAAACTGGATACACATGAAAAAGAATGGAATTGAATCCCTATCTTATATAAGACTGAAACTGTAAAACTCCTAAAAGATAAACATAGGGGGGGTGCTTCATGCCATTGGCCTTAGCAATAATTTCTTGAATATAACACCAAAAGCACAAGCAATAAAAGCAAAAATAAACATAGGTGGGATTGCATTAAACTAAAAAGCTTTTGCATGGCAAAAAAAAATCAGCAAAATGAAAAGGCAAAGGCAACCTAGAGAATGGAAAAAATATTTGCAAACCATATATCTGATAAGAGTTTAATATCCCCCAAAAGCAAATAACTTGATTTTAAAATGGGCAAAGAGCCCATTGTATGGGAGAACATATTTGCCAATGACACATCTGATAAAGGGTTAATGTCCAAAATATATAAGGAACCCATACAAAAGGAAGACAAACAATCCAATTAAAAAATGGGCAAAGGACCTAAATAGACACTTCTCCAAAGAGGACGTACAGATGGCCAAGAGACATGAAAAAATGCTCAATGTCACTAATCATCAGAGAGATGAAAACTACAATGAGATATCACCTCACACCTGTCAGAATGGCTACCATCAACAAATCAACAAACAACAAGTGCTGGCGAGGATGTGGAGAAAACGGAACCCTAGTACACTACTGGTGGGAATTCAGGCTGGTGCAGCCACTATGGAAAACTGTATGGAGTCTCCTCAAAAAATTAAATATGGAAGTGCCATTTAACCCAGTGATCCCACTTCTAGGAATATATCCTAAGAAACTCAAAACACCAATCAGAAAGAATTTATGCCTCAGCCAAAGCTGTATATAACATTGGGAGATCCTGTGAGGCCTTCTAACCGTGAACGCGTATAGCTTTCATTAGAATTTCAATAGAGTCCTTAATTCAGAGAGAAGCTCAGCACTGCTGTGAGGAATATTGTATTCACATTTGAGTTTAAAAGGTGTCTATCTAAGAAAGTTGTTTTTAAAGTTCAGAGAAGGACTGATAGATAGTTCAGTCTTCTTTCTCCCCAAAAGGTAAACTGTTCGATAGAGTGCAAATGAAGAAAAAACTCTGAGGATTTTTTTAATGAGATAGAAATAAACAACCTGCTTTTAATTTATCTTTCTCTGTTTCTGCTGATTGGCCTTTTCCCCACTTCTTCTGTCTGCTCTTTTTTAAACCCTTTATGATCCCTATTTTCATATCATTCTGAGTGAAATTATCCACTCCAAATGGCTTCAACTATAATCCAAACTTATATTATCGATCACCACCTCTCTCTTGATATGGAGCTTCATATTTCTACCTGCCTACAGGCAATTTCACATACTTTAGGTGAACTTATTATCTGTTTGCTGGTCACACCATGAGCTAGTGAGAGCGTATGCACACACACACACACAGAAATACACTCCTGGACTCTTCTCCACTGCTTTATTTTCACCTGGTTCATCTCTATCATCAAGTCTTTGTTTGCACATCTACTATGTTTAGCCACTTGCCAGGAAGTAGTCACAGAATTTGCAAACTGTAGAGGAATTTAAGAAATCAAGTAGCTCAATCCCTTAAATTTACAGAAAGGGGGAGTGATCTGCTTAATATCACACAGCAATTAATGGCAGAACCAACTTAGAATCCAGGCATCTCACATTCTACCCAGTACCCTTTCCACTACATAATCATGCTTCCACTAGCTGTACTTCTAGGGAAGAATGAGATCCCTTCTACTAGCAGTGATTTTTATCAGTAAACAAGCAACATTATCTAGGCACCTGATGTTCAAAATGTCTACTTATGTGCTGTTTGCACCAGGGGCTAGGTAATTTATGTTCTTCTGCTATAATGACGAAAAGGATAAACTGAAGAATGCAACAAGACATCAGCATGGAGTTAGTCTTGGAGTGAAAATAGATTGGTTTACTTTCATAATAAGGTTGTGAGGATTTTTACTTTTTTCTTTTCAAAGTGTTTTCATATGTATTATATCATTTTAGTTTTCAACAGGTCTAGGAAGTAGGTAGGTCAAGGCTTATTAGCTGAAATTGACAGATGAACAAAAGGAGACTGAAAACAGTTCAGTGATTTACCCAAGGTCACCCATCTAGTTAGTGACAAGGCCAGGGCTCATGTGTGTGACTCCTGCTTCCAAATCTCTTTCCTCTAGTCTAGACACATAATTCTAGTAGACCTTGAGTGATGACTGCATATCCTGTGAACTAAACTTTACAGATTTCAATATGCTGAGACTGAAAAATGCTAAGTTCTACCAAGTGACAATCATGGAGATAAGAGTCTTATCCCAAAAAGGGGGGGGGGGGGAGATGAGTTTCAAGATGGGACAGAGCAAATGAATGTTAGGTCATAGGTTGACACACAATTAAGAATCAACAAACTAAGATGCCATTTTCTCAAATTTTCTGTTTTCTAGTAGGGGAAATTAAAAAAATGCTCATGATCAAAATTATTTTTGCAGTTCTTAAAAGATTGAAGGTGGCTTCCAATTTGATTAATCTCTGAGGATTTTTAAAAAGTGGGCTATAGACATCCAAACTGCCATTTTATTAAAGAAAAGTCATGTCAGTATCATATAATGCAGACAGTCCAGAAGGCTGAGAAGAAAGGATTGGGGGATGGAGGGAAGCCTGTGAGCAAAGTTTCAGTGGCCTCCTGGGACACACTGAAGGCCAAAGTGTGTTGAAAAGGCAATTACAGGTGAGGAAATGGAAGGAGAGAGTGGAAACCTTGTCTGCAGAAAGCTGATTGTGGAAGGAAGGGTGCCATAGTATGTTCCTTGGCAATGAAGAAGAGGGCAAGAGGCTGGACAGGCAAGAGAGATTGGGAACATCCTGTTGAGTCACAACTTAGTTGTCAAAACTTTCCCTGCTAGTGTGAAGCCCTTTAAAAACTCACTGCCTGCAAGTGGTTCCAGAAGACACCTCAGAAAGGCATGGTAACCTGCTCAGGTCAAAATGAGAAATCAGCATAAGATTTAGTAACAAATACACTTTTTGAGACTAATGGTCTGTGTGTGTGTGTGTGTGTGTGTGTGTGTGTGTGTGTGTGTGTGTTGGGGGTGGGGGGGGTGGGGGCTGTTCTAAAAGCCCAACATGAACAGATGAGCAGAGATGTTCTGGGCACTGCCTAAAAGCTGATTCCTCCAAAAGGCACATTGTTAATTGGCCAGCTTATCAATGGATGCTCTTTCCTGTAGGTTTGTTTAGGAGTGGAAACAATACGGCTAGTCATAAAGTTTGCTGAATCCTGGCTTGGTCATCTCAGTGGGGCAAGTGCAAGGCCGTGCCAGGAACTCCAGATGACTGGAACATACACAAGCACAGTGCTACCCATAGACGCCAGCGCTGAGCCTGGGCGAGGCTGAGACCGGGCAGGGGGCATCCTCAAAGTGCCTCTTTATTTAAAGTATGCTCCGGGGCAATGTTTCATAATGACCCCACACACCTAGCGCAAACGCACAGAGCAGCCTACACACACAGTCCAACTGTGTTCGCTGGCCTGCTTGCTTTACTTTCCATCCCTCTAGGCAAGATCCACAAATTAGCAGCCTTGTAACCCTCCTAGGACCCGGTTCTCGGGACCTTCAGAAGAAAAAGGCAGTCAGAGGAACAAGAACGCGCTAAGCGGGAAACCAGCGTTTCAGCCCACTCGGCTACGCGGGCCATCCACACTAACGACTTTCACCTCCCATCGCCTCCGCTGGCTGGAGGGGCGGGGAACCCTGCAGTCAGGAGGAGGACCAAAGTGGGGGCCAGCTTGAATGAAACAATGTAACAATTGATGTGAGGCCTCGCCTTGCTCCCACTCCCCAGCGATCCTATAGGCGAGGTCCCTGTGACTGCCCCTCCCCATTGCTCCGTTTTCTTGTCCATTACAAGCTATCCCTCCGCCTCTCCTTCTTTCTTTTCTTTTCTTTTTTTTCCCCTTCTCCTTTTCCCCCTCTCTCCCCCTTTCTCCAGCTCCGTGTCATTTCCTCCTTGCGCTCGCTAGCGGCCGAGCGTCTCCAGCCGGGAGAGTAGGCGGAGCAGGGCAGTGCGGGGTGGCGTAGCGCTGGAGGGCGATGGTGGCGGAGCTGCTGGGGGCGGAGGCAACGTAGCCCCCGCGGAAAAGGAGCCCCGCGGCGCCTGAGCAAAGCGGAGGATGGAGAACCGGCCTGGGTCCTTCCAGTACGTCCCTGTGCAGCTGCAAGGGGGGGCGCCCTGGGGCTTCACCCTTAAGGGGGGTCTGGAACACTGTGAACCGCTCACGGTGTCGAAGGTAAGAACTGGCGGCTCTGTCCCAGCGGTGCCCAACTTTGAATGGACAAACGGGTGTACAGGCTGCCGCGGGACGGGGCCCTCAGACCAACTTTGAAACTTGGCTCAGGCTGGGGGTGAAAGCTCCCTTGTGGTGCATTAGCAGCACGGAGGGCTCTTGCCACCAGCTCAGACGCAGGCACCCCTTAAGGGTGGCGGGAGCACAGATGAGAGCACGGCTAGCCCCCTTGCTAGAGCGCTGCGCGCAGACACACTTTGGAGACTCTGGGGCAGCTTTTGCTCCCCCACGTCGGGGCAGCTGCTCCCCTCAGTTTGACTGGAGGAAGTGGTGGCTGGTGGGGGTTTCTCCTTAGAAGTTCCCGCGCCCCTAAAGGACAGTGAGAGGCTAAAAGGTACAGGCAAGGCTGCTTGGCAGCTTTCTCAGCAGCGGTGGCCCTTGGTCAACCGGTGGGCCATCCTGTCGGGGCAGGTTGCAGGGCGAGGGTCTGGTGTGGGAACGGAGATGAGGCATTGGTGGCTTTCGTCAGCCTCACTTCCCACGGCCGGACGCGCGCACATCCATTCAGCTGGTGGGGCGTTGCTGCTGCCGCTTAGGCTCGGCCTTTCCCTCCTTCCCGAGTCCTGTCCCAGCGCCGGCGAGATTTCCTGCACGTTGAGAAGTGTGGAGGAAACTTTTGCGCCATGGAGTGCAGCTGTGCTGGAGCCGCCGCCGCCCGCCGCCAGGGTTTGTTTGTTTTAGGAGGCTGTGATCTGCTGGAAGCCAAGTTGCAGCTGAGGACCAGGGAGAGGAGCTCTCCCAAGTGCTCCAGAGCCCCCAAAGCCGGACATTCCTGGTAGGGGTGACAGTGGGGGCCTCTGGGGCTGATACTGGAAGAGAGATTTGTAGGACAATTCACCTTGAGGCGTGAGATTGCCAAGTAAACGAACTTCCTGTACTTTATCCCAGTTTTTGTTTTTGTTTCTCTTAAATGCTCAAATCTGAAAAGCCCTTCCAACCCGCTGAAATTGCCATTGAGGTTGTAGATATGGGTTTGGGCTGAAGATAGAAAGATGTGGCTTCTCAGCAGGGAACAAATGTCACTTCTCTTTGGCTTTTTAACCTGGGTCATTTCTCAGCAGGGACACGAATGCCGCCCCCCCCCCACCTGTGCTGCTTTTGCCTTGCATTGGAGCTGCTGGTAAATTTATAGTGTAGGGGCCCCTTCAGGTCTTGGGGCCCACAATCTTAGCAACCCTGGAGTGTTGCAATAGGGTGTACCAATCAGCTTGAGCAGTCTGAGGTATGTGGCAAAATTTTGAGGAGCTGTCAGGGAAACCTGGGATCTTTAGCCTCCCCCAACACCAATAACCAGCCCAGATCTTCATCCACCAACTCCTTCCCCTGTACTAGTCATGTATTTCTAATCAGCCTGAGATACCTTTGTAACCCACTGTCACACCCCCTCCTAAGGCACTTCCTCTCCAGTATTCTCTGGAGGGAGTAATATGCTCTTCTTTTCTTTAAACAGAAACACTCTCAAACCACCCCTTTGGAGAGGGGAATCCTGGCCTTCAGGAATTTCTTCTAATCAACCCCCATCCTTTTCCATCAAGGTCACAACAGACTATGTAGCCCTGAATGGTCAGTTCCTCTCTTTTTCTCCTTACACCACCCACAGAATTTCCACTGTCTGCCTAAACAACCTGCCTTGGAGAGGTCATTTTTGACCTCTGCCCAGGGTTGACCCATCCTAAGAAGCACCTCAGAGAGTGCTTGCTGCTGTGGTGCTGGATTGTTTTGTGAGCCAACACTAGCGTGGCAGGGGTGTTACTAAGTATGGGGCAGCCAGCAATTTGTGGTCTGGCTGGGGGATTATTTGAGGGTAGATGAGGGTTTCCTTGGCCAAGCTGCTGAGGAAGTGACTCGTGTGTTGAGAGGCAGGGTGCCTTTTAATGATTCCCTTTCTGTTGAATGTACAGTTGACTCCTATTATATGAAGGCTCATTATTACACACATTTGGAGATGTAGGGGGTAAAATCATTTCTCCCATCCCTCCCAACTAGCCTGGCTCCTTACAGTAAAAGTGAGCTATATATAATCTGGTTAGCCCCAACAATATATAAAGGGGCTACAGTAATTTTTTAGGTGTAGTGGTTGCCTGTTTTTTTTCTTGCCAAGACACTTTGTGGCACATTTCATTAGTCCCCCTTTTCATTTTTCTACCTTAGTTTTGCTTCCCCTTAAGCTTCAGAACAATACAGTTTTCTTCTTGAAAATAGCCTCAGTCTGCACACATTGGTGGTGATGGGATGGGAGGCTCCGCACATTAAGAGAATCACACTGGTAGATCAAAAATTTGGTTTCTAATCCTTGCTCTGCTACTCACTAGTTCTGGGACTCTGCATACTTCATTTGCCCTCTCTGGACTTAGGTGTTCACATGTCTACAATGAGTTTCAATTGGGTGGTCTTTAAATAAGACTATGATGGTCTAGTAGCCAATTCTTTTTTTGTTGTTTAATATATCTTTATTGATTTCAGAAAGAGGAAGGGAAAGGGAGAGATAGCAACATCAATGATGAGAGAGAGCCATTGATCGGCTGCCTCCTGCACACCCCCTACGGGGATCGAGCCCAAAACCTGGGCATGTGCCCTGACCAAGAATTGAGCTGGGATCTCCTGGATCATAGGTCGATGCTCAACCGCTGAGCCACACCGACCGGGCGTAGCCAATCTTCTATGCTCGCTCAGAACCTTTTCTCCTCAAAAGGGTTGCAGACTGAGGAAGATGATGCTTTGTTTCATTTGCATACAGGGTTACTGTTTATAGTGTGTTTCCACATCCCTTATTTCATTTGCCTCTTACAGGCCCCCTGTGAGGAAGTCAGGGAAGGTTGTAGAGAAACTGATAGAAAAACTGATGCTGGGATGCACTGGGTGGCTTGTCTAAGTCTATCCTATGGCAAGCCAGTGGTAGGCTCCAAGTCTATTATATTTTCTACTACTTGGAGAGTTTCTTGATTCATCTGGTAGTACTGCAGTTTGTGAAGGGGCATGGGGCAATACCGGTCAGGTATGTATCCAGTCTTGGCAGCCTCCCTCCCCAGTGACCCTTTCTATGCCAGCCTATGGTTCCACAATAGGTAAGGACTGGGTTTCAGACACTCCCTTATGGAGTCGGGGCTCAGGGAGTAGGAGAGAACTATTTTGATGATTCCAAATCACTTGTGATGATCTCAGGTTAGGCAGAGACAGAGGTAAGATATGAGAACCATGGTTGGAAATGGAGAACCTTCTTTGGTGTCATGGGGAAAAAAACTCAAAGGTGATTTGGGTCTGGGTGGTATGGTGTACATGCTTGGAGATAGCTTGTGGAAAAGGTGGAGGCATCTTAAAAGTAGATGAATTTGAGAAAAGGCATTTAGTGGGAAAAGAGTGCATGCAGTGTGAAAGTCTACCTCATATTTGTCATGGGAGAACCTTTGGACCAGGAAATGATCAGGTTGGGGAAATCATCAATTTCTACCAACTCCTGTGATTTCCCTGAATGTGGGGAATTCAGCTACCCAAAGTTATGGAGATTGGTATAGTCTTCTAACAATTGAGTGACAAAAAAAAGAGGAAATGCATATATGCATAACCCATGGACCAGACAATAGTTCGGTAAAAGCCTGGGGAGGGGGTGGGAGTAGGGTGGAGAAGGTTGGGGGGTGGAAAACAATAAAGATAAATTTAAAACAAGAGGAAATGGTTTTTAAAAGCTACTGTTGATTATCCCAAGAGTTAGAGGTGGTTTATAATTTCCCCATTGAAACATGACCCACAAGGTAATTGGGTCCATGACCTTGGTGTTATTAATTCCTTTAGTTAGTGTCTTATACTATCTTGTTGATCCAGGGAACCCGTCTTGATGAAGTGTAGATTCTCTTCTAATCAGATTTGTCTGTTTTGATATCTAGGGTTCCCACTCTAGAGTATAGACAGCCATCTATAGAGATGGCTCCTTGCGCTGGAAAAGAACCTCTTTGGGGATGGGTGACCTTTCCAAAGTTCTGGCACTAATGATTCTGCATCAAACAGGGCCTCTTAAAGGCCTTAGTGATTCAAATTGTACACCACCACCCCCCGTGTGTGTGTGTGTGTGTGTGTGTGTGTGTGTGTGTGTGTGTGTGTGTGAGAGAGAGAGAGAGAGAGAGAGAGAGAGAGAGAGAGAGGAGGACAGAGACAGAGACACAGAGAGAGCTATAGCATAGCATAAAGTTTCTATACTCATTTTGTTATTGGAAATGTGCCCTGAGGTTGGCTGAGGGTGGAGAAAAGAAAGGGTGGAACCAGTGTGAGGCTGCAGGAAACGGAGGGAGAAAATTGGGTGTGGGGGAATAAGTTAGGGCAGAAGACAGGCTTACCCTACATATTTGCCCTTTTCCTGTCCCATTTTTGGTGGCAGTCTCCATGTGGCACAGTGAAGAAAGTGGGGGCTAGTAACTGCCCTAGAACTAAGTTGGGTAGGTGAGGGAGTAGCCTGGAGGAGAAAGAAGCTTAACCTCCTCCACTTAATGTGCACTGATGTTACTATGTCATTTCATGCTTTCTGGACCCAAGTCTCTATTTGCAAAATGGGGTTACTTGCCCGATTTTTATCATTAAAAATGAGGTGAGAATGAATTGGGCAAATCCTAATGCTGTTTGCCTAGGAAGATGGCGGGGCATGCTCTTTAAGATGTTTTTAGCCCCTCCCCATCCCCACTGTGAGCCTATTTCTAGAAGAAGCATTCAAAGAGGTAGTTGAGATTTCAAGAGGACATGGGTAAAGTCAGATTAAGGCTCTCTTGTAGTGGGCAGTAAATTTGACTGCAAGTTTGAGTTCTTGTTGGGTGGAGGGATTGTGTTATATGAGAAAGATAGTTCCTGTGAAACATTTTTAGCTGTGTTTCAGGCAGGGCCCACCCCCAGACCATTGGCATTCACAATGGAACCTTCATGGGGTGTGCTTCTTGGGAGCTTAGTCCAGCATAGTTACTTACATGAATCCTCTCCTCATCCCTGCCTCTAGAATCAGCAAAGATGTCTACTGCCTCAGTTCCCCAACTGTTATTCTCTCCCAGAAAGTAGTAGGCATTTGAGGACACGAGGTAGGAATTCATGAAATAAAAAGATAGAAAGATGGTTGGAGGGAGGTAGAACAAGAAGGGCAGGTGGTATGTCTGGTAACCTTTGGCTGAGCTTTGGGTACATACTACTTTTGGGCCTGCTGGGCTGTCATAATAAACCTGGTACCCTATTGATATCCATACATGTGATCTCTGAAGTGAAAAAGATGAAGTCTGTTGGAGGGTTTTCCATCATCAAAACCTCAGACAAAGAAAATAATTCAACTCCAGCTGGAGGACACTTAAGCATTGTCCCTTAAAAAAAGTTAGTATGGCCTGACTGGGCATGGCTCAGCAGTTGAGCATCGACCTAGGATCTAGGTGATCAGGGTTCGATTTCCGGTCAGGGCTCATGCCCGGGTTGCGGGCTCAATCCCCAGTTGGGGGCGTGCAGCAGGCAGCTGATCAGTGATTCTCTCATCATTGATGTTTCTATCTCTTTCTCTCCCTCTCCTTTCCTCTCTCTGAAATCAATAAAGATATATTTTGGGGAAAAAAAAAGTATGATTTATCCCCTTGCTCTTTCCATCCCCTCCCAGGAATTTTTTTTAAAGAGACTTGAGATTGGTGTTTATGGAGTGATTATCTGGAGGGAACATCACAATTTTTATAGTTAGGCTTCTTCAGAACCAGGGGGAGTAGGGGAAAGATACTGACCCGTCTGAGAAAAGTTAATGAAGAACAGCAGAGATTAAGTCAAAGGCTGCTCTCACTACCTTGCTACACACACACACACACACACACACACACACACACACACACACACACACGACTCAATGCAGGGCTGTTAACCTAATGCTGTTCCTGAAGGAGACCTAGAATTACATATTCTCAGATGATGAGGGCCTTTTGGAAGTGAGCTGGTCTTAGTCTTAATCCATGAGCCTCATGTGTAGTAGTCCTGAGCTTATTTTCCTGTGGTCATGGGGGAGCTTACTCCCTTATTAGCTAGTCCATTTCACTGTTGGAAAGTTTTGACTGTGGACAGCTTTTTCTTAAATTGAGCTGCAATTATTCTCCCTCTAACTACCATCTATGGGTCCTAGCTCTGCTTTCTGGGACCTCACAGAACAAGGGTGCTTTCTCTGTCTTAGGACAGCCTTTGGGAGGTCCAAAGATAAAGACTATCCCCTTGTTTCACTTTTCTAGGCTAAAGAGCCGTAGTTCTTTCAGCTGTTGAGATCCAGCCTCCTCTCCTGTTCCCTGCTCCCACTCTGGATATACTCCAGCCTGTCCATTTTCCTCTTGCGTTATGAAGCCCATAGCTGAATACAGTAACTGAAGAGAGTCTGACCAAAGTTGAGTAGGATAACTCTTAAAAAAAAAAAAAACAGCTGAAGAACACTTTGGCTTTTTCTGGAGTTCATGCCATATGAAGATCTTGTGTCAAGCAAAGCCTTTTAGTAGAGGTATCTGTACCGCTGCTAAGCCATACTTGCACAAGGCCTCCACATAGGCATCTGGAAAAGCCACATAATAAATTTGAGAGGGACACATTTCACCTCTTACTATTGATTTAGAATTTCCCCTAGCCCTGCTCCTAGCCCAGGCCAGCCTTGGGAAAAGTGTTTAAGGGATATGAGAGAGAGGACATAAGCCCTGACTTCAAGGAGCACAGATGCTTATACAAGGAAGGACAGAGAAAGAATTTGTGTCATAGAAGAAGAAAGTAATATTTAATGAATAGTGTCAAAGTCAGACTCTAAAACATCCGATTTAATTTTGTTTTATTTTTTCCCAACTGCTGGCTTGGAATTTGTAGGAGTAACCTCTTTAAACTTAAATTTCCCCTTTTGGGCAAAATAAGTGCCTCCAAGATTGAAGATGTTGACCGTATGTGACATATAATCAGCCCCCAACTTACAGAGAGCCCCTATGTAGGAATTTAGATACTGCAGTTCCTGTCCCCAACCCATCAGATATTTATCTCCCTGCACATTGTCACTGGCACTGAACTGCCAAAGCCCCTGCTGTTGCTTCTATTCCTGGGTTCTGAGATCTTCTTTCTGTACTTGGAATACCCACAAGAGTCACTCCTGGTGGAGGTCTTGCACTCATAGCCTCATTTCCCCATGTCCTCATATCCACCAGTTTGTCACCTGAGCTGAGCAAATAAATACCTTTTCTTACTGCTAAAGCCCTGATTAGGGAGTACATTGGGGTGGAACTTAGTCCTCATTATTACAGAAGGGTGAGAGGCCTGGAGAAGAGAGAGTGTCTAGGATACATTTTCATTGACACAATGTTATTGATAATAGCTAGGGTCATAACAGTTTTGGAAAAGCCTATTTAATCCATAGTGTATTACTGATGAAGTTACAGAATCTAAACACCATTTATAATATTCTATCTATAGGAAACTGTATTCACAGCTCCAAGCTGCTTATTTACAAAAGGTATTCTTGGAAAACAATTCATTCATAAGTTAGGGATAACAAGTGCTCTAGATATCTCTCTTATACAGATCTGAGCGGGTTTGGGGTTTCTACTACTATCAGTACCAGAGAAACTCATATCCTTGAGTGTGTGTACGCACAGTATATGCATGGTTAAATTTCTTTCTGAAACTGAGCTCGAGGTTTACCTGAGTTATCTTGTTATCAGCAATTGACCCTTTTATATTGCTTATGTTGGTACCTAGATCACTTTCAGCTTCTGTGTAGCCAATATTTTGTTTCCTGGTACTCCCCTGAGGTACCCCTTCAGAAAGACTTCAATTAAATCATTAATAAATAAGTTGAGTATTATTTTTCTTGGCTAAAGATTGTGTTGGGGTAGAGGTTTGTTTCCTTACATCCCTTTGCCCCATCCAGTGTAAATAGGCTAAGTGGAAAGATCATCTTAGGCATTAGTTTTGCAAGGGATGATCCATTCTTCCTCACATCACACTGGTATGTTTACTTGGGCACATAGCCATCCTGGATGAACACTGAAGTTGCAAGGATCAAGATGACTTGGTTTCTCAAAGTAACTAACCCCTCCCCTTGGACTTCACCTCCACTCCCTCTTCTTGCAGTATGATTCTGTGGCTATGTTATGTCACAGAGTGAGCACTGCCTAGTAGCAATAGAGACACATTTTCCATGCATCCAAGCTGCCCTTCTTTCATGTCCGGTCTTTGATTCCCAGCCCCCACCCATCAGCACCAGTTGCTTGAGGCCTATGTTTTGGACTGTCTCATTCAAGTGCCATTGCCTCTTTGTTCATTCATTGGCTGTCTTGTCCTCTGTCTAAAACCCAACTTTTTCTCTTCTTTGGTCACAGTGGGCCCTTCTAGTCTGCTGTACTTACTAGCTTAGTCCCTTTTGGCTGAGCCATGCTTCCCGTGGGGGGTGAGAGAAGGTTACAGAATTAAGGTTGATAAAGTTTAAAAACACTCAGCAAATTGATAGTAGGATTAGGGGGAAATTTTCTCTTGCTGTGTCACTCTATCCTGTTTCAATGGAGGACAAGACTTTTGTCACATTCCTGATACCCTCTTATCAACTTGTTGAGTAATCTTGGCATGTTACGTCACTTCTCTGTACCCTCCTGTTTCTTCTCAGACTCTCCATGGGACAAGCTTCTGCTTTATTTATGGGTTTCTAAGGGCTCCAGGATCCTTCTTTGGTCTAGGTGGAAGTGTGAAGGTTGACTGACAAAACGCAGTTCTTACAGTGCATTGCTTTTCTCCACACTACTACTTCCTATCTTTCCAAAAGTGGCTGTTTCCTGGTATGTTCACAGGGATGGCATGCAGCACGGTCTGTTAACTTTCACTCAAGGCTTTTAATGTTACATCTGCAAGGAATGCAGGAGGTGGGACTAATTTGACAGGATCAAGGGTTAAGCCCAGCGATGGACAGACCCTTTGTGGTGTCTCCTGGCCCCCACCCCAATGCCACTCAGCAGATTCTCAGCTGTATGGTTGTCTCTCTTCCTGAGCCTCTGGCAGGAAACTTTTGAATGGTTCCCCTATACTGCCTTTCACGGTCCATCAGAAATTGATTTTTCTTTTGGGGGAGGGGGTTGGGGTGAGATGAGGTAGAGCTGGGAGTAAATCTGGTTCAACTAGTTATTCTGGAAATAGGTTAGAGTCTCATGGCTACAGCCCCATCTTTGCTTATGAGAAGATGACATGCTAAAGCCTTGTCTTTGTTGGGCTACCTTGCTGTTTTCCATTTCTTTTTGTTTATGTTTGATGTAAGTAAAAGCTCCTGTGAAAACTTCTACAGGTAGGCAGCTTTTGATGGCATCTTATCTGACTGAGACAGTGAATGATGACATCTTGGAGTCTCAGGGGTAAGTGTCCTGTCTTTACTTTCATGCTTTTGGAGGACTTGACTGAGAGTTTGGAGCTCTGTGTTAACTTAAATTTGCAATCAAGGAATATCAAGGCAACAGGCTGAAAAGTGGACTAGGCAAGGACATGGATACTCCACTTGTGTGGATGTACATCACTGGATAGAGACAATGTAGTTTGGTTGGATCTCAGCAACCTCTTGAAACAAAAGTGTAGTTATGGCCTAGATATGGTGGGATAGAAGAGGTACTGGATCTGCTATGAGGCAAATACTGCTGCTTCTAAGTGTTTTATATATATTATTATTTAATTTTACAGTAACTCTTTGAGGTAGATATTGATGTCCCCTCAATGAGGTAGATATTGATTGTACAGATGAAGAGACTGAGGCTCGAGAAAAGTTAAGTAACAGACTCCAAGTCACACAGTAAGTGGAAGAGCAGGCATTCAAATTTACTTCTGTCTGACTTCAAATCTGGCTCTTTCTATAATATCATGTTTTCATAGGTGAAAGGAAGAGAAAGAGAAAGAACTGGGTAAGAATATGGGGGCCAGGGAAGAAATGAGAGAGATATGAGAGAAAAATTATAATTTAGTGCAAAAACTGATTATATTACCAATCTGCCCCTCGGGGGTCAAGGTCAAAGGAAGGGTTTTTTGATTTGTTTTGTTTTGAATCTCAAATCAGGGTAAGGGGTATGAGCCTTGATTCAAAAGACCTGAAGTTCAGTATTTGCTTTGCCCATCATTATTTATATGTCATTGGACAAGTCATTTCCCTCTCTGTGTCTCAATATCCTCATTTCAAAATGAAAATAGTAAAACTTGTGCATTTTTTCTAGTAGGGAGGGAGATTGATTTTATCCTTTATCTCATGTAAATATTTGATGTGTATGTGATTTAAGAAAGAAATAAAAAGCATTCCACAGGTGTCCCTTATTAAACAGCAATTCTCTCAAGATAATTTTGAACTTAAAAAATGAAGTTTTGAAGTTACCAAATCATTGAGATTTGTGTGAAGTGGCAGGACACCTTTAATGTGATGTCTGCTGCTGCCACAAGTTAGAAAAACAGACATAATTTCTGGCTAATGTCTAAACAGCCAACAATTTGAAAAGCTATGCTAACCCTTGTTTGTCTCCTAAGAGCTCTAAATTAAGCCTCCAATCAATCAGTCAACCCATCAGTCAACACATATTTGTTGAGCACTTTGTAAAGAGCCTAACCCTAAACTAGAGAATTCAAGAGATAGCCACCATAGAAGAACTGTTCCTTGGAAGTGACAGTTTTATTGACGAGAGGCACTGTTGAAAACCCAGGAAACAAAAACCTTGAAGTTCTGAAACCATGCAGTAGGATCTAAAAGCAACATTTATTTAGTGAGAAGAGATTTCATTATAGGCCGATGTGATTGGGGAGCTTTGTGGGAAAAGGAAGAAGAATTGGAGTTAGGCCTTCAGGGATATATAGGATACAGGTAGTTTGGGGAGGAAGAAATGCATTCATTCTAGTAAGTGCAAGTGCTGCATGTCCTAAAGACGCAGACAGGAGACCGAG
The DNA here is from genome assembly GCF_964146895.1 of Miniopterus schreibersii. Classification (NCBI taxonomy): domain Eukaryota; kingdom Metazoa; phylum Chordata; class Mammalia; order Chiroptera; family Miniopteridae; genus Miniopterus; species Miniopterus schreibersii. The sequence goes on from NC_138104.1 coordinate 73,499,012, forward strand.
ACCAGTTGGTACACTCCACAGTGAACTGACTGCAGCATGAGCTCCCCAAGGGCAGGGGATGTGTTATTTATTTACTCACTTAACTCATTCACTACACTTATTGAGTGCCTGTTCTAGGAGCTGAGCTATTCTTCCTAAGCCCTGTGAAACCAGCACAGAGCTCCATAAATGTCACTTTTATTTGTTTTCTAACAAATACTTTCATAATGCATATCCTGGACCAGGTACTGGTTTTCTATATGAACACATAGGAATTCATTTATTAACCCCATTTATAGATGATAAATTGAGGCATAGAGAGGTTAGGTAGCTTGCTCAATGTCACACTGCTTGTGTGACTGGATAAATGAATCAGTGGATCTCTGCTTGATTGTTTCAGAGTAATGGGATATAAAGGTGAATGATAGCCAGTTGTTCTGAAGAACCCAGAAAGCTGGGCTATAGAATGGCTTCAGGTTGTGAGTAGGTAGCAATTTAGTTGTTTGGGAAGATTAGAGTTAATGTATTAAAAATAAAGCCCTAGCATAGTACCAGCCACATAAAAGCTTCCATGAAGAAAAACCTAAACTGAACAATAAGAGGGCACATTTTGAGAGAATCAGTCATCTTGGCAGTATGCTGACTGTTATATATTAGCAAGTTGCCAGAAGTTATTGCTAATGAACACCATTTGCATCTGAAGAAATGAAGGAGAGGTAGGAGTTAAAGGCAAATCCTAGAAGGTTCTAAGTGGTGATGGGGATTGGGAGGACTAATCAGTTTTGGATCTTTCGAGACTCAGGTGTGTGTAGGACAATCAAATTAAGAAGTCCCATAGGCAGTTCAAAAAAAAAAAGGATTTGTTTATTTAAGGCCACTGATCAGTTAAAACAATAAATCATTATTTCAGGAACATAATGGTTAACATAGACAATTTACTAATTTGCTGTATGTTGTGAAAATTAGTTAATTGTCAGACAATCTCATGCCCCAACAGACATTGGAACAGGCCTGCATTGTTATTTAATGTGCCTTTCTGGTCATAGCTTGGTCTTGTTACCCTCTCCAATCTGCAGGATGCCTAGTCACCTCAGGTATTACTGGCTGAAGTTAAACTTAGTACTTGCAAGTGATGGGAAGGTCCAAAAATCAAGCAAAAAAATAGAAGAAACTGACAAAAGGCCAAACTTCAGACATGATACTTGAAATGTTAAAATGTTGTAGGTTGTGAAAAAACCTCAGTTGACTTGCCAAGATGTTTAAGGATTGTTTTCTCTATATGAAAAACACAATGTGGAGGCTTGGAAAGCAAACCTCAAACCACTGGAATCTCAAGTCTGTATTGCACTTTTGTTGTTAGCAGTTTGACACTCTCCGCATGGTATAATATTATTAATCTGTGGCTATCATTGTTAATATTTCTACAATTGTATTTATTCTTAAGTATGACCTTTGAAAAAGCACTGTTAAACTTGCAAGTATTATTTTATTGCCTTCAGTAGTGCCCTCATCAAACTCTCATCCTGATTTTTATATCAAAATAAAGAAATAAGGATTTACTTCACAAATTTATTTGTTGCAAATTTGGGTGGAAAATGTTGCTTTATTATTAAGAGACTTTTTGCAAATTTGGAGTGATTATCTGACCCAAACCCTAGGCCTGATGCCCTGCATACATACATGTAATTCTCATAAAAGTTTAACTTTGTGTGCAGAAGGGCCTGGTAATCCCTCTCCTATCCCCATCCTTTTTAGATTTGCTTTCTAGAGCCATTACTTCTTTTGTGCAACATCATCTGCTTTTCTGCATGCTGAAAAACTAAACTTCAGAATCTTGTAAAGACGCTGGTACTATGGGACTTGGACTATTTATTCCCTTCCTACCTCCTTGTAGACAAAACTCACTTTTTGCTAAAAGGCTAATGGGCACATGGGTTCCTTTACCTAAGTCCTCTCTGACAAGGTGAAATATTTTGTAATTTATGTTTGAAATTGATTTGAATATCTCGCTGCTGGGGGTATTTTTGTGAAAAAGACTACTGGAGTGCTCTGGCTTTCACAAGAGCCAGCTTGCTAACTTCTCTCTACTGTGTGAGCCCTGCCTGGTGGGAGGATGATACTCTCCTCCTCTGGATGTAAAGGGTTAAATAAGTAATTTTCATGTTTTCCTGTGCTGTTGGCTGGAGAAATGTGCAGTGTTCTGAAACCTGCCTAGGCTCTGCACATACTGTATCTGCTTAAGGAAGGTTTTGGCTCTTAGCCCTTCTCAGCTGCATTAGGCTTCGGGTTACATCCCTCACCCCTTCCAGCCACTAATAAAAGCCAAAAAGAATTAAGGATCAGGGAGAGTTAATTCCCACTGCTAAGACCCAGGAGGGGCCCTTACACCTCTCATCCTGGCTTCTAGGTTGGAGCACTAATTTAAGGCTGAGTTCTAGTCTAAGCCTGTAAGTGACAGTGATCTGGAACAGGCCCCAGAAAGCACTTGACAATCAGGTTTTGCCCTATGCTGGCAGTTTCTCTCTCTCTCTCTCTCTCTCTCTCTCTCTCTCTCTCTCTCCCCTCTCCTGCTCCTCTGTTGGGATCTTAGAAGAGACCAGTAACCCCAGGGGCCAAGCCGATTGATGCTATTACAGAAATGGAAATGAGGTATCATAGTGCCACTCTTCTAAACTGGAAGATTTAGATGAAGCTTCTCCTTTTTTTTTTTTTTTTTTTTTTTAAGTCCCTGACCAACTTCAGTACAACATTAGGAGTCTCATTAAGAATAAGAAATGTCATTGATATTTCACTCAACTTAAAAGAGATGCAAAGTAATGAGCTCTGAGACAGTGAGCTTAGACAGAGGGCAACTTTGAAGGAGGATCTTGCAAGAGCTGGGACAGGCAGGAAGAAGCCTCCTTCTGGAACAACTACACTACTATAGTGGCCTCCTCAATGCTTTCCCTCCCTTTGATCATCCCCTCCCCTCCCACTTAAAATTATTGAATGGCTCTCTCCCAAACTACTTCAGCCTGGTTTATGGATCATTCTCCATCTGGCTCTAGTCTTACTTTCTAGAACTTCTTACAGGACCTGGGTTTTCAGGCAGAATGGTTTCCTTTCTGCCCCCTAAATGTACCTGGGAAATTCTAGCCTCCAAATTTCCCATCCTGATGTTCTTCAAGTGGCTGGGCTTCACACTGCATACTTGGTAGGCCCTCTTTTCTCTTCTCTGCCCCACCCAGTTGGGACTAACCTTCAAACTCTAGCTCTAAGCCTCAAGGGCATCATCTCAATTGGCTTCTGATGGAAGTAATCACTACTTTTTTGGAATGATGGAGTTCTGATTTTCCAGTAGAAATCATTAGGGATTTCACTGCCTTGTATCTAGCTTATTGGACAAAAATCTTCTAGAGGACAATGGCTAATCCTCAGCAAAGAGCACAGTATGGACTCTCCATAATTTCAGCAAAGAGCACAGAATAGACTCTCCATAATGATTGGCTGTAGGAATCAAGCAAAAATTTTGTACTCAATAATTGGTCATTTTTCACTTTTCTACTCCCAGCCCAAATTAGAAAGAAGATACGACTTGAAGAGTTGGATATACTAGCCAAGTTTTCCAGTCTTTCTCTGATACCTAGCAAGTGGAGTGAGCCTTGAATGACACACACATATGAGCTAGGGACAGAGGGAACACATAGAAGGGAATAATGGTGTTGGCAGAAGATGAGAGGGATCCCAGGTGCAACCCTGGATGAGAGGGGAGATGGCAGCAGTGGAGGATGGGGGTGGTTACATGCTTGTCCCAGAACTGCCTGGAGTTTAGTTTGCAACAGTTGGGTTCCTTGCTGCTACAGCTCCTGTGTGAACTGTGTTCCTGAGGCTTCTATGTGGGAGAGGCCTGTTGGCTGATGATTACAGCATTCCCCTTGCTGTTGGGAAGGGTTGCAGTGAGACTTAAAAGAGCAGCATGAGTCTTCTGCCTGACTCAAGTGTTTTCACTGCTTCAGCTGAAAGGATGTAGCTTTATGTGAACATACTGTGTGTGTGTGTGTGTGTGTGTGTGTGTGTGTGTGTGTTTTCACTTTTGCTTAAGCAAGCCCTAACCTGTTCTGTCTGACTAGTCTTGGACATGAGTCACCGTCTGGTATTTCTACCCAATGCCTTAAGTGTCCTCATTATTTGACCATGACATTTCTTTTCTCACTATTTTACTCAACGCTGAGAATGCTGAGAAGAGCCAGAAAGAATCATCTGTTCTTTCTAATAGGATCTAAACTAATTGGTGGCTAACCATCTCTGTGGAAGTCAATTAGGTTATGTCAGGGCACTAAAAGGAACAGATTGAAACTCACAGTGGCAGTACTGTGACAGTTTAAAAGACAGACTGTTGGGGCTTCTCCTAGTCTGTTCCTGTTCAGACTACTGCTGGAGAGTTGGTCTTACTGGAGCAAACTTTAGAAACATTTCTTGAAAGGAACCTCAGGAAGTTTTTGTTCTTATCAGGATCACATACTAAGTTTGAAAGGAGTACAAACAGTCTGGGAAAGTCTTAGAGGTATTGGTGGGAGAAACAGAGAATGTTAGCTTGCTCCTTCTGTTCCCATTAAGGTCCTTCTGAAGTTGAAAATTTTGTCTCGGAAGTATGTTCCTAGAGTGTGGGAATGGTAAACCCCATCAGGGCCACTGTTATTATCAAAGGGACAGAGCCACAGAGAGGAAGGACATGACTTCTAGCATGGTCATTTGGAGGCCAGGCAGCCAGTAAATCATTTGAGAATGAATTAAAAGTTCAAAGGGCAGGAGTGAATTCTTCGGCTGACCTCATAGGTGCTTGAAAAATCAAAGGGATAGCCAGTGTGCTTTTATTTTTTGAGAGGTATTTCTAAGGGGCAATGGAATGGAAGTGTAAAGTAGGAAATTGGCATTGCTGCTTTTGTGTGCTTAGGAATCTTAACTCTGGGCTGGGGATGATCAAAGTTACCATTAATCAAATGCCAATTATGTCCTGGAAATTTTATATGTGTAATTTCTAATTTTTCATCACTACTGCAAATTAAGTGATAGTATTCCTATTTTACAGATGAAAAAAATGAAGTTCAGGGAGACCAAACAACATTCTCAAAGTAACAAAACCAGTTAGTGGTAAGCTGTGATTTGAACCCAGGTCTGCCTGACCCAAGATCCTGTGCTTGTTTCACTATACTTTAGAATTTTTGTTTAGAAGATTCCCTTTTGTGCCTCATGATCTCTTTCCAATACCAATGTTAACTATTCCTGTGACCATGTTCTGTGTGCCATAGTATTGGAGAAAAGTGAGTTACACAGACCAGTCATTCCCAAGTTTTCCTGGGAAATTGTTAAATATGCAGATGAGGCTCTCAGGATTAAGAAATATAATGTATGAGAGGTACTTAGTAATGTCCCTAATTCTCAGATGCAGAAACTGATCTAAGAGGGTTAAGTAACTTTCTAAAATTCATTGGACCAGTAAGTGTCAGAGCTGGTATTCAAAATGTAGTTTTTTGGATTTTAGTGTGTCTGTTCTTCCCAATGCCCCTGTGGCCTCTCAAATTGGGATGGGGGGACACAATAAAACAAAATCCCCCAACTTAACTGTCTTGGCCCCCACAAAACTACCAATCTCACATACCCTCTTTGCCACCAAATTTTGTTAAGTGTAGTGTGGTCTTCGGCCCTCCCTCCCTCCTTCCTTCCTTCCTTCCTTCCTTCCTTCCTTCCTTCCTTCCTTCCTTCCTTCCTTCCTTCCTTCCTTCCTTCCTTTTCCTCACAATATTTGTTTAAATTGTTGTTTTAGGGATAGGTGATAAATGTTCATGGAACAAAATTAAAGTTGTATAAATTGGCAGATGTTTATCACTACTGTCTCTACCTAGAGGCAACTGCTGTTACCAATTCCTTGTGTACTCTTCCAAAGGTACTGTATACATAATATATAGGTGTATAGTATATGCCTGTGTATATATATGTGCCCAGTGTCTCTATTTCCTCACAGCCTATGTATTCCTTGATCCTCTCCTGTCTGGCTTCCAATGAGGTCTTCCTGAAGGCCAAATTTTCAGTCTTTATCTTTCTTGTCTTCTCTGCACAATTATTTTGTATTATAAATTATCTGTTGAATAGTAAATGTATTCACATGGGTAAAAAACCAATAAGTATGAAAAGGTAGATGCAGAATAGTGTCCTGCTTATCCTTGTCCCTCATCTGGCCAGGTTCACCATCCTCCACTCTGCTTAGATTTTTTTTTTTTTACCATATCTTTCTAGACTGTCATCATACATATACAAGCAAATATGAATATAGATTTTTTACCTTGCCTTATGCACATACTACAACAATCTTCTGCATCTTGCTTTTTTCACTTACATATACTGGAGATCTTTCTCTATCAGTATATACAGGGCTGCTTCATTTTTAACAGCCATATTATATTTAAGTATTTAACTAGTCCTTAGAATTATTGGCATTGTTTCCAACATACCATTCTGAGATTCTCAAAGCCCTGCTACCAGCATAGACACTGACCTATGTTGTTTCTCCACCCTATCTCACTGTTTCTTCATTCTCCTTTGTGAATCAACAGCCTCTCCTATCCCCATCCTGTAAATATTCCTCAAGGCTCAGAGCTCAACCCCCTGTTTCCTGTCTTTGCCTCTCTGGGGTCTCTCCCTCTCTCTCCTTTCCCTCAAGAAAGAGCAATGATGAAATCTCATGACTCCCAGATCTCTCACCTTAACCTTTTTATCAGAGTTCTAGGCTCTTCAACTGTCTGATGGACAGTGTGTATATCAATAATTTTTTTTTTGGTTAATCCTCAGCTGAGGATATTTTTCTGTTGCTTTTCAGAGAGAGTAGAAGGGAGGGAGGAGGGGGGAGAGAAAAAGAGAGAGTTGTGAGAGAGACACATCAATTAGTTTCCTCCTGCATGTGCCTTGACTGGGGCTGGGGAATGAACCTACAACCAAGGTATGTGCCCTTGACTGGGAATCAAATCTGAGACACTTTGGTGCATGGACCAATGTTCTAACCATTGAACACACCCACCAGGGCTAATTTTTTCTTTTTTAAAATCTCAAATTCCAATATGTCTAAAGCAGAACTTGTTATTTTCCCCCTGCCAAACAGATTCTGTCCTTGGCCTCCTGCCTCCCGCTTAGCTAGCATTGAAATCTTGGAGTGACTGCCTATTCATTCTCTATATCTGATCAATCACCACATGCTTTCAGTCTTTCTTCCTTCAAAATAGCCCTCTCTTTCTTTAGATTCCTGCTACCACCCTCTTCCAGTCCCTTATTTCTAGGTTTCTGGATTCCTGGCTGGCTTCCCTACCTCTAGGCTCACCCCTTTTAAATGTACCCTGTAAGTCATTTCCCTGATCTGAGAATTTTAGTTTTCCTGTCTGTACAATGAGGAAGCTGGACTGACTGGTTGATTTCTGCAGTCCTTTCCAGCTCTAACATTTTAGACCAGCAATCTTTGTCAACAGTATAGTCCTGCCTCCCACCATTGCCACTCCCTGTACTTCCCTCTCTCACTTAATAGTTGCTATGGCTCTGTGCTCCTAGCAAGTGCTTTGCACAAATCATTCCTCCATATTGTTTCTAGTTCTTTTTTTAAAACCTAACTAAGTTGTCTAACCCTGACCCACTGCCTGACTACCACTTATACCACCCTTTAATTTGGTTGACCAGGCTGTGCTTGAACCCTTCCATTGATGGTAACAACTATCTCACAAGCCAGCCTTTTCCATCGTCAGGTAGCTAGAGTTGTTATAAATCTCCTACGACAAATTGACACAAATTTGTCTGTCTTTATGGCACTCTGTTATTCAAAAGTCCCTTCATTTTGATTTAAGTACCAACCCCTGAAGTCTGGCATCCCAAGTTCTCCATAATATGGCTCCTACCTTCTCTTCCAGCCTTAAATCATGGATACTTTCTTTGCACTTCATCCAAACAACAACAAAAAATGGCTAACATTTATTGAGCAATTACTGGATGTCAGAAACTATTCTTAGTCATTTTATATGTATTATCTCATTTAATCCACCCAGCAACCATATAAATTTCCATTATTCTCTCCCCCATTTTATAGAGGAGGGAAATGAGGCATGTGGAAATCCAAATGATTTACTCAGAGCCTCACAGCTAGTAAATGGTAGAGCTAGGATTTTAATCCAGCAAGGTTGTCTTCAGAGCCTATGTCCATAATTCCTGCCATACACTGTCAGACTCCAATGTCACAGTTTTATTGGTTGAGTCTTTAGGATTTTCTATATATAAGATCATGTCTTTTGCAAAAATAGATAATTTTACTTTTTCACATCCATTTCAGATGCCTTTTTTTGCCCCTTGCCCAATGTCTCTTGCTAGGACTTCCAGTACTGTTTTGAATAGAAGTCTCAAGAGTGGGCTTCCTCATTATGTTCCTGATCTTAGAGGAAATTTTTTTTGTTTAATATTGATTACTTCTCACATTCCCTCTCCCTTGTCCTTAGCATTTATTGCTATGCTATCTACAAACTGATATGAATTTTGTCTTTTTACATAGGTGGATGGATAGATACTTCACCATTCAACCTAGAGATTGTGAATTATAGTGTGTATGTGTGTGTGTGAGAGAAAAAATATGAGAGAGAATATGAGAGAGAGAGAGAGAGAAAGAGAGAGAGAGAGAAGGAGAGAGAGAGAGAGAAAGGGAGAGAGAAATGGTGGTATTCGTATGGTTGGGTGGGGATTGGAGTAGAAAGGTTCCTTGTATTCTATTTTAAGAAAGCCCCTTTAAAATGTTACATCCTACAGAACTGTTTCCTCCTTCTCCCCTACTCTCTTATTTCCCTATTTCCTCCCTTCTTTAGGTAGTGATGTGGTTTCCCAATTGTATTTTGTAAATGGTTTCCATCTGAAGTTTCCAAGCTCTCTGGTTGAGTGAGATATGCTTATCTAGCATGTTAGACAAGAACATGATTTACTACCCAGACAGACAGACTAATTCAATGGCTAACACATCGTTGTCTAAAGGATCATGATACTGTTGCTAATTCCCTGTGTGTACCAATTTAATTACATTTCAGAAGTCAGAAAAATTTAAGTGGTTCCAGTTGTAGTGGTTCCAGTTCACTAAGCATTAACTATAAATCACTAGTGGGTACTTTAAAAAAAATCTGTTGATTGATTGGCTGGTATTTTACATGAGTATAAGCCAACTACCTAAGGGTCTCTAAGTTGGTTTTGCAAAGTAAAAATGTGCTCTTGATCTCTCTCTCTGGCCTCATAATACCTTTGTCAACCCCCACCCTATCCCATACACCTTTCACAGGGCCCCCTTTTCTTCTCCCTTCATATATTTCATCAGACTCTTTAAGGGAGTCATAGACTGGTTGTGATTATTACTGAACCATATGGGAACCATGCGTCTTATTTTTTTTTCTTCTAGTTTTTGAAATAATGGTTATGTCTTAAGTGAACTTAAAAAAAAAAAAAACAAGACTAGTTATTAACTATTGAAAAACTTATTATCAAATAGCCCTGCCTTAATTTCATCATCCAATAAAGCCAAAATTTATAATCCTTTTTTCTTTTCTTTCAGCTAACACCTGAAATTTGTTCTACAGGAGGGTGATGCTAGTTACTTTAATATACATTAATATGAAGCCTTTATGACCTCTTTTTGTTTTTACTAACAATCTTCTGGATTAGAAGGGTTTGTGAGTCATTATTTAGTCTCTTTTTCCAGAATGAATGTGCATATTGTGTAAAGTTTGACTATAAAATAAGGATACTGGTTTCTGTTTGATAAACCAGTCCCTATTTTACAAGTACATTCACTATGTATGGTGTTGAGGCAAAGTTGGGGGTGATGTGTTTTCTAAGTATACTAATTGTATGAAGTTGGACTTCATTTTATTTGTTACCATTTTTAAGCCTTCTTTTGGACCTTCTCTAGTTTGATACTGTTATCCCTGAAATGTGGTGACCAGACCTGCACACAATATCCTAGGTGAAGGCAAACCATGAAGAAGGAATTGGTGGTAGGGTTAGGTGAAAGAGTGAGGGAAGAGAGCATCTTCTCATTGTTTTTTTCTGTTACTGACATACCTAGACCAATTATTTTGGCTGAAACAGCAAATTAGGCTGGTGTCTTCAGGAAACCTTTTACAGTGATTTCCAGATCCCTTTCTTTGTTCAGAGTTGATAGCTTGGAGCCCATATTCCCAGAGGCAGAACCCTATACTTTAACAAAAGGCATTAATTACCTTATGCAGTCAAACCTCGGTTCTGGAACGTCTCCCATCTCAAACAGTTCGGTTCTCGACCAAGTTATTCACAGAAAAAAAATGTGTCTTTTTTAACTTGGATTCTTCACCTGACAACCCTTTCTTGCTGATACATCAGTGTGACAAAAAGTGTCAGGTCACAAACAAAGGAGAGAACGGGCCAGTAAAGTCAGTTTATAGCTAAACCTTGCTTTGCTAACATCTCAGGGAATTGTGCTGTGTATATTTTGGGGTTTTTGTTTTTGTTTTTTTTTTATTTTGTTGCAGGCCAAATTGACTATTAGCACAATTTTAAAACATAAAGAGATACTATGCAGCTATAAAAAAGAAGGATCTCTTACTCATTGAGACAGCATGGAGGGAACCTGGAGAAAATTACGCTAAGTGAAATAAGCCAGTCAGAGAAAGATAAGTATCACATGATCTCACTTATATGTGGAATCTAATGAACCAAATAAACTGACAAACAAAATAGATCCAGAGACATGGAAACATGCAATAGACTGAGGATTCTCAGAGGGAAGAGGGCGGGGGGGGGGAGAGACAGGAAGAGATTTACCGAAGAACCTACATGCATATAGGACACAGACAATTGTGTGGTGAAGGCCTGGGGGGGGGGGGCGGGAATGGGGAGAAGGGGGCTAATGCGGAAAAAAGGGAGACATCTGTAATACAGTGGCACCTTGGTTTTTTAACGTTTCAGAACTCAAATGGCCTTCTGGGACAGATTACATTAGAAAACCAAGGTACCACTGTACTTTCAACAACAAAGATAAATTTTTAAAAAAAGAGCAGATTTTGCTAAGTGTATGAAAGAAACAATGATCACAAGCAATTGAAGAGGTAGAAAAGCTGTTGTTGAACTGGGTAAACAAAAAGCAGTTAGCTTGTGACAGCATTTCGGAGGCAGCGATATGTGAAAAAACAAAGATGTTGCATGCTGATCTGAAAGACACCCCTGGAAAGAGTGCTGAAAGTGATTCCTTTAAGGCTAGTAGGGGGTGGTTCAATAAATTAAAAAATAGAGTGTTTGTTTATAGATTAAATAGTACATTAGACATGTACTGTCTATAAGAAAGGTTAAGACAGGGAATCATTTTGGGGTCTGGAATGGATTAATTCAACTTACATTATTTCTAATGGGGAAAAATGATTCGGTTTTCAATCAAATCACTTCTCGAACAGCCTTCTGGAACTAATTAAGTTCAAGAACTGAGGTCCCACTGTACTTGTTTCTGCCAAGACTGTATGCTGAGTAGCTGAGAGGTCTCTTGGCCTCTCAGCCTATAAGTATAAGTAGTCAAGGTCAGACAAAACTCCCTTGGGAGTGTCCAACCACTCCCACCCATTGCTCTCCCATCTCTGCCCCAATATATGCATATTTATAGAGCTGCCTGCCAATCCTCCTTGCTCATCCCTAACCTGCAGTGGGCTTCAGCTGTATTTACATGACCAGTGTAGAGTAAAATAATAATTTTAGTTAGAAAAATGAAGATAAGATGCCTATACCAGATTGTCCTTTCATAGTAGCCTCCATTATCCCAGTCTATCTTAGATTTTAAATAGGTAGAATGAAGGAAATTTTGCTGCTTAACTTGGTATAATTTGATGACTCCTGTGTCAGAAAAGAGAATATACCCAAGAGATCTCAAATTAGCTCTGAGTGTTAGAAGGATGGGACATGGGTAAAAGTAGGGGAAGGAGGATTGTGTCCAAGCATAAGATAAGTTTAATTTGAGCCTTTACTGTGTGGAAGATGTGAAGAATTCCAGTAGCCTGGCTGTTTATGTTGCCTTCAGTGCCTCTGCAGATACACAGGTAGGACCCTGTCTGTTCCGACCTGTTTTTTCCAAACTACGTATGCATTCAATAAACATGGTTTGGCCATCTGTTAGGTGTAAGGCTCCCATTTCTGAAACATGTTTTTATTTCCTTCCTTAATATTTTTTGGCTTAGCAAAGTGACTATTTGAGATTATTATTTTAAAAATATATATTTATTGATTTCAAAGAGAGGAAGGGAGAGGGAGAGAGTTGAACTTTAGTCATAAGAAAGTTGTCATTGATCAGCTGCCTCCTGCATGCCCCCAACTGGGGATCGAGCCCGGAACCCGGGCATGTGCCCTGACTGGGAATTGAACTGCAATATCCTAGATCCTAGGTCAATGCTCAACCCCTGAGCCACACCCAGCTGGGTGAGATTATTTTTTAATTTGTCTCAAGTATAGAATTGGAAATGTAAAACATGAACAGTACCTGCCTTCAGAGAACTTTACCCCATCCCACCCACCCTCACCAGATTTTTAATTCATGTAAAGCAAAATACCCTATAGTCTACAGTCGAGGTTGTTACTCCCATGATCAGTAACTTTGGGCAAGTTATTATGATTCTCTAGGTTTCATTTTCCCCATCAGTAAAGAGTTTAAGGACTCTTTCAGCCTTAAAAATTCAGATTCCAACCTTTGTTTTCCCTTTGTGAGTGCAGTATGGAGCATAACATTACATTAAATGGTAATGATAATGGTTTATTTACAAATTTTTTAAACAAAAATTTTAACTACCCATTTGAATCTTAAGTCTGTTGGGAGTTTTGGCTTTTCAGGCAATCAAGTAAAACTCTTATAATATCCAGCTGTATGTTCTTGAAGAGAGATCAAGTGAGTCAGAGATGAAATAGTTGGATCTATTTGGGGTCAAGAGTTTAATATTTGTCTTTATAGTCATGGTTTTTATCAATATGAAACTCTCTTCAGGACACAGACTCCTGAGATTCCACTAGCCTGTATGGTGCTTTTATGCCAGTTACAAAAAGACTCTCCTTTCTTCAGGTGCATTCAGCCCTGTATAGAGGCATCAGGCTTGGCAAGTGGAGCCTAGGCTCCAATTTACTCTCTCAGCCTTGGGCAGTAAATAGGAACCTGGGCTCCTTTATGCAGTGCTTAGATGCTGTGTGATTTCATTACTAGTGCTTTTCATAATGTCCTTTTCAGATAGGACTCAATTTTGCTTGTTTTTCTAACTCTTTAAATTTGAGTTTTCCAGTTGGATCTTATCACTGCCATCACTGACTCATTTTCAGCTGCAGCATTCTTTGAGGTTGCAATGTAATGTTTGTTTCTTCTTCCTCACTTTCTTATCTTTTGCTTGTAATACCATATTGTTGATTCTAGGTCCCATGATCTCTGCCTACTTTTTGGTTGACATTTTAAAATTATCTTATTCATTTCAGTTGCGGAAGTCTCTCACTTGTACACACAGAGAATTCAATGTCTGTTTTCCTACCCTTAGTATACATGGGGGTGACTCATGACTCTTTTGCCTACTTCCTTACCCAAGAGATTTATTACTTAACAGCCATACAAAGAGGTCCTCACCCACATGCCAAATACCATACTTGGAGCTTCACAGCTGTGCCTCTGGCCCCAGAGCCTTTTCCCTTCACAAGATGCTGCCACTTCTTGCTATGAGTTTGGAAGACTCCCAAAGGCTACCACTCACTCCATCCCCCTTCCAGTCTTTTCAGCAAGGAGGAACATTATACTGCTTTCTTAGTTCTGGCCCTAATCCTGGACATTATTTCTCTCTGACTTCTCTTAAGAGGTTTGCCTTAACTAGTGGTGGTGGTGGTGACTGGATGATTCCCTAGGGTAGGAAAGAGGAACCAGAGGTAGTGAAGTCCAGGAGAGAAGTGTTAGAAAAACATTGTGAGCCTTTCTCTTCTTCCTGTGTGTTCTGGACTTCCTAATTTCAGCATAGAAATATCTGTGCTTTCTTCCCATTCAGCACAGAAATATCTGTGCCTTCTTCTCATTGTGTGTAGCTGGAGATACACACGTTTTTATTAACCATTTCTTGGCCTGGAATATTGAAGGAGAAAATCCCAAAGAGCTAGATGATTACCTTTGGCTTGCCCTCCACAAACTGCTTCATGTTTAAGTCACTGAATGCAATATCCACAATACTATTTTTATTATTTGGATCAGTGAGCTTGTGAGCTCTTACAGGGCTAGATCCTGCTTTTCCAAAATCTGGGTACCCAAAAGTTTCAGACCATCAACTTTTACCTCCTTCTATATTATCTTTTAAAACCATCAATTGTTTCTTTTATCAATTGCCTGTAAAACCCCCTGCTTATAAACATTAGAGAACATGGACTCTGAAGTCCTTCAGACCTGAATTTAAGTCTAGCTGTGTCAGCTTTGCCATATGTAAAATAAGACTACCATCAATGTCATTGAAGAGTTGTGAGAATTCAGTAAGATTATGTATGTTAAATACCCAGCACAGTCCATCATGGAAACAGCTCTGTAGTCATGATTATTAATGGCATAAATTTTGAAATACTTATCATAATTGCATTTTAAGGAAACATTTATAATACCTAAAACTTATATAGTGGTAACTGTGGCAGATACTGTTTAAGAGCTTCCCATTGTTTCACTCATTTAATTCTCACAACAATCTTTTGAATATCAGTAACTCCATTTCACAGATGAGGAAATGGGAGCACATAGAGGTTAAGTAAAGTGCTCATGGTCACTCAGCTGAGAAGTGGTGGAGCCAGGTTTGTGCTCTCAGGCTGGCAGGCTTCAGATTTCATGTTCTTAACCACTAGGCTATATTAAATAAATTTGAATATGGTTACTTTTAAATATGGCTTTTAAAACTGTTTTTGTTGATGAGCACTTACTAAGGGCCTCCTAGATGATAGGAGTTGAGACAAAGAAAGAGAAAAATATAAGTTACTACTTTTTAACTATCTTATCATCTAAGAGAGGAGATGGACAAATGTGTGAGAGAGACTAAGGACAGCTTGGAAAGAGTAATTAAATCTGTCAGTTCACTATCACTATCAACATTTTGCTTTACCTTTATAGCTTTAGGGCCTTCTAGGCCAGTGCTTCTCAAACACAACTGTGTGTACAAATCTCTTGAGGAATAAATACTATTAAATGCAGACTTTGATTCAATAGGTCTGAGTGGAGCCAGAGATTCTGCCTAACAAACTCCCAGGTGAGTTTTATGATACTGGTCCAGAGACCACACTTTGAGTAGAAAGGTATGACACATTGGGGGTATACTATGTAATCCAGTGCTTTCTAGCTAAACAAAGACTTTGGTGAAGACTTTTAAGCTGATTATGTGGGGACTGGGATGATCCTTGGAGAATATCATAGAAGAATTGGTTTAAAAATCAGTGTGATATATGAAGAGCACTAGGGGGTCTTTGTGGTACCTTGAGCAAAGGATTAATCTGGTCAGAAAGGTGATTCTTGGTGCTTTGTGATGGGTGGATCTAGTCAGCCAGAAACTAAAGAAAGTCCAGCTCGGAGGCTGGTGTGTGGAAATTCAGGCAATGAGAGGGTGAGGCCAGGAATGTAATTATGGCAGTGGAAATGGGCAGGAAGGTCTGGCTCCAAGAGAGATTGATTTCTGTAAACCACTAAAAATTCAGCACAATTAGGATCTCTTCAGTAATAGCTCAGAAATGAACAGTACTCTAATGCTTGAAAAAATTACTTCCATATCCATTATCTCATTTCAGCAACTATGGGAGATTAGTAGTTACTTTCACCCCCATTTTACAAATGAAACTGAGATAATGTAGTAGCAACTTAAACCATGCCTGAAAAAAGGCAAAACTAATTGCAAGAGAAAGGACATTGTGAAAAGGGCCACAATTACTCAAACTGTTTTTATAAGTTAATTTTTTCTCATTAACAGAGTAATATATTTTGATTAAAAAGTAATATATATTTGAGATCATATTACATGGCTATATTATCTGTATCCTTCCCTCAAATTCTTTCACTTAACTTATTATGGCCCTTTTTCCTTGTCATTAGAAAAAAAATTTAGAAGCTTAATTTTAAATTACTGCATAATAATAGCCCCATATGGATGCATTATAATTTAATTTACTACTTCCATGAAATTGGCCATTTAGGTTTCTAATTTTTTGTTGTTATAAATAACATTGTGGAGTACATGTTTGTACATATATCTTGGTCTAAGCATCTGATAATTTACGTAAAGACATATCAACTCTTTAAGAAGTCTTCTTACTGATTTACAACTGAGCTGATTTAACGCTTTATTAAAGATTGGGTCAGCCTAGGGCTTGGGGAGGTTACCCAACATCTCTCATGCCTCAGATTACATAGTGAACTCTTGCAGGGGCCCCAGGTTCAGGAAATCATGTCTTGGAAAATTCTGCTACATTCTGGTATCATCATTGATCTTGGGTCTCCTCATGCTGGTCCATCAGCAACAAATATGATTACCCATTGGGCTCTGCACTGGGATTTGGGTGAGGCAGTGAGGAGAAGTGAAATAGAAGGCCTAGGTATTGCCTGCAAGGAACTTATCAGCTTTTTGGGGAAAGAGGTCAGACACATTGGGGTAATTAAGGACCAGATCAAATCAAAACACCAGCTTATGCAGCTTGGAAATCTGTAGAGAAAAGCAAATATGTTAATGGGTGATTTTGTTTTCTTTTTGCTAACGTATATTTTCTGTGGTGTCTATAAGAAAGAAGTAGGAAAGCAATAGAGTGTGGATCTGGAGGCTGAGTTGAAGTGAAATTCTGTTATTTATTTATTGTGTGACCTTGGGCAAGTTATTGAGCCTTTTCAAACCTAATTTTTCATCTGTGAATTGTGGGTAATGATATTATTTATATGTAGATCTTCTGATGTGAAGAAATGATCTAAGCCACTAAGTACTTAGTCTTGTGCCTGGTGCACAGTAATGCTTATTACTAGGTAATAAGAACTACCTAGTATTATTGTTAACATTATTAGATATTATTTAAGTAATAGGTTAAAATATACATATGTAGTAATATATATGTATGTGTGTACATATATATACATATAATATTCCTACCTATTCTGTTTTTTTTGTAAATATAGCTGCATATATATATACACACACAAACACACACATATAGTTATTATTATCATTATCATTATCATTATTGTTACAAAGAACAGAATAAGTAGGAATTTTTAAAAGCCTAGAAATCCAATTTTGAAAGAAGTTTTCTCTGGCACTAGGCTGCCAGGGGAGAGTTGCTGCTGCCTCCCCCTCACCACCACCAATGTCGGGGGCTTGGTTCCTTAGCTGTGCAGGGTCAGCACTATTCAGCAGCAGGTTACTTGAAAGACTACAAGTTGTGAAGCTACAGACATCTGGGTTCAAAGCCTAGAAGTTCTCTTTCCTAGCAGGTGCTCCTGAGCAATTTCTGTGAAGCAACTAACTCCCTGTATCTCATTTTCCTCATTTGTTCAGTGAGAATCATTCTGAAGTCGTAGAGTTGTCAGGAGAATGAAATAAAATAATAATGCCAATATTATTGTATTTGGTCCATGGTTGAGTGAAAATTATTTTATTTTAATGAATCAGTGTGAGGAGCATTGCTGTAAGTCACACCTGAATATAAACTTGGGCTTTGTTACACCAAAGCAGTGAGGGCTGAGCATTTCTGAACCCTGTTGTTTTTTTACCTATAAAATGGGGTCAAGGGTACTTCTCTGATAGGGTTATTGTGAAACTTAGTATATTAAGGCATATGCTATACATATCATCATTTTTATCTCATGTGCTCTTTAAGTCAGGTACTAAAATTAGCACATGAGACAAAAACCATCAGTTATTGGAAATTCACTCTGAAAATCCCTTGTATTGCAATAGAGTACAACATCTATACAGAACCCTATAGAACCCTATACAGTAATTCTGTAGGTTTGTGAACCTATGAGATGAACCAAAGAAAGGAACAGGATCCTCTCTCTCATACTGGCTTTGAGGTAGTGAGCTTCCAGGAATGTGAGTTACCTATGAAGAAGACCATGTGGCAAGCATATGGAGGCAGCCTCTATCTGACAACCAGCAAGCATGCAACAGCCTGCAGGGAACTGAATCCTGTCAACAGTCATGTGAGCTTGGAAGCAGATTCTTCCCCAGTTGAACCTTAGATGAGACTCCAGCCTTCACCAACACCTTGATTACAGTCGTGCAAACAACCCAGATAAGCTGTAGCCTGGACACTTGACCTAAAGAAACTGAGAAATAATAAATCTGTGTTATCTGTGTTGTGTCACTACCCCCCCCCCCCCAAAAAAAAAAAGAAAGGAATACATGGAAAGTGTTGATGCAGGAGTCTGGGTATTCAAATCATTCTACCTCCAGGATGACCATCAAATTCCTAGTGGTGAATAGGGGATCTGTGGAGAATTCTGGAGGCTTTTTTTGTTGGATTTGTTCCATTTTATTTTCATATTACATCTCTACCTTAATCCAAGTTGTGAAAACTTATTGTATATAAAGCACTGAGCCCGGTTTCTGCCACTATCAGTAAGGACTTAATAAAATGTCTGCTATTTTTCTTAGGAGTAGTAATAATAGTAGTACCAGTAAGATATGTGACAGCACCTAACACAGGCCTGGTAGCTAGTCATTGATCAATAATGTTTGCTGTTTTGGGGTAATTGGATGCATGTACATAATATTCCTTTATACTGTAGTAAATATTTGACCACCTGCTTTCTGTATTTCCAAGTTTCCTGCTGTGGCTCCATGAGCATTTGTCACATTTCAACCTGGAATTTGTTCTCAAGTAATTCTGAAGGCAGAATTTTGCCTTACTCATTTTTGTACCCCCACTCTTTCTCAGTGAAGAAATAGATGAATGGAAGAAGCAGAGGTCTGAATCAAACAAGCACTCTCCTTGCCTTTGTCAGATTTTAGGGACCAGGCTTCAATTTGGGATGTTGTTGTTTTTCCTGGGCTTTTGACATAAGGCCTTCACGGTTCTGCATATTCTTTGAAACCTTGCTCTGAGCTGGACACTGTTACACTCTTAATGGCACCTCTCTGGTATAAGTACTTGAAAGTATAACAGCTGGCTTTGGTACATTGAGCACTTCAATGGAGAAATGGCCCTTCAGAAGGAATATGACACAGCAGCAAATAAGAGCATGAGATATAGAGTTGAGAGAAACTTTAGTTCAAATCCTCATTTTGTCATTTCTAGCTATGTGTCCTTGGGAATTCTCTTAAACTCTCTGAGCCTTAATCTCCTGTCTTCATCCATAAGATGGGAGACACTATTACACATCTCTTGGTGTTGTTATGAGGGTTAATATATGATATATGCTTAAAGTCATGGTATACAATAATTGCTTAATAAGTGTTAGCTACTATTGTTGTTGCATACCATATCTCCTTTTCAAAATGAATATAGCTTTATTGCTTTCCATGTCATCAAAAGCAGTACTGTTTGTTGTTTTAATATTAACTTAGAAAAAACATAAAAGTTTAAAGAAGAAAATTAAAATAACCTACATTCTTACCACCTAGAGATAACCAGCACTGATGATTAGGTATATATATGTCACACTTTATATTTTTTTGTTTACACTTATACACATATTAAAAATGAGGTCATATGATATGTATTATTTTATAGCCCACTTTTTTATACCTGACAATATGTTGTAGAAATCTTTTCAGATCAACATAAGCATTTTAATGGCTTCACAGTATCACATGTTCTGAATACATGAATACTATAAATATTGTAACCTGTACTATAGTAATTGAATTTGTTTATAATGGTTTGCTAATATAAACAGTGCTACTACAGTGGACATTTATGTACATAAATCTTCACCTGCTTGTCTAATTATTTTATTAAGATATTCATAAAAGAAGCAAATTTACTAGGTCAAAGGGAATACATTTTAAAAATCATCCCCTTCATTAAAAGCACATGCTGGATTAATCTTTATTAAATGAGATAATGAATGGGAAGAAACTTGGTAAACTGTCAAGTGCTGTATGCGTTATTGCACTTCAATTGTTATTGTTAGTTGTGTGGCAAACTGATGACTTTAAGGACTAGGAGAGGGGAGAAGGCTTGATTTCTCCCTGATTCCCATTAAATATACTTATATGAACATGTATGTATAAGTGGATGGTTACTGTTTATTCTCCCTCTTGATGATGAAGAAAGACTCTTATAACCTTGAAGTGAAACATTTGCTTTCAAATATGGCTGCTTCCAGACAAATGTTCAGACCTATTCTTTGCCAACCTCAAATTCTAGGAAATCACTTGAATAGAAAGCACAAGGTATCCAAAGCTGTTTCTGTCCTGGGTTATTTGGCTATACTCTTGGGAACTAAGCCTGATGGCCTGGCTACTTTATTTGTGTGGGTGGGGGGCTAGGAGGAGGTGTTGGGGAGAAATAGTTTTTTAAGGAAAGGCTGGTTGGTCAGTGCCCAACTTAAGGATGCCTTTGGTCACACCTTTAGTGGAAGGACTCACCTTTCCAGTGAGCCTGACATTCCACAGCAGTCAGGCCAGTCTAGAGAGACTAACTTAACCCACCCACTCCTCTGGCTTCCTCTTTTTCTAGCAGCCAGAGTTCCTCTTGAGTGCAACTTTATTGTAAGCATCGTTGAGTAGGGGGAAGTGTGTATTGAGAAGTCTTGAATCTGGATCTCCTCATCTAACAGCCTGAATTCTCTCTGACTTCAAAGGCTGGGCACTCATCCAGGAATGATGCTCTTGGCCCCTGCTAGAAGGTGGGGCCAGGTGTGGGAATGCAAACAGACTGTGGGGGCCTCTATGAGGGTGGAAGGCAGCAGGAGAATATGTGACTATCGAGGGGAGCAGATGCCTGTATGCTTGGCCAGGCTCCACCTTATAAAGGGTGCTCCTTGCAGGAATGTTTTCAATGATGCCTGTCAAAGAGCTTGGGCTCTTTGAACCTCTAAGTCTGAATTGGGTGATGTTTGCCATAAGCAGTAATGAGCATGGAAATGATTTATTCTGGGATCTTGACTATATTACTGTTAAATCACTGGCATACTGATGGAGCCTATTGATCCTCAAACTGTTTCCTGAGTTCTCTCTACAAATCCGTTCTCTCCAATCCCAGCAAATCTGTTCTCACTGCTGGCTGTGTGTGTGCTGCTGTCTCAAAAAGTAACACCTTGTGGGTATTTTGGACTCATTTGTCTTCCTTTCTACCCAGAACTCCAGCTCACTGAACTGTGAACTTTTACCACCCCTCCCCAATCTGTGTACTTTCTCTTCAAACTCTGTAAGCAAACCTGTGTACATACATTTTCATGTGTTCACATTCATTTTTGGGTATGCAAGCTTGGCTCCTCGAAGCTATTTGTAAGTCTGCATGTATGTGGGTAAGCCTTCTTTTGTGTAAAGGAATATGTCTCATCTGTGTGTATCTCATCAGAAACCTTGATTGTGGGTGGTGCTGTGGAGACAGAACTGTGGGCAGGAGAGGTATTGTGCTGGAGGGGTGTGATTGGCCCTTCTCTTGGACAAGCAGGCTTCAGTGAGTCGTGGGTCCTTAATTGAATTATGAGTCTGGAGAACAGGGAAGCTTTTCTCCCATTGTTGGGGAAAAGATGGGAGATTACACTGACTCTGGAAGAAAATGTCTTCATTTTTGTTTTCTAGAATATGTGGGGTGGACTCAGAGGACTAATGCAGGGTCTAGATTCCGAATGCCTCTTCTATTTAGGAAAAATGTGGTGCTTAAGAAGTGCAAGTGGGCTTAAGACATGTGAAGGTTTTGAATGGTTTTTATGTTTCCTACCCCCTCTAGACTTTAAGCCTTTTGAAGGTACATTTTTCCTTAGTTTTGCATTTCCTCTCTGGGTCTTGTACAACACAGACACTTAATAAATAGTGAATGGATTATTAAGGCAAAGGGATAGATTGCTAGGCTTGCTGAGACTGTTGATGGCCCTATAGAGTCCCACATAACTCCTCAGGAAGGAAGGCTTAAGCCCAGGAGGTCTTGTTGCCAGAGCTGGCCTTAGACAAGGGTCTCACCCTCCCCACTCATGAAGTAATTGGCAGAATGGTTAGAACAAGTGAATGATTGTGCCATAATTAGTTTATGACCTGAGGGCATGCCAGTTTGTAGCCCTGCCAGTCTGCTAGCTGCCACCAGCACAGATATGCCTCATAAAAGCTCAAGCGACAAAGCTATGGTACTATTCCCTGGGCCTGCTAAGCCTAATGACTCAGGCCTATGAACTGAGAGTAACTGAGCTAGTGTGTTAACATTTCCTGAACACTGACCTTTTATATTTTTATTTTATGCAAAAGTAACCTTTATTTCTTGCAGTTGTTAATCCTTTCTTTGACTTAATCATAATGCTCTTTTCTTCCTCTCTCTCTTTCTGCTTGCCTTCCTCCCTCTTTCAGTCCTTCTCTTCTTTCCTTCCTCCTCTTTGTTTTGGAGGGGGGAGCACAGTGAAGCTAGGGCAAGACAGAGCATCTGGCCCATTATGTGACAATAATTGAAATCATTCCCTTCTGATATTCTCAGGAAATGGCTCTGCCAGTATCTCCTGTAGGTCTCACCCTCCTGGCCTTCTGCTGGTATTATTGTTGTCCAAATATTCTCTTCCAGTGCCCTATGAGTTCAAGAAATCCAACTTTGGTAATGAGAAATCTATCACTCTGCCAACCTAATTCATATAAATGTGTATAAGAGTATACATTTGCACCAGACATCTGCTGTTGATACCAGACATCAGCAGATTTGGATTCTGAAAGTAGCTTTTAATTCTGAGATTCCATGAGCTCTTCATTCCTTTTCTGTCCATCAACCTGTATTACATTTTTAGTTCAGACACTCAACATATGGGAATTTTGGACCCATTAAAGTTTAATTAGGAGTGTATACATTATTTGTTGCTGATCAAAGCACTAAGCAGCTCGTGTTTACAGGTAAAGAAAAAGATTTACAGATTCACTAATACTATTTCTACTTATGAGAAGTAAAGAGATTTGCAGAATGACCAAAATCAAAGAATGGCTCCCATTCAGGGCTTCCTTTCAGAACTGGTAGGGTTGTTGTTTACAACCTCACACAAGCAGAATTACCACCCTTAGCTCCACCCAGGGTACAGACCCAAAGGTGGGGAATTCCTCACTTTTATTAAATCTTCTTGTCATCACAGCCAAGTTTTCATAGCTTAAATTTCTTCTGAGTATTTTATTTTGTTGTTTATGCTGCTCAAAATGAAGATGTCATTCTCTTTTAACATTGTTAGCAATCACTTTTGCCACCCAAAATGTTCTTATTTCTATTCATTTTGAATTGCCTTTAATGTGTCTACTGGCTTCTTTGGTAGGGCTGGTGTCAGTGTCTTGCACAAAAAGGCTCTAATATGTTTATATTAGTGTCTATATTTTGGCCCTGCATTAATTTCAGATTTGAGGGCTAATCATGTATGTCCTTCAGTAAAACCTATAACTTACAGAGAACTGACAATTTGTTTAAAAAATAAGTTTGAGAATCAGTACTTGCTGAAAAATGTTGAGATTGGGTTCTTGATGAGAAATGTAAGGCTGTAATTTTCACATATTTGTGAAATTCATCACATTATGTATTATTTCAAAGCAGTAGTGATCTGTAATAAACCGAAGAAACCTAAGTTTAAAGAAATGTATTTTAGTTGATAATAGGCATATGAGCATGACTTTAATAAATAAATTTGCTATTACTTGTCCCCAAGTTTCTTTTTAACCATCATATAACCACATATATTCTCAATACTTATAATTTATAGAGTTTTGAGGTATTTCCATATGAAAACATTTATAGTATGAACTAGAAGAGTTTTGTTCAAAAACATTAGTGTTCATGAAATGCAAACAGTTTTACTAAGGGCCTATAATTAGGGGAAAACCATTTTCATTAATGTATCACTTGTCCTGAAACTCAGGACATAGCCTGGACCCCAGTAATAACTTTTTTAAAAGGCTTTGAGACAGCTGCCACAAAGTCTGTGGTACAGGGGAAGAGGCCCTCATGCCTTGACTTCAGAGAGACCCACTGAGTCTTAATTTAATGGGAGCCTGTTATTCCCTCAGTTATAGCAGAATACAAGCAGTAAACTAGAATTGGGGGTAGCAGGTTGCATGGGTTTCAGGAGGTAGTTTACAGTAGAAATAGGCACAGTGAGTTGCATACTAGACAACTGGAATGGAGAGAGCACAAAAGGAAGACCTGACAATGTGGAATAGGTAGATAGCCTTCCAACCAAAAATATAAGATTGTGGTATTACTATGCCAGATTTTGCTTAGCCATTCTATTATTATCGGGAATTTAAGTTCTTTTAAAATTTTCACTCTTATAGAAAGTAATGCAGTGAATGATTTCTGTACAAATTGCATTTCTTCTGTTTAGAGTTATTGCTTTCTGGTATCTTACCAAAAGTATAATAACCAGGTCAAAAGGTATGAGCTGTTTTATAGCTGTTGCTACATGTTGCCAGATTGTACTCCCAAAAGATTAAATTGTGTAAGCACGCCCATTTTCTCACAGCCCTGCAACACTGAATGTTATCATTTTAAATATTTTTGCTAGTGTAATAGGCATGTAAATATAATATCCATTTGTTTTAATTTTTATTTATTTAATGAGGCTTTACATTTCTTAATGTCATAGTTTGCCATCTGTTTCCTTATTCATTTTCTTTGAGCACTTACCAAGAAAAATCGATTGACCTATATTTTCATCTATTCCTTATATTTTGGATAGTCTAACTTTATCATTTATGTTTGTCACATATTTTTCCAATTTTGTTGCTTTCATTTTTGTGTGTGCTTTATTATATTTCACTATGCAAAAGTGTTCTTTTTCACATTTAATATATTCAAATCCATCCATCCTGTCTCTGATGTTTCTTTCATTTTTCAATATTCAGAAATTTACCACTCCTCCACAGCTGGGACAAATATGTGATTCTGTCCTCCCCACTCCCCCAGGGTGTTTTTTTTCTTTTTTGTGTTTAATTCCTGGACCCATCTGGAATTTATTGAAGTGTATGGTATGAGGTATGGATCTAAAGTAAAGTCTCATACTAATAGCCAAATGTTTTAGCAATTCATTTTGGCAAATATTTCTTGAACTCCTCCTATGTGCTAAACATTGTGCTAAGTACCACAAGAAAGTTTTTTTTTTTTTTAAATGAGGCAAAGTCCATGCTCTTCAAGTGTGTGCTCCTGTGTTTGTGTCTGTCTATCTCTCCATCTCTCACTCTCTTTCTCTGAAGAGGGGAAGGGTGACAGTGACAGTAATAAGGTAGATATTTAACTAATTATAACAAAACATAAGGAGGAGTATGACTGGAATCATTAGACAAGTGAAAAGCAAGAAACTGCAGGAATTTAAAAGGTGAGAGATTCCACTTGAGACAAGAGAAGGCCTCAAGGTAGAGGTGACATTTAAGAAGGGCTCAAATGACGGGATTTTATTCATTCAAAAAACACGTACTGAATATCTGTTCTATGAGGCCATATGCTGGGTGCTCAGGATAGAGATGAATAGACATAATCCTTGACTTCACGGAGCTCTCAGACTAGCAAGACTGGGTGCTGGTAAAGGAAACATACCAGGAGATAGAAAGGGAAACAGATGTAGTTGGAGAAAGTTACAAGTTGGGGAACAGTAGAAATTGAGACTGGAAAAGTTAGGTTGGGGCCAGTTTTAGGTGAACCTTAAATTTGTCAAGAGGAAGCATTTGTTCTTCCATTCTTTTGGCATGGAGATTTAGGGATATGACAGTGCTATGTTCAGAGTGGAGTTCTAGGCCAGTCCATTTCATTTGGAAGGCTGTTATCTGTTTGCTGGACTTTTTTCTGAAATATGAGTGAGGTAAATGTGTGTACCATTTTGATATTTGGGTTCTTTGGCAGTATGTAATCTACTCTTTACAGTGTCTTTTAATATGTCTTATACCTCTATCTAATTGACAGGGTTTGTGATATTTTTCACTTATTGCAGATGGTTCTTTTAAAAGCAATCCTTTATTCTCTGTTTCAAGTAGTTAGGATCATTTGCTTTTTGCCTAAGTTATTTAGGAGACATTTTAGAATGAGTACATAAAAATGTCTAAAATGAAGTATCCGATGCTTAAAGGATAAAGTTCAGATATCAAGAAGATTTGGTTATGGCCCAGCTGGGTGTGGCTCAGTGGTTGAGCATCGACCTAGGATCAAGGTGATTGCGGTTTGATTCCCGGTCAGGGCACATGCCTGGGTTCCGGGCTCGATTCCCGGTCAGGGGCGTGCAGGAGGCAGCCGATCAATGATGACTTTCTCATCATTGATGTTTCAACTCTCTCCCTCTCCCTTCCTCTCTCTGATGTCAATAAAGATATTTTTTTAAAAAAAGAAGATTTAGTTATGGAAAAACAGCTTATACTCCCTTCTGCTGGGAAAATGAGGGGCCAGTATGTATTAGACACAAAATTAACTTGAATGTGGCTGCTCACGTGAATGCACACTTAATAAATTTGTGAAGTGTTTTGTTTCTTCTGGGCATGAAGACTACAGTATAGAAATTAAACCACTGGTAACTGAGCCCAAGCCATCTGCAAATCTGAAAATGAATTCTTTTCCAGAGGCCAAGAAAAGCTTAATCAGAAGCTTAAAATTTAGTGGTTTAGGAGCAGGAATTCCAGAAAGGCTAAGGCTGTGTGAAAAGCTTGACTGACTCTCTTCCCAGGGAAATAACCACTTAACTGGTGAAAATGATCAAAAACAACCACTTAAAGCCTGGCCGGTGTGGCTCAGTGGTTGAGCACTGACCCATGAACTAGAGGCTCACAGTTCGATTCCCGGTCAGGGCACATGCCTGGCTTGCGGGCTCCATCTCCAGTAGGGGGCTTGCAGGAGGCAGCTAGTCAATGATTTTCTCTCATCATTGATGTTTTTCTCTCTCTCCCTTCCTCTCTTTGTAAAAACATATATATTTTTTTAAAAAAAACACAACCATTTAAAGTCTCTGGAAATTGACCTAGGGGATTCGATATATTAAGAAGTATTTTCAAGGAGATCTACCAAGTCTCAATAAGAACAATGGGAGTCTAGATGTGACCTCTTTCCCACCCAGCTCCATGTTATAGATGATTTACTCTGGGCAGGCATACCCCAGAACATGGGGCTCCCTTACCACCAGTCCCCAATCATAGGGCTATGGTTTCACTCTAGTGGTGAGGGGGAGGAAAGGCTGCCAGTATCTCTCTACCTACACTATCAGCTTCATGTTGTAGAAGCTCTATTTGGTGCTGGCATGAACAAGAAGACTACCCCTCAACCCAGTTTCCATGTATAGGACAGAGGTTCGATGCCAGGAAAGGCAAGCTTAGGAGAAAGACCACAGGCTACCATCCCCACCTTCCGGCTCTTGCTTATAGGGCAGAAGTATCACTCAGGAAGAATCTGGCCACTACCATACCCTTACTCCTACATGCCCTGACTGGGAATCAAACAGCAATCTTTTGGTACACTGGACAATGTGCAGCCACATTGGCCAGGGCCAGGCACCAATTTCTTTTTTTTTTTTTATTTATTTATTTATTTATTTATTTATTTATTTATTTATTTATTTATTTATTTATTTATTTAAAATTTATCTTTATTGAAAGTATTACAGATGTCCCATTTCCCCCCCATTGATCCCCTCTACCCTGCATCCATCCCACCCCCAGGCCTTCCCCATACCAATGTCTGGGTCCATAGGTTATGCATATGAGCATATAAGTTCTTTGATTAATCTCTTCCCACCCACTCCCCCACCCCCACCTTCCTTCTGAGACCAATTTCTTTAATGAAATTTAATATGGACAAAAAAATTGATATTAATTGATTTTTTAAAATAGTGCCCTGGCCGGTATCTCTTTTGCGTCCAAATTTTCTATTCTTATAAGAACACCAGTTAGTTTGGATTACAATCCACTTATAATAATGTCATTTTAACATAGTTTCCTCTTTAAAGGCCTTATCTCCAAATGCAGTCACATTCTGAGTTACTGGGAGTTAGGGCTTCAACATATGGATTTGGGGTATACACAATTCAGCCCACAACAATGAACAAAGCTTTAAATATACTGATTGAGAAAAAGAGACTGAAATTACTGATATCAAAAATGATAAGGGAACATCACTACTGAACTTACAGAAAAGTGAATACAAAAGTGTAAAGGAAAACTATGAACAGCTGTATGCCAACAAATTAGATGATTTAGACAAAATGGACAAATTGTTGGAAAAATAAAAATTGCCAAAATTGCTCATGAAGAAATAGAAAATCTGAATAAACTTATAACAAATAAAGAGATTGGAGTAGTATTTTAAAATCTTCCTACAAAGAAAAACCCAGGCTCAGACAGCTTCACTGGTGAATTCTGCCAAACATTTAAACAAGAGTTAATACCAAGTCTTCACAAACTCTTTCAGAAAATAGAAGAAGGAACAAATTCCAATGCAATTTGTAAGTATTACCTCGATACCAAAACCAAAGCAAAGGAGAGAAAACTAGAGACCGATATCCCTTATGAATATATATGTAAAAATCCAGAACAAAATACTTGCAAACTCAATCCAACAGCATATAAAAAGGATGATAAATCATGACCAAGTGGGATTTATCCTAGGAATGCAAGGCTGAATTAACATCCAAAATCAGTCATTGCATTAGTAGGATAAAGTACAAAAAGAACATGATCAACTCAATAACTGTAGGAAAAGCATTTGATAAAATCCAACTCATTCATGATAAAAACCCTTAACAAAATAGGAAGAGAAAGGAATGTCTCAAGCTGATAAAGGACATCTATGGAAACCCTATGTAACATCATATTACATAGAGAAACACTGAATGCTTTCTCTTTAAGATGGGAATAAAACAAGGATGTTTGCTTTTACCAATTTTATTCAGTGTTGTAGTAGAGGTTCTAGTCAGGGTGACTAGACAAGAAAAAGTAAATCTGTCTTTATTTGTAAATGACATGAACTTATATATAGAAAACCTTAAGGAATCCACTAAAAAAGTATAGAACTAATAAATTAGTTCATCATGTTTGCAGACTACATTAATATTAAAAGGCAATTGTATTTCTTTACAGTAGCAATGAACAATCTGAAAATGAAATTTTAAAAAGTTTCCACTCACAGTAGTACCAAAAAATAAATTAGAAATACATTTGACAAACAAGTACAAGACTTACACACTGAAAACTAGAAAACATTAGTGAAAGCAATGAAATAACACCTAAATAGACATACCATGTTCATGAATTAGAAGACAATTGTTAAGATGGCAATACTTCCCAAATATGTCTGCAGATTCAGCACAATCCTTATCAAAATCCAAGATGACTTTTTTTTTTTTTTTTTAATAGGAAATGACAACCTCATCCTAAAATTCACATGAAAATACAAGGGACCCAGAATATCCAAAACAATCTTGAAAAAGATCAAACTTGGAGGATGTATACTTGCCCATTTCAAAACTTACTACAAAGCTACAGTAGTCAAGTCAGTGTGATACTGGCCTAAGGATAGACATAGATAAATGGAGATCACTTGAGATCCCAGAAATAAGACATTACATTTATGATCAATTGAGTTTCAACAAAATTGCCAAGAAAGTTCAGAGGGAAGGAAATGATGTTTAGCCAATAAGATTGACTAAAATTGGTGTTTAGCCAAATGGTGTATAGCCAATAGGATATCCACATGCAAACAATAAATTTGGTTGTGAACCTCATACCATACACAAAGAATTAACTCAAAATGTATAATAGGCCTAAGTATAAGAGCTTAAACTATAAAACTCTTTGAAGAAGACATAGGAGTAAATCTTCACAATCTTGGGTTACACAAAGATTTTGACATGACACCAAAAGAACATGTGATAAAAGAAAAAATGATAAGTTGGATTTAATAAAAATTAAAAATTTTTCACTTTAAAAGATACCATTATAGTTCTAGCCAGTGTGGCTCAGTTGGTTGGAGTGTCATCTTGTGCACCAAAAGGATGTGGGTTTGATTCCCAGTTGGGGCACATACCTGGATTGTAGGTTTGGTCCCTGGTTAGGGCACATGGGAGAGGCAGCCGATTGATGTTTCTCTCTCACATCGATGTTTCTCTCCCTCTCTCCCTCTCTCTCCTTCCTTCCTTCCACCTCACCCCTCCCCCTCCTTCCTTCCATCCCTTCCTCTCTCTAAAATAAATGAACAGCCCAGCCAGTGTGGCTCAGTGGTCGAGCGTCGACTCATGCACCAAGAAGTCGCCAGTTTGATTCCTGGTCAGGGCACATGCCCAGGTTGCAGGCTTGACCCCTGATAGGGGGTGCACAGGAGGCAGGTGATCAATGTTTCTCTCTCATTGATATTTCTCTCTCTCTCCCCCCCTCCTTTCCTCTCGCTCTAAAATCAATAAAAACATATTTTTAAAAATCAATGAGCATATCCTTGAGTGAGGATTAAAATATAATAATAAAGGATACCATTATGAAAGTGAAATGTCACCCCAAACTCTGGGAGAACATACCTATAGATAATATTATCTTATAAAGTATTTGGATTCAGAATATATAAAGACCTCTCACAACTCGGTACTTTATTGTTTTAAATTACCCATTAAAAACAATAAGAATTTGAATAAATATTTTTCCAAAGAAGATATACAAATGGCTAACAAGCACATGAATAGATACTCAACATCATTAGTCATTAGGGAAATGGAAATCAAAACTACAATGAGGTAACTTTTTTCACTCATTAGTGTTGGTAAGGATGTAGAGAAATTGGAGCTCTCTCATACATCACTGTTGGGAATGTAAAATGGTATACAGTTCTTTGGAAAATAGTTTGGCAGTTCCATAAAATATTAAATATAGAATTACCATATAACTCAGCAATTCCACTCCTAGATACCTATTTACCCAAGAGAAATGAAAACATATGTCCACACCAAAACAGATACATCCCAAATGTCCATCAAATGATGAATGAATAAGTAAAACATTCCATATAGTGGTATATCCATATAGTGGAATATTTTTCAGCAGTGAAAAAAAATGGAACACTTTTACATGCCATCATATGAATGAACTTCTAGCACATAAGGCTCAATGAAAGAAGCAGACACATAAGGCTACATATTGTATGTTTATGTTTATATAAAATGTTTTTAAAAATATGTAGAGACAGAGTGATTAGTGGTTGCCTGGGGCTGGATGTGGGAATGGGGACTGACTACATATGGCACAAGGGTTTTGGGTTTGGGGGTGTGTCTTTTTAGGGTAATAGACATGTTCTAAAATGAGATTTTGTTGATAGTTGCACACTTCTGTAAATATGTTAACATTCATTAAATTGTACGTTTTAAATGAGTGAATTTTATCATATGTAAGTTATATATCAACAAAGCCTTTAAAATGCAGTGTTTTAAGAAAATAATTATTATGATGATTTTATAAAGAATAAGATTACTAAACAAATGAAATTATAAAATCTATTCCCAGATAAAGTATAATTCTCAAATTTATATTCCTGTTACATTTTTAGGACCTTGTTCCATTTGTTAATTTCCCCCATGTACTCATTGTGTACCCTACCATGGACCTCTTCCTTTGGATTCTGTGCTCCATCTTTTCACTTGTCTTGAGCCTATTTACTCTTTCAGAACTTCTTTCTCCCCAGCATTCTGGCTTGTGCTCTCCTAAAGCCCCTTTCTCCTGAGATTTAGTCTATTTCCACATCCTGAATGTTTTTCTCAAACTGCTGGTTCTATTTCTTTGATGAAAAGTGGCAAATAATTTCTCATGGGTTTATGAATTTGACAGATGTTTACTGAACACCTGCTGTGTACTTGATCCTGTGATGATACTTGTGGTGGCTTATGTTGCTGGTCTTATATTTTGGGAGCAATAAGAATTTTAATACATCACATAAAATATTCTATATAGAAGTACTGAATAGTTACATTTCATGGCAGTTTTTAAAATTTCATTAAATTTATTGGGTTGACATTGGTTAATAAAATTATAGTTTTTTCTCAACCTATAGAAAGGTGTCTATTTCAAAATGACAAGTATATAATTGCCTTCTCTTGTCCCTGAGTTGTCTTTGTATCTTGGGGTTTAAGCCAGTTGTGTAGTATTTGTGATTTACATAGTGGATATACACCCACTGTAGCCAGTTTCAAGTTATGTTAGTAACTTGGTATTACTAAGTGCAGAGTTGACAAACTAGCCAGTTTGAACCCTCTACTAAGAGGCAATTACTTTTAGACCTAATCCCACTAAGAATAGCTTTCACACTGTTCCTGAGGTAACACCCAACTTGCTTGGAAGGACTTTGGGAAGGAGAGAACTAATGCTTCTAATGTACTAACTCTGTGCTAGGCACTATGCCCTTTAGGTATTCCTTCTTATAACCCTGTGAGGGAGATACCCATTTCACAGGTGAGTAGATGGAGGTTCAGAGAGTTAAAATGGTCTGCCCAAAGCCACACAATATACTATAGAGCTAGAATTTGAATCCTGATGCCAAATTCTATGCTACCTTCATTGTACCATGATGCATCCTAGGGAAAAGCTAGCAGTGGAAAAAAATGAGAGAATGTACTTTTCCAGTGGCAGTACTTTGGTTATTGTTTACCTTCTGAAGATTTGGTACAAGTTCATCACTTGTAACGCATTTGGTTTCCTATAGGTTGTAAGGGTAATCTCTTTGTGGGTAGCAGGCAGGGAAGGCAGTGTTGACCAATGTATGATGTGGAGCAGGGAACTTCTAAACCCTTTGATTGATTTGAGCCTAAAGAGGGACTGAACTGAATGGCTAGGAGTTCTTGATTATTCTGTGAGAGTGGCCAAGATGCTGGAGCAGCACATTCTTTTTAGCCTCAGGTGAGGTCTAGAATTGTCTACTTGAGAGGTCGGTGCTATCTTTGGAGGAAGTGGTTTCCAAATCAAGTCATGGAATATAAATAATTGGAGCAAATTTTTAAATTAAATTTATTGGGGTGACATTGGTTAGTTGGATTATATAGGTTTCAAGTGTACAATTCTATGATACATCATCTGTATATTACCTACTTTTTACTAGAAATAAAACTCCATAACAGCAGGGATCTTTGGTTTGTTTATTGCTATATCCCCATTGGCTAGAACAGTGCTTGAAACTCAGTATAATGGATGGATGGATGGATGGATGGATGGATGGATGGATGGATGGATGGAAGGATGGATGTTATGGATGGTTAGATAAATGAATGGATGACTTGCCTCCAGGCCTATAATTCTTTTCCAGACTTGGATACTGCTTGAAACCATGTTGTTGTTGTGTGTTTTTGTGTGTGTTTTTTTATCAGATATCCTTAAGAGACCAACACTGAGGCCTCTCACATTTTTCCCAGCTAAGTATATCATTAGCAATTATGTAAAGACAAATGATGTCAGTTGGGTGATGAGATGTGTAACTTTGCTTTGGGAAGCCCTCTTCACTCTCTTTGGGTTGAATAGCTACCAATCATTGAGTGTTTACTGTGTGTCATGTAGAGAGATAAGTGCTTTACATGCATCAACCCATTAAATCCTTATTAATGACCTTATGAAATAGACACTTAATTAGGTCTATTTCATGGATGAAGACACTGAAGCCTGGAGAGTTTAAGTCAGCTAATATGAGGAAGAGCTAGTAATCAAAACCAGTTTCCCCCAACTATTTATCAAGTCCCTAGCTCTAGTGTGTGCCAGACACTCAGACCTTCTGAAGGGAAAGGGGAATCTTGCTTTGCTGAAATGTCATGAAAAACACTTATATTTTCTAACACCATTTCCCCCTATTTCCCATAACTGTGATGCCTGGTAATTTGGAACTATCAGGGGACATTAAATAACTTTACCCCTCCTCTTCCCAAATGCTTCAGCAGGTTCCCTGGGGTGAAAGTATCTTACTTAGTCCCAGAAGATGAATGAAATCCCAAGCAATGGTTTTATAAACTCCATCATATCCAACTCCCAAAGGTTTTCTTTATGCTTTCAGTACTTGAGCTGCTCCCAAGAAAATGCTTATTTTATATCAGATAAGTCAAGCCTTTTTACAGCCTTTTCTTTCAAGAATGATTTTTTTTTTTAATGTTAAATCCATTTAGTGCTACTAAAAAGGGCTTTGAAGGGTCATGTAAGGAATCCCAGCAGCACAAATTCCCTCTCTTGGATGTTTGGAAACTCAGAAGGTGGTGGAAAGGGATTGGATTAAACCCAGGGCTGAACCAACTATTCCTTTATACCTTTGTTAAGGTTCTTGTCCTTTTTGTTTGTTTCATTTTTTGTTCTTTCAACAAACATTTATAGAATGTCAACTATGTGGCAGGTGAGGTGCTAGGCTGGTGTCCAATAGAAATATAATGAAAGCTACATAGATGTCATTGTAAATGTTCAAGTAGTCACATTAAAAAAAGTAAAAAGAAGCAGGTGAAATAAATTTTAATATTTAACCCAATGTATTAACAATGTGAACATTTCAATACGTAATCAATATAAAAAGTTATTAGTGAGATATTTTACATTCTTTTTTCATAGGAAGTCTGAAATCTGGTGTGTATATCAAACTTACAAACCCATCTCAATTTGCACTAGTCACTTTTAAGTGCTCAATTTTCACATATGGCTAGTGGATAGAAACTGTACCCACAGCTCAGTGCTAGGCCTTGCTCTCAGGGATATTGAAATATATTAGCTACCTTTCTGTGAAGTGATGAGGAAAGGCACATCAGCTGGAATGATCCTGATAATAATTTGCTTAGCAGAAAGCTGTTCTTTAAATTATTGCCTACATGGACTGAAAATCATGACATGTAACATCAACAGTTCTTCAAGCTCCTTCAAAGTCTCCTCCATTGATTTTGGGAGAGTAGCTTCCTTAAAGCAGGATATCATTTTGATTCTGCAAACATTCGCCAAAGCAGGGAGGTCACAGATCTCTGCAGAGTGGCCATGAACTGAGGCAGAAAGTGATTTAAGGTGGAGACCTTCAGGGTCATCAGAGAAGAGGCCCCTGCTATTCAAGACCTTCAAGTGATCCAGGGGAAAGACCAACAAAGAACGAACTACTAGCCTGGGAATTCTCTCATTTTCTCTATCCTTTACCTTTCCCCATTGCTCAGTCTCTTCTCCCAGGACATTCCATCTTTCAGGAACTCCCTGCCTCTCCTCTATGCTCTGGGGGATGTATAACCGTATGTGTAAGGGTATGCAATCATGTGTGTGACTGTGTGGAGGTTTATGGCTGTGTGTGAGTGCTACCATGGCTCAGCTATGCAAAGGATGGATGGATGAGTTTACAGGCCCAAACGTATATCTAGGGATAATCAAGTGAAAAAATTCTTCCTAGTTTATGTCCACTCATAAGAAGAGACAAGTTAATAATAAAGCCTAAATTTAGGCCCTGAGTTCACTTGATAATTTCTAGTGGCAGACTCTCAGTGGTTGCAGGGGCTGTCTGGAACAAAGGAGGATTCAAAACTGGAATTGAGTTTTCCACCATTGGAAGAAAATATTTTAATCTATTTTCTCACATAAAGGGCTCTCAGATCTGTCTTAGGTTTTAAGTACTCTTCCTGGATTGGCTATATAGAGGTGGATTTTTAAAAGAGTTCCCGAGCTTGGTAAGTGTGGCTCAGTGGTTGAGTGTTGACTCATGAACCAAGAGGTTCACTGGATTGATTCCTTTGTCCACAGTCTCTATCCCCAGTAAGGGGCTGCAGGAGGCAGCTGATCATAGATGTTTCTACCCCTTTCCCTTCCTCTCTCTCTAAAAATCAATAAAAACATATTTAAAAGAGTTCCCTTGGAGAAGGCAGGTTTCTTTTTTAAGCTTTTGGGGAAGTAAGGAAAGGAAGGATGGGAGAGTTGTACTTTGCAGAAGGAACCCTTCTCAGCAGCCCTTAAGCCACATCAGGCATTCTCTCAGACTGGTTGTAAAGGCAATCTGGCTAATGGGGTTAATCATCTGAAAACTAAGACAAGTGGCCACCTTGTTGCTCTGAAACAGACACAACCACAGATTGTCTATTGTCTGCTTTCCCCAGAGGGAAGATGTGGCTCTAAGCCAGTGTGTCAAAAGAGAAGAAAAAAAAGCACATTCTTTAGGATTAAGGTGTGAGTGAGATTTACCCTGTCTGCTCCATCAGAATAGGAAGTGCTTATGGACCACATTTCCCAGAGGGCTTAGTCTGCTGTTGACAAGCCATGTGTAGCCAGGAGTGACTAAACCTGGGTTTAAAGCTGGAGGGAGATCAGAATAAGGAATTTTCGTAATGTTGGACACAAACAGCATAGAATAAAATGTTTATCTTGTATGTTTAGTGAAGATTTACTGAATACCTGATCAGATCATCCTGTGTTATCTTACCAGATGTAGGAATAGTAAAGAGGAAAGAGGAAGATAAATTTAATTTACAGAAATGTGCCAAGCACTTCACATATTCTTAAGGCCATCCTGTGGGGAAGATGGCACCTTCCCCACTTTATGGACTAAGACTTATGTGACTTGTAGCTAGTGAAGGGGCATTCAGATTTGTATATGCCTTATTCCAAAGCCCATTTCTCCCACTGTCATACACTGCTGCCTTAAGTCTTACTGCTTAGCTAGGGATACATGACTTCTCAAGAAATAATCAAGAAAAGAAAGTACTATGTCAGTTATAATTAAATACTAACAATGTGAAGTAGAGACAGCATGTATTTGACATGATTGGGAACAGTTCTTAGATCAGGGAAGACTTTGTATTTCTCTGATAGTGTTGGTCAGTCATGTTGGGTAGTAGGAGAAGTGGATAAGGAGCTGTCAACAATGCAGCCCAATGTTGCTAAAGAAAATACCTTTGGTCACCTTCCAGTTCTCCCTGAACTATGCAGAAACAAACCTGGACAAAAATATAACAAGAACCCCAGCTCTTCTTGATATACAGAAT
Source organism: Miniopterus schreibersii (assembly GCF_964146895.1). NCBI lineage: Eukaryota > Metazoa > Chordata > Mammalia > Chiroptera > Miniopteridae > Miniopterus > Miniopterus schreibersii. Next base: position 73,536,102 of record NC_138104.1, read on the forward strand.
ATCACTAGCTCCTTAGCTAACATTATTTTGCCAAACTGATAGTCACCCTTTTGGCAAGGCTAAGTTTGGATTCTTGTAGGTGGAGAAATACTAGTCCTCTATTGTTCCTCAGGAGTTACAGCTGAGAATTCAATGCCTGATCGTTATAGACGATAAAAGGTTTCATTATGCTTTTGTTCTATTGTCACATCACCCTAGGAGCAACAATTTCACAGTTGATCAAAGTCTTGCTGCCACGTGGATCCATCTATATTCTGAACAATGTTTAGCATAGATTCTGTGATTTGAATTAGAGTGACAGGATTTTATCATTGCCTCATAAGTCTTAATAAAACCAACTGTCTTGTTATAAATGAATAAAGATAGGTTCAATTAAAAGTGCTTCTAAAAATACATTCTTCTATGTGTATGTCTTTATGAAACCTTGGGTGAAGGTAATGAAGGCAAGTCTTAAAATTTTCTTATTTTTACATAGAAAGACAGACTCTTACTGTTGAATATAGAGTGTCATATTAAATGATGTCTTAATGACATGAAAAGTCTTAATGGCCAGCCTCTTCTAGTAACCCATTTCAGAACAATCTTAACCAAGCTGTGGTTAGAGAGCTTTTATTAAATATCCAATGCTGTACTACTCTGTTTATCATTTTTCAACCTGATTATTTGTTTGAGGATGATGAAGGATGATAATGAACATTATAGATAAGGTTTCTTCCCTTATGGTCCTTAAAATCAACTGAGGTCAATACAGTTAAAAATAACAGATATTGCTGCTTCAAAGGAGGTTTAGCAGAAGAAACAGGACCTCTTTAAACCATTTTAAAAAGGAGGCAACCCACAAATGCAGAAGTTCATCCCTTTAGAAAGGGTTTGAAATAACGGCAATAAGGATTCCTGACTGAAGCCCTTTGGATATTTCCCTCTGGAAAAGCATAGGCCTTTAGTAGCTAATGTTGGCTAGGTGGGCTGGCACATGTGGCACTCCTTTTTTGGTCTCTCAGTAATAGGGTCTCATCATTGGCAGATCTGGGCGTAGATTATAGTAAACACCTTCATAACAATCATTCCATTCCTGCAAGTGCTGCCTGAAAGAGGCCAGAATAATGAGATGGTTTATTACCAGCTTGAAGTCCCCAAGAAACATCTCTGTTTCCCAGTACCAGTTCACTGTTGCTTTGATAACCCTCAAGAGACAGATGTTGGAGGTCTCATAACAACCAGGTTTCTAATGGCAGGGGCACAGCCAAGTCTGGGGTCAGCAATGGAAGCCAGTTCAGGGTATTGGCGATTGGTAAGCCTGCTGAAAGTCTAGTTTTGGAGAGAATCTCCCCTTAGCAAGAATACCAAGAAGTTGATTCACCACTTCCTTACACATCTTATGCCCTAAACAATCCATATCCGACAAACTGCCTTCTTCAGATATACCAAGATCTTTCCCACCTCTTTGTCTTTGCATATGTTGTACCATTTGCTAAAATGTTCCCATCTTTCTACATGGTGAACTCTCGACCATTCTTCATGGTCTAGTTCAAATGACATATTCTCTGTATATCTTTCCCTCATTCCAACCCTACCCTTTCTGTGGTCCCACAGCCTTTTGTATAGATCTCTATTCTAGCATTGCTGATACTAGGGAATATACTATCTATGATGATATCTCTCTTTTAAACTGCGACCCTTTCAAAATGGGAATTGTGCCTTATTATCTCTGTTACCTCCATTAACCATGACAGAAACTGGCATACAGCAGGCTGAACCAAGTAAATGCTGACTAATTGAGTTATTTATTCAGATGTGGCTGGGGTTGCATATTTGTGGATTTCATCATTACGCTTTGTTTGATATTATACCCTGTGTATGTATATTTCAGGGACTTCTTGTTTAATAAAATAATTAAACTTTTTGATCTTTTTTGTTTGTTTCTTTGAGCAAAAGGTGCATTTGTAGCCTTCAAGTGAATTGGTTCAATGCCCAGATTCCAATGAAACACCACTGGCTCCCTCTTGTGAGGCAGTCTCAGAATTTTTCCTATAATTAATTTCTTAGAAGACTTGTGGATAAGTTCTTCTTAGTAGAGTTGTTCTAATGGTCTGAATGTTTTGGCTCCTAAGTGGTGTGAACCAACCAGTTCCTTCTTGGGAAACGTTAAGACCTTCATTTGACAAGGGTAAAGGTGTCATTCTGGGAATCTTGACCAGTTCCAAATCTGAGCATCCTAAAGTCAAAAGGGTTCCTGAGGGTCATCTTTATAACCTAATCTCACAAAGCAACTCATGCCAGTTTTGAGTTGCTCTCTTTTCTAGAGGTTTCTCTGCCTTTTAGAAGATTATTTCTTTTAAGGAACAAAAATCTGCCTCTAACTGGACCAAGGCCTACTCAACTGTTTCCTATTATGTCAGGTTTGCAGTCCTCTAAACCACTTCTTGTAGATAATTTCCATCTTGTGACTGGCTCCAAAGTTTTGAGTAGGGAATTCTTTGTTGAATTATAGTTGGTTAATTTGTTGAAATTTCAGGGGGAGATGCCAAGGGTATCTCTCACGCTGCCATTGCTCTGATGTCACTCTCCAAAGTTTGTAACTTGTTACATGTTATCCTTGTTAAATGCTTCCCATTGTTCCATTCAGTCCAGATCTTTAAGTTTCCATCATATTTAGGACCTACTATGTCCTGGGTGAGCCTGCTCTTTTAGTTCGTCAGAATAAGCTCTCAGTTATGGGACTTTCGAATACTACTTCTCTCAAAACAGCATGGTGATATTGAATTGATGGGCATCAAATCTGTGTTTAATTCATTCGCTTCTTTAGGACTAAAATGGAGCTAATTATCTTTCCTTCATAGAGTTATTGTTAGGATTCATAAGATACTGTCTGTAAAGCATTAAGCACTGTGCCTGAGCACTTAGTGGGTGTACAATAGAAGTTAATGTCGCTCTTTTAGTTCTGTGCCAGCCTTGTCCTGCCCACCACTGCCCTCTACTGAGGAGAGTCAGTAACTGTTTTGAACTTGAATTTCTAGTTTGAGCCAAGCAGCTCTGTTCCATTTAATCTCTGCTTAGCACTTTAGAGAAGGGAACTCTTGCATGAGATATAACACAAACTGGCCAACTGGCCTCAATTATGTAAAGTAGTCCTTGTAAAAATATTGCAGTAAGTATCATTGCCCATTTCTGACACAGCACAACTAAATTAGAGTTCTGCATTGCATGGATAGCTATTGGTGAAAATATTACCTTTTTAAGTATTATAAAATCTCGAGGCAGTAATCACAGATGCTTTGAATATAATCCAAGTTTATGTTGTTCATTGTCATTTAAACAGTCAAAAATCACAGCCTGAATCCAAATTCATTTACAGATTTTCTGGTTAATATGATTCCTGTGTTCTTTCTGAGGATGAACATTTATGTGAATTAGTTGTTTTAATTCCTCTGAAAAGATGATGCAGGTTTTCATAAAATAAATAAAATTACAGGGAACCAAGTAGCACTTAGTGGCACACTGATGAAAGGCCATATTGTTGGAATTCTCCTCCATGAGAGGATCTTGGGGGTGCAGAGGGTAATTCCTAAGCTTGGCAATCAGACATTAGTAGAGTGAAGAGGGTAGTCTTGGTGTCAGATATGAGTTTGAGTTTCACTTCTGCTATCCACTAGCTGTGTTATCCAGGGCAAGTCCTTTGACCTCACCTTACCTCAGCTTTGTCTTGTGTTAAATGAGAAACAATTATACCAATCATGTGGGTTTATTGTGAGTATTAAATGAGGTTAACAATTCTGTACCATTTAGCATAGTGCTTGGCACATGGTAGGCAAGCAATAAATCATTGTTCTTAGGATCAATTTCAGTTAATAGCAGCTAAGCCACTTAAAGCTACAGTATAATTTTCCTATTGGAGAATGAAAGAAGCAATATCATGTACATGATTTGGGGATTCAATTCCTGGGTTCATGTAGAAACTGAGCCACCCTGGTTCCTTCATATTCCAATAGAAGTTTATAACAATTCACCTGAAGGGCATAGGAATACACTTGGTGACATGTGGGCAAAGACACTGAGAAGAACCCTGGAGAGTAAGGTACCACTGATGCTCTGGCCCATAATTCTTTAAATGCAAGGACTTGGATTTACCAACCCAAACAGAAGTGAAATGTTGCTGCCTCTTTTGGATGTCTATAAACATTATGTTCACGAATCTGGTCAGCGAGTCATCAAGGTCCCCCTTTCAGCAGAGTGTGGTTGGTAGAATCATTGTTTCCTATCGAGGGATCTTGATCTAGAGACAAAAAGAACATCCTTAAAATATTCTGCTCATAAGAAAATAGCAATCTGGCTAAGGTGGGTTTCTTAGTAAATGATAAACTTTACCACCAACCAGCTTTGTAAATTAAAAAGAGACACAAAAACTAATCTATAGTGACAAAATGATAATCATTGGTTGCCTGAGGAGGGGCATAGGGAAACGTGGGTGGCAGTGCAAAGGGCAAAGGAAATTTTGGGCGTTAATGTATGTCAACTGTACCTTAATAAAGCTGTTATTTAAAACAAACCCAGTACACATAACACCTGCCACCTAATAGGTGTTTGCTAAATATATGTTGAATTAAGGTAAATAATTGTGACAGCAACTCCTAGAATAGCCGTGTAAACACTTCAGCAGACCCTCTCACCACTAAAATAGTAATTACAATGGTAAAAACTACCAAAAAATTTTAAAGTGTCTGAAAATTGGTTTAAAGGCATGCAACAAATTGAGAAGCATTTATTTAAGAAAATTTATGGAATCTTGGTAAGAATGATTGGCATCCAAGGCATTCGAGCTAAGACTTGCTCCTACTCCTCCTTCTAACTTCATATTTCAGAAGATTTATTTCAGGTTGGCATAGCTAAAAAATGGGTTTTCTTCTTTACCAGCTCCTGGTTGTAGGGCTATAGCTTTACTCTGGCATGGGCAGGCTGCAAGTGACTCTTATTCTGCCCTCTAGTTCTGTGTTGTGGAAAATTTATTCTGGGTGGGCATGGCCAAGAAGACTGCCCTGCCTATCTCCCACTCCTAAGATGGAGTCTATATCCTAGACAGGTGCAGCAAACTGTGAGTGGCAATTGGATAAGCTCAGAGACTCCCATTTCTTACCTCCCAGTTCCAATGTCAGGACCCAGGCATTGTACTTGTCAGACAAATACTTCAAGGGCTCCTAGGACTTAGGTGTCACTCCAGAAGACACAGGCTACCATTTCACCCTCTCCTCACCTAGCTTGAACATAGAAGCACAGCCTATGGAGGCTGACCTTTTTCAAAACAGAGCATGAAAGGAACTCATGCCTAAAGGTGTTGAAAATCATAGAGATCATAGTAGTGAAAAAGTAGAAAAGCAATTATATATTAGTAGAAAACAAAAAAGAGTAGACAAGCCAGATATTTTGCAGAGAGACCTAAGAAAATAAACCATCAAAAAGGCCCTACTAAAATAAAACTTCTCCTTAGTGTTCTAGAAGGCTGTACACATGCACTAGGTTACACCTGTGCAGGAGCAACCAGAAAGGTTATTTATGAACTGCTAAACTCTGTTCAAATGTAGGGTAAAATCAAAAAGTTCCTGAATCATGAAGGCATTCACAAGCTATACAAATATACATTGGCAAAGGGTAGAAGCTTTATTGAATCTGGGTACTTAAGAAAAACCTCTATCTGATCACAGGCTAAACACTATGCTGAACTAGAGGTGACTCCTATAAAGCTAAGCATAAAAACAAAACAAGAGGGAAATGAGCATGATGTCAGAGGCTGCACACTACAAAGAAAATAGACTTTAGAGAGAATCAGTCCAAGCAAGTCAGTAAACAAATAGAGAAAAATAAAACAAAATAGAAACAGCAACAAGACCCAAGGGGGGGGGGGCGGCGGGTAAACAGAATCTAGAGCTATCACAATATTTTATTTACTTATTTATTTATTTTAATATGTTTTTATTGATTTCAGAGAGAGAAAGGGAGAGGGAGAGATCAAAACATCAATGATGAGTCATTGATTGGCTGCCTCCTGCATGCCCTCCACTGGGGATCGAGCCTGCAACCAGGGCCTGTGCCCTGACTGGGAATCTAACTGTGATCTCCTGTATTATAGGTTGATGCTCAACTGCTGAGCCACAGCAGCTGGGCCACAATATATTATTTAAAATACCTATTTTGCAAAAAGATTATGAGCTTTGTAAAAAAAAAAACAAAAACAACCACCACACAATACCATTTACATTAGCATCCCCCCAAATGAAATTCTTAAGTATAAATCAAACAAAATATGTACAAGAACTATATGAGGAAAACTACAAAAACGTCAAAGAATGAAATCAAAGAACTAAATAAATGGTTAGGTATTCCATGTTCATGGATAGAAAGACTCAATATTGCAAAGATGTCAGTTCTTCCCAATTTGATCTATGTATTCCATGCAATCCCTATCAAAATCCCAGAAAGTTATTTTGTGGATATTGATGAATGAATTCTAAAGTTTATGTGGAGAAGCAAAAGTCACAAAATAGCCAACACAATATTGAAGGAAAAGAACAATGTTGAAGGACTGACACTACCTGAATTTAAAACTTAGTATAAATCAATAGTATTCAAGACAATGTGGTATGGGTAAAAGAATAGACAGATCAATGGAACAGAATGGAGAGCCCAGATATATAGTATAAATATAGTCAACATATAGACCCACATAAATATAGTCAACTGATATTTTGACAAAGGAGCAAAGGCAATACAATGGAGCAAAGATAGTCCTTACAACAAATGGTGTTGGGACAACTGGACATCCAGATGCAAAAAATGAATCAAGATACAGACCTTACACCCTTCACAAAAATTAACTCAAAATATATCATAAACCTTAATGTAAAACTATAAAACTCCTGGAATATACATAGGAGAAAACCTAGATGACTTTGGGTGTGGCGATACATTTTTAGATATAACACTAAAGGCATGATCCATGAAAGAAATAGTTGATAAGTTGGATTTCCTTAAAATTAAAAACTTCTGTAAAAGACATTTTCAAGGGAATTAGAAGACAATCCACCAGATGGGGTGAAATATTTGAAACATACATCTGATGAAGGACTTTATCCTAAATATACAAAGAACTATTAAAACTTATCAATAAGAAAAACAACTTGAGCCCGGCTGGGCGTGGGTCAGCTGTTGAGCGTTGACCTAGGATCCAGGCAATCGGGGTTCGATTCCCGGTCAGGGCACATGCCTGGGTTGCGGGCTCGATCCCCAGTCGGGGGCGTGCAGCCAATCAATGATTCTCTCATCATTGATGTTTCTCTCTCTCTATCTCTCTCTCCCTTCCTCTCTCTGAAATCAATAAAGATATATTAATAAATAAAATATATTAATAAATAAATAAAATATAAATAAATAAAATATATTAATAAATAAAATAAAAATAAATAAAAAAAGAAAAAGAAAAACAACTTGATTTAAAAGTGGGCCAAAGATAATTTTTTAGTTTGTTTCTTTTAAAATTAAGTTTATTGGGGTAACATTGGTTAATAATGTTATATGTTTCAAGTTTACAATTCTATAATGCATCATCTGTATGTTGCATTGTGTGCTCACCACCCAAATCTAATCTCCCTCTGTCACCATATATTTGACCCCCTTGACCCTCTTCATCTCCCCTACTCTCTTCCCCTCTGGTAACCACCATACTGCTGTTTGTGTCTATAAGTTTCTTTGTTCATTTGTTGCTTTCTGTTTTATATCCCACATATGAGTGGAATCATATGGTTCTTGTTCTTTTCCATCTAACTTACTTTACTTAGCATGATACTCTCAAGATCCATCTATGTTGTCTCAAATGTCAGTATTTCATCATTTTTATGGCTGAGTAGTATTCCACTGTATGTATGTACCACATCTCTATCCAATCATCCATTGAAGGAAACTTACGATATTTCCATGCCTTGGCTGTCATGGATAATGCTGCAATGAACATAATAGCACATATATCTTTATGAATAAGTGTTTGAAAAAAATTGGGCCAAGGATCTTAACAGACAGCTCACCAAAGAAGATGTACAGATGGTAAATTAGCCTATGAAAATATGTTCCATATCATATGTCATCAGGGAAATGCAAATCAACACAACACCATGACTCTACTTACGTATTAGAATGGCCAAAATCCAGAACATCAAATGCTGACAAGGATGTGGAGCTATAGGAATGCTCATTTATTGCTGGTGGGAATGAAAAATGGTACAGCCATTAGGCAACAAATTTTGGCAGTTTCTTACAAAACTAAACACACTCTTGACCAAATGATTCAGAAGTTGCACTCCATGGTATTTACCTTAAGGAGTTGAAAACTTATGTCCACACAAAAACATGGACATGTATGTTTATAGTAGTTTTTTTCATAATTGCCCAAACTTAGAAGCAACCAAAATGCCCTTCAGTATGAAGATTGATAAATAAACTGTGGTACATCTAGATAATGGAATATTTTTCATCACTAAAGAGAAAGGAATAATCAATCCATGAAAAGACATGGAGGAAACTTTAATGCATATTAATAAATGAAAGTACCCAATCTGAAAAGGCTACATAGTATATGATTCCAACTATATGACATTCTTGAAAAGGCAAAACTATAGAGATAGTAAAAAGATCAGTGGTTGCTAGTGGCCAAGGTTGGGATGAACAGGCAAAGCACAGAGTATTTTTAAGGCAGTGAGAGTACTGCTTCTGATACTATAATAATGGATACATGTCATATATATTTATCCAACTCAGAATGTACAACACCAAAAGTGAACCCTAAGACATACTACGGACTTTGGGTGATTATGATGTGTTGATGTAGGTTCATCAATTGTAACAAATGTACCACTCTGGTGGGTGTGTGTGTAAATAATGGTGAGGCTATACATGTGTGGGCCAAAGGGTATATGGTAAATCTCTGTATTTCTCTCTCAATTTTGCTGTGACCCTAAAACTGCTCTAAAAACTAAAAATTAAAAAAAATAACATAAAAAATATCTATAATATTGATAATAATAGCACAAGCAGAGGGAAAGGAAAAAAGCCAAAGTTGAGCAAGGAAATGACACCAGAGAGTAACTGTACATAGGAAGAAATGAAAAATATTGGAAATGGTAAATGAGAACATTAATACAAAATCATTAAATATTTTTCTGTTTTGTCTTAGCCTCTTTAAAAGACACTGGATTAGGCAATCATAATACTGTACTATTGGGTTTGCAAAATATGAAAAAATATATTTAACATATAAATAAACAGGAATGCTAGGTTGGTTTAACATTCATAAGTCAATATAACACACTATATTAGAAAAGAGGGCAAAATTATATTATCATCTCCATAAATGAAGTAAAAGCATATTAAAAAATCTGGGAAATACTCATAATAAAACCTTCAACAAACAAGGAAGATAAGACAATTTATTCAACACGATGAAGAGCAGTTATTAAAAACCCATATAATAGTGAAAGTCTGTTTGTTTCCCTCCTAATATCAAATAAGAAAAGGGTTCCACTATTTCCACTTCTATTCAGCATTGCACTAGAGGTTCTAGCAAAAGTAATTAGGTAAGAAAATAAGTGAGAGGCACCCTTACTGGGAAAAAAAGAGAGGTAAAACAGTCTTTAATTGTGGATAACATGATCTTGTATATAGAATATTCTAAGGAATCCTCTATAAAAGACTAGAACTAGTAAATGAGTTAGGCAAGATAACAAAATACAAAGCAAATGTACAAAAATCAATTGTATTTCTATAAAATTAAAAAGAACATTTCTATTTATAATAGCATCAAAAAGGAAAAAATACCTTAAAAATAAACATAACAAAAGAAATATAAAATTTATACAGTGAAAACTACAAAATGTTGCCAAAAAAATTAAAGAAGATCTAAATAAATAGAAACACATCCCAATTTTACAGATCATAAGTGTCAATGTTGTCAAAATAGCAACAATTCACAGTTTGGTTCACAGATCCAATGCAAACTATATCAAAATCTCAGATTTTTTTTTTTAGAAATTGAAAAGTTAAAAATCATTTGAAAATTAAAAGGACACAAAGTACTGAAAACAATTTTGATAAAGAAGATAAAAGTTAGAGGACTTACTGAGTGTAACACATACTACAAAACTACTATAATCAAGACATTGTGGCAGCCACGTAAGGACAGACATTTAGATCACTGGAACAGATTTAAGATTCCAGAAGTAATCTCTTACATTTATGGTGAATTGATTTTTTGACCAGATGATGTATGAAGGAAGAAATTCATACAGTTAACTCAACTAATGCAGAAAGAGGATTGACAAAATTCAACAACCTTTCATGATAAAAACACTGACTAAACTAAGAATAAAAGGGAACTTCCTTAACCTGATAAAGGGCATTTATGAAAAATCCACAAGTAACATCATACCTAATTATGAAAGACTGAAAGCTTTCCCTTATTTGAGAATAAGATAAAGATGTTTACTCTCACCACTTCTATTCAACATTGTTCTGGAAGTTCTAGCCAGGACAATTAAGCAAGAAAAAGAAATAAAGGTCATTCATTTGCAGATGACATCATTTTATAAATAGAAAAATCCTAAGGAATAAAAAAAAAAATCTGTTAGAGATGGTAAACAAAATCAGCAAATTTGCAGAATACAAGATCAACATTAAAAAAAATCAATTGTATTTCTACACACAGGCAATCTACAAATGAAATTAAGAAAATTCAATTTCCAATACCATCAAAAAGAATACTTAGGAATAAATTTAACCAAGGAGGTGCAAGACTTGTACACTGAAAACCATACAGCATTGTTGAAAAAAATTTGAGGAAGATATAAATAAATTGAAAAACATCCCATGTTCATGGATTGGAAGACTTAATATTTTTAAGATGGTAATACTCTCCAAAGTGATCTACAGATTCAGTGCAATCCCTATCAAAAATCACGATGGACTTTTTTGCAGAAATAGACAAGCTGAATATTCATTTCATTCATTCATATTCCTTTAATGTTAATTCTAAAATTGATATTAATTTGCATGTGCCATGTTTAGCCAAAATGATCTTGTAAAAGAACAAGTTCAAGGACTCATACCTCAAGTTCAAACTTGGCATAAATGTACAATAATCAAGACAATGTAGTACTGGCATAAGGGTTCCATATATCTATATGGAATAGAATTGAGAGTCCAAATGTAAACTCATATATCTATGGTCAATTACCATATCATCCAGCAATTCTATTGTTAGATATCTACCCCAAAGAAATGAAAACATTTGTCTACACAAAAGTAGGTTTACAATTGTTTGTATGGAAAAAGACACACAGATTAAGATTATTACAATAGCTTTATTAACTCAAAAGAATGTCACAATGGCACAGTAAACCTACTTTTGCCCACACCTGTATTTTATTATTCTATTTATAAGAAAGGCAATCTATAGGGACAGAAAGCGATTAGTAGTTGCCTAGGGTTGGGTATGGGAACATGGACTGACTGTATATGAGCTCAAAGTTACTTTTTGGGGATGATAGACATGTTCCAAAATAGATATGGTGATGGTTACACAACTGTAATTATGCTAAAAACCATTGAATTGCACTTAAAATGGATGAATTTTATGGTATGATAATTTAATGGTATGTAAATTATACACAATAATGCTATTAATTAAATAATACACAATTGTTTACCTAAATGCTACACACATTGTCAGAGACTTTGGTTGTACTTTGTCACCTATATCTATATATCTATATATCTCAAGGGAAATGATAGAGAGCAAAATAAAATAAAACCTGTTCTCCTAGTCTTTTTTTCTGCAATTGGGATTTCTGGAATAAAATTGTCTATGAGTGTGATTCTACTGTTTTCAAACTGGGATAGACATACACAACATTGCCACGTTGTGAAATGCTTTGGTTTATTTTAGTGCTTTTGTTCCTTTAGTTAATGGTGAGAGCCCACACCTCAGGGTTGTGCTGGTGCTATAGCAGCTGCTGATGAACAGAGCAAAATTGATCTGAGTGCTGACTGCAGAGGAGCCAAGGGCTGGAGCTGGGCTGTGTGTTAGGGGCCACTTCCCTTAGGTAGGCTTTTGCCTGACTTTACACTTGCCCTAGCTGAAACCCCACCCCCATCCACCAACGGTCACATTCTTTGGCCTTCCCTGAACATTGCTGTGCACCCCCACACTGGATTTCCCTCCCTTTTCTGGAATTTTCCAGAAACATCTTTTCTGCATTGCTGCAAACTTTCATTTTCTCTCCCCCTCTGCTGTTACTTAACTCAAGGGCAGAGGAAATAGCTTCAGTCCAGAAACATACTTAATAAAAAAAAAAAAAAAGAAAAAGAAAGAGAAGAAGCCTCAAACTGATCCCAAATCTTTAAGAAAACAATCCCACAGGATTTGATTGAATTGCCATGCAATGTGGGGAATGTGAAACATGTGCTAATCAGGGTTCTTTTTGCTTGGAGCCTACCTGACTTCTCTCCACCCTCCCCAGCCAGCTGGGCTAGGCTAAACTCAGGGGAGCTACAAAGCTGCCAGCTTAGAAGATGGAGACAAATGGGGAGGCCCCAAAGGACACAGCAAGACTTGTTACTGGTTTTGAGTCCAAAGCAACACACACAGTGTTTAAGGGATGTGGGGATAGATGCTGCAAAGCCTGGGATCCCAGCTTTGAAGTTAGACTGAGGCTGACTTTCAGTGACTGTTCAGGAGGCAGCATTTTCTGAGCTGGTCCTCCATTTGGATCACCACCCTGATTCTCTCCTTGACTATTGTTATACTTTCCCAACTCAGTCTCCTTGCAGTCAGTCATTGCCTTTTCTGAACTGTCTGCCCACATGGCTGCCACAGTGCTCTTTCTAAAACAGAGATCTGATCTCTACTCCCCTCTCTTCCAGTCTTTCTCCTTCAGGAGAAAATCCATATTCCTTAACATGATATGTAAATTGACCTCAACTGCTCTAGCCTCATGTTCCATCACCTGTCCTCACCCCCTGTAAACCCACAAAACTATTTACAATTTTCCTGAACATGCTTTTCCTTCTCCTGTATTAGCCCCTTTGCATCTGCTATTCCTTCAGCCAGGAATGAATACCATTTTTCTTTTTCTATCAGGGTATATCCCACTCATCACTGAAGACCAGGTGCCTCTGTGAAACCTTAGGCTTACTGGGGAGGGGCTTTCAGCTTTCTTCTTGTTTCCAGAGCTCACTGAATATACCTTGGGAAAGCAGAGGTAAAAGAAAAGAATCCAGATTATGGAGTCAACCAGACTGTGTGATAATAGGTAAATAATTTAATCTCTCTCTCTGACCTTCAGTTTCCTCATCTGTAAAATGGGGATATAAATCTCAACAGAGCAAAGTAGTTGATGTTGATAACTTCCAAGCACAGTATCTGGTACATGTTAGATACTTTGGCAATTTTACATGTTGTTAAATAAATAGAAAAAATGATCCCTTCACCCTCAGTTGGGACTCTAAGGAATATTTTCTAACCAGATAACCTAGTGAGTGGTGTTCTCTGGGACCTGCTTTACCTTAAGTTGTCTTCTTGGAGTTCATCTGCCTTTGGTCACCCTCACATGTAAGGGGTGTTGTGCAAGTATCCTGCCTTCTTGGGAGCAGCCATCAGCTGCTTAGAAATCTGTGTGAGAGAGGAGGGATGAAATTTTAACACTTCTTTGTTCTCTTCATCATGCCCTAGTCTTGCCCCCAAACCTGAAAGAGATTGTTTAGCAATCACTCCCACGTAGGCTTTGCTCTTTCCTACAACCTGCTCCCTAGCCTTTTTTCTGAAATTGGGATTTCAGAAATGAAACTGTCCATGAATAGGAATCTACTGTTCTCAGACTGGGATGGACATACACATGAGCTCGTTTCTCATTTGGACTCTAATTTCAGAAATGTACACAAGATGTCAAAAATATACCACTTGGAACTAGAGCAATATTTATTTTTAAAAAATTAAGGGGAAAAGTTTCCTTGCTTCAATTCCTACTGGAATGTTAAATAACTATGTGCTGATGCTGCACTTTGACAGCATTAATTTAGTTACCCTCGGGGTCACTGGATGAGTGGTGCATGGATACATACACAAATACACACACACACACACACACACACACAATCAGAGTGCTCTGTTGTGAACTGGGAATTTCAGGCATTCTGATGCCAGAGCAAGGCTTTATTGGATCAAGCCATCCATTAACAACACTTTACTAAGTGTTCCCTTGTGTGCCAAGCCTTGTGCTAGGAAGGGAGAAGAAAAGAACCCCGGGGAATCAAAAGTCACAGATGGAGTAAGCAGAAAAAAGGAGAGAATCAAGAAAGCATCAATGCAATAACTCAAGACTAAATCTTAAAGGATAAGCGGTTGAGGTTACTGAACTGGAGTCCCAGGGCAGATTTCCTGGATGGGGCTGGTGAGACCTGAGCAGTGCCACATTGGAGGACAGGATTGAAGACTCTGAGTCATCTATTCTCTCAGAGATGTCCATTAGAATATACTGAGTGGATATTAGTTTGCAGGAAGTGGGAACAAGAATGATCTAGAATTACCCATGTCTGAAGGAGACCATATGAAAGATTGAGAGGAATATGAGACCAAGAGGCCAAAGGCTTTAGTCCTAGTGTTATCACTGACTAATTGTGAGTGACATTAGACAAGTCCTTTCTCTAAGAACCTCAGTTTTCCCATCTATACATTGCAACTAAATACTATCAGTCTTATACACCTCCTAGGACCACTGTTAAGAGAACAAATGACATAATTGTACTTGGAAAAGTGGAGAGGACTATCCATAACTTCAGTATTATGAAGGCAGGTGTTTATACTGTAGCCACTCTCCTGCAGCTGGGAATAGGATGACCTCAGTGTTTGAATGAAGTTTTCTTGGCAGGCCTCTTGCCTGCCATAATTATAGCCTGCTAGCCACTAGTTGAGTGTTCATACTTAAACAGGATCTGTCACACAAGTATACGTGTGTGTGTAAGCTTGCATTTGACTAGGATATTAGAACCATGACAACAAAAATACTGGAGAACTCTTAGGAACAAAAATGATATGTAGAGGTAGGGATTTGTGCAAGCATTTTGGGCCTGCTTACAGAAATACATGTTCTGTTGCCTCTGCAGTAAGCCCCGTTATCTATCATCCTTGGCGTATTGCAAAGCCTTTCTATTTGTTTTCCTGACTTCATGTTGCCCCAATCCATCCCACCCACTGTACTGTTGCTGAATTTCTCTTTCCAACCCACATGGAATTCCTGGGCTCCTGGATGCCCACAAGTAACATACATGTTCATTCACATGACATTGAAGTGGGGCATTGATATGTTTACGCCTCTTGTTCAAATTGTGGAATACTTTGATACTCAGAGCTGCTCCTCCTGATGCACTATTTCTCACTTCTGGACTCATTTTTTACTTCCTCGGGACCCAGCAACTAAAAGGACAGTGCCCATCACAGCAGGGAGCCTGAAGGACACTGTCACATGTGTTGACCTACATCCATTCTGCTTGGTGAGTGCTCCTATGTTCTGGTTTTTAAATATTTTTGTGATTACCTTCACATTCACAATTCATCTAATCCCAGCTCATCTTTCTGGCCTCATCTCTTACAAGTTATCCCCACAGATGTCAACAAGACTGAAATCTTCATATTCCAAGTCTGAATTTGTATACCTGTCTCTCTTACTATACTAGAAACTTGAGGGCAGAGACAGTGTTTCATTCATTAATGTGGTCCCAAAGCCTGGCTCAGGACCCAGCATGTAGTGAACACCCAATACATGTTTGTTTCTTAACATAGAGCATGGTGGTAGATGGGACCATTCTGTTTGAAATACTGTAAACTCCTCCAGAGTCCAGACCTGAAGCTGGTGCAAAGCACTTTCCTGGTCTTAATAATACCTCATAAATGTTATTCACATTTCCAGTATCCTTAAAAGGGAGGGAAAGAGAAAATACTTTTTCCATTCTGTTACTGGGGAAATGGAAATATTTCAAGAGTGTGTCTCAATCACAATAAATGCTTAATAGAACTGAGACATAAAATCATATCTGTGGAACTTTTCCTTACCCACAGTACTGTAAAGCCCTTTAGGATTTGGGGATGAAACTGTTGCCCTAATGTGAATAATTGTAGACTGTTGCCTTTTGGGGAAGTGCTGGTTTTCAGTTTCTCTAAGGGGGCCTGAGGACTATCTGTTGGAAGTGATGTAAAGGTTCTTGCCCCTTCTTCTCCAACACTGCCAGGAGAGACACCATCCTATGGGGTTGTGGTGGAGAATACATTGCATCTCTCTTGATTTGGTTGTCAGCTTCTGCTTCATTAACATGGCTTGTACCTTGAGCAACAAGCTAACTTTTGTTTCAGTAACCTCTCTGACAACCTTTCTCTGAGATTCATCTTCCCCACTGTAGCCAGCCAAACTGTGATTACTTACTGTAGAGAAGGCCAGAGTGAGAGAATGTCTGAGCCCTATTTTCTTTATTTTATTTTCTTAATTTTTAAAAATTTATCTTTATTGTTGAAAGAATTACAGATGTCCCCTTTTCCCCCAATTGGCCCCTTCTGCCCCACACCCACTCCCTGCCCCAGGCCTTCACCACATTGGAAGACAAAGAATCCAATTAAAATGGGCTAAGGACCTGAATAGACACTTCTCCAAAGAGGACTTACAGATGGCCAAGAGACCTATGAAAAAATACTTAACATTGCTAATCTCATCAGAGAGATGCAAGTTAAAACCACAATGAGTTAATCACTTCACACCTGTCAGAATGGCTACCATCAACAAATCAACAAATGACATTTGCTGGTGAGGATGTGGAGAAAGGGGAGCCCTATTTTCAAAGTACTTAGTCTTCCTTGGGAAGCAGGTGTCACACACCAGATTTGACTTAGGCTGCAAGTAACTGAAACTCCTACTCTAAGTGGAAGTTATCTCACTTAACAGGAAGTCCAGGGAAAGGGCAGGCTTCAAGATTGGTTGATTCTATTGCTCATAATGACTATCAGCAGGTTCTAAGTAATTTTTACCTTGTTCTTATCCAGCAGGAGAGAGAAGAATCTAATAACTCATAAGTCTAGGAACCATGTTGCCAAACATTCTCAGCTCCACCTTTATAGACAGTAGAGAAATATGGACACTAGAGTACAACAGGTTAGATTCAGAGTACCCACTGAATTTGTATCAGCTATGGGGCCTTGCACAAGTCAATTAACTACACTGAGCCAGTTCCCTTATGTTTCAAATGACAATCATAATATCTGACTTGCTTCCTAACAGGTTTGTGGTGGGGATCATGTGACAATGTGAAAGCATTTGGTAAACCATATAAAGTGCCATATACTTTGAGGTCTTTTAAAATTACTATAATCAGAGAAGATGTATATGGAACACCTACTGTATACAAGGCACTGTTAGATTATAACGTTAAAATAAAAGTTAATAACTTCAAGTTTTCCCAAACAGTTTAATAAACATCTATTAAGCCACCTGTAGATGCTAGGGACACAGATGTGAAAAAGATCTAGTCTCTGTCCTCAGGGAGTTCCCAGTAGAGCAGAGGAAACAGACCCATGAAGAGATAACTTCAATACAGTTTGGTAAGTGTGTGGAACAGTAGAGGTATGTGCAGAGTGCTCTGGAAGCACACAGGATTTACTAACCTATCTAGGCTACATAGGGAAGGGGTAGGGGTAGTGCCTGGAGCTTATAAAGCAATAAAAAGATATGAAAAGAACCATATAACATAGATACATTCACAGCGAAGCCCCCAAAGAGACTTCTTTGTACTGTAGGAGCAAACGAAGGAGTAGAATCTGTAGAAAACAATGAGTAAACAATAGGGTGATGAATTCTTTTCTCCCTCCTCTCCATATGTTGTGGTTAACCCACACATACTCCCTAGAGCTTCTAATCTACATCTACAGCCTGAAATCTAAGCATCTCCATTCATAACAGGCTCTCAAATTGTCATTGAACACTCACCCTCACTGGCAGAACAGTATCCTCCAAAGACACTTCATGATCTCCTATAGCATATCCTCTGGGAATTGCAGAAGATCAGGCCCCTAATAACTGGTTGGGCCATGTGTATCAACTTCTTCAGAAAAAGATCATTTGACTGTAGCGTCTCACATATTCTATCATTAAAAATCACAATCTCCTATCCTATATTTATAAAGGGGTTTATGTGCATTTTTAAAACAACAAAATATTCTTTAAATATAAAGCAATTTTTTAGTTTTCTAAAAGTGCTGTTTTCATTGACTTTATCAGTTCCCTGAACTATGTAAGCCCTGCTGGTGGTGCTGTGAGGATAGAGTATTAGGGTATGGAAAGTCTGTACAGTCTAATCCCTGAACCAAACCTCAGGGTTAGATGTTGAGTCCCAGTGACAAAGCCTTGCTTGTCACCACTCTCTTATGTAGAGATCTTTGCTGCCCAAGGCCCTCTGCCTCCTAAAACACCTTAATTAGAGCCCAATTACTGTTGAGCACTGTAAAATCTGCTGTACTTTCAGTAAGTGGTTTCCTTTGCTATGGAGAGCTCTACTGTTCAGCAGGCTCATAAAGCATCCTCCTGGATAGCTTCTCAGGCCTAAATTTCTGCTCTTTGGCAGGCTCTGTGCTTCATTACCTCCTGAGGTACCCGAGGTACCTACCCACCTGCCTGTTCTCAAGTTGCTTCCTCAAGTCCAAAGTTTGAAAGTGCTTTCCTGGGGGACATGGCCAGCCATACTGTTGCCCCAAAGGAGCTAGGGGACCCACAAAAGCCAGAGGCAACCACATGGATGGACCTGGTCTTGCAAAATGGCATGCTTCCCTTCTCTCACACTTATTAGTGAATGATGGGATCTTCATGAAAGGGAAGAATGCTGAGAGAACCCTTTCAGAAAGTGAACAGAAAAAGAAATCAAGAAGGGGTAGGTGTGTTCTTTAAATGGTAGGGCTCCTCTTTTATTGGGAGTCATCTCGGAGCTGCAAAAGATGCCAGAGCTGTGGGACAGGGTGAGCAAGTGAGCTAACAAGTCTTTTGGGTTCAAATGAATGTAGCACAACTATGTTAGACCATATGCCAACTTCACTCTTTTTCTTAAAATTTGCTTTATACTCCTTTCAGTAAGAGCTGCTTTCTAGTTTTTTGTTTGTTTGTTTGTTTGTTTATAAAAGGAAGTTTGCAAACCAAAATATGGTTGAATGTCGGGGAGTCAGTTAAAACATTTGAGTCCTGTACAAACACCATATTCTAAGGTCTTGGCCCAAGCTGGAGACAATTTTCAAGAAAGAAAACTGCTCAGCAATTAAGTTGAGGCTGACACAAAAGGATTTCCAAGGTTGGGACCCTGTGGATCCCACAGGGGAGAGGGACAAGAAGCATTTCATCAAGAGTTCCCTACTCAATATAGCTCTCATTTAGTGCTCAACAATTTAAATATAATTCCAACAATAACTACTCTTTAAGGAAGGTGTTATTATTCTCTGCATTTAACAGATGAGGAAACACATTTCAGAGATTTGGAGTGAACTGCCCAAAGTCATACTGCTACTAAATGGCACAGCCAGGATTTGAGCTAGTACCCAGCATATAGTAGAATCTCAGCTCATGTATATTCTTTGGGGAAGGAATAAAATTAATGAAAGTTCTTTCTGATGAATAAATTCAGTAGCATGTTTTTGCCTGTATATGTGTTTCTGACATTTTATAACAGAATTTTTAAATTTATTGATTTTAGAGAGCGAGAGGAATGGAGAGAGAGAGAGAGAGGAATGGAGAGAGAGAGAGAGAGAGAGAGAGAGAGAGAGAGAGGACAGGGACATTGATTTGTTGTTCCACCTATTTATGCATTCATTTGTTGATTTTTTAATTTTTTTTTTAGCCGGTCATTTTATTTTATTATTTTATTTTTTTGTTTTATTATTGTTTAAAATATTATAGATGTCCCTTTTTCTCCCCAATGACCCATTCCACCCCATTCCTTCCCCCTCCCCAGTCCCTCTTCCCACCATTGTCCATGTCCTTGGGTTGTGTATATATGCACATAAATTCTTTGGTAACTTTCTCTCCCCCTCCACCCACCCGCACTCCTCCATCACTCTGACATTCATCAGTCTCATCTATGCTTCCATGTCATTGAATCTATTCTGTTCATCAGTTTATTGAGTTCTTTAGATTCCACGTATAAGCGAGATTATGTGATATTTGTCTTTCTCTGCCTGGCTTATTTCACTTAGCATAATATTCTCCAGGTCCATCCATACTGTCCCAAAGGGTACGAGATTCTTCTTTACAGCTGTGTAGTATTCCATGGTGTAAATGTCCCACAGCTTTTTTATCCATTCATCTACTGATGGACACTTGGGCTGTTTCCAGATCTTAGCTATTGTAAACTGTGCTGCTATGAACATCAGGGTACATATATCCTTTCTGATGAATGTTTCAGGATTCTTAGGATACATTCCTAGGAATGGAATCGCTGGGTCAAAAGGCAGCTCCATTTTTAATTTTTTGAGGAACCTCCATACTGTTTTCCATAGTGGTTGCACCAGTCTGCATTCCCACCAGCAGTGTACTAGGGTTCCCCTTTCTCCACATCCTCGCCAGCATATGTTGTTTGTTGATTTATTGATGGCTGCCATTCTGACAGGTGTGAAGTGAAACCTCATTGTGGTTTTAATTGGCATCTCTCTGATGATTAGCGACATTGAGCATTTTCTCATGTGTCTCTTGGCCATCCGAATGTCCTCTTTGGAGAAGTGTCTATTTAAGTCCTTTGCCCATTTCTTAATTGGGTTGTTTGTCTTTCTCTTGCTGAGTGCTAAGAGTTCTTTGTACACTTTGGAAATTAGCCCCTTATCAGATTCATCCTTGGCAAATATGTTTTCCCAGACTGTGGGGTTTCTTTGTATTTTGAGGCTGTTTTCTTTTGCTGTGCAGAAGCTTTTTAGTTTGATGTAGTCCCATATGTTTATTTTTTCCTTTGTTTCTCTTGCCCTAGGAGCTGTATCAGTGAAAATTCCACTACATGAAATGGTTGTTACTTTACTGCCTATTGTTCTTCCAGGATTTTTATGGTTTCGCAACTTACATTTAAGTCTTTTATCCATTTTGAGTTTATTTTTGGGTATGGTGAAAGTTGGTGGTCTAGTTTCATTCTTTTGCATGTATCTGTCCAATTTTCCCAGAACCACTTATTGAAGAGACTGTCCTTACTCCATTGGATACTCTTGCCTCCTTTGTCAAATATTAACTGACCATAGTGGCGTGGGTCTATTTCTGGGGTCTCTGTTCTGTTCCATTGATCTATAAGCCTGTTGTTGTACCAATACCAGGACGTTTTGATTACAGTGGCTTTGTAATATAATTTGAAGTCTGGTAATGTGATCCCTCCCACTCCGTTCTTTTTTCTCAAGATGGCTGCAGCTATTCGGGGTCTTTTTTGGTTCCATATAAATTTTTGAAATGTTTGTTCTAGGTCTGTGAAATATGCTGTTGGTATTTTCATAGAAATTGCATTAAATTCATAAATTGCTTTGGGTAGTATGGACATTTTAATGATATTAATTCTCCCAATCCATGAGCATGGTATCTTCTTCCACCTGTTTAAATCTTCCTCTATTTCTTTTTTCAGTATCACGTAGTTTTCTGAGTACAGGTCTTTTACATCCTTGGTTAAGTGTATTCCTAGGTATCTTATTTTTTTAGTTGCAATGGTAAATGGTATTGCTTTTTTAGTTTCTCTCTCTGAAAGTTCATTGTTGGTGTATAAGAATGCCATTGATTTCCAGATGTTGATTTTGTATCCAGCTACCTTGTCAAATTTGTTTATCAAATCTCGTACTACTTTGATGGAGTCTTTAGGGTTTTTTATGTACAGTATCATGTCATCTACAAATAATGACAGTTTTCCTTCCTCCTTTCCAATTTGGAAACCTTTTATGTTTTCCTCCTGTCTGATGGCTATGGCGAGGACTTCCAATACTATGTTGAATAAGAGTGGTGAAAGTGGACATCCCTGTCTTGTTCCTGTTTTTAATGGAAATGGTTTTAGTTTTTGCCCATTGAGTATGATGTTGGCTGTAGGTCTGCAGTATATGGCCTTTATTATGTTGAGGTATGATCCCTCTATTCCCACTTTGCTGAGAGTTTTTATCAGAAATGGGTGCTGGATTTTGTCGAATGCTTTTTCTGCGTCTATTGATATGATCATATGATTTTTGTCCTTCATTTTGTTTATGTGATGTATCACATTTATTGATTTGCGGATGTCGTACCAGCCTTGCATCCCCGGAATAAATCCCACTTGGTCATGATGTATGATCTTTTTAATGTATTGCTGGATCCGGTTTGCTAGTGTTTTAGTGAGGTTTTAGCATCTATGTTCATCAGGGATATTGGCCTGTGATTTTCTTTCTTTGTAGTATCTTTATCTGGTTTTGGGATTAGAGTGATGCTGGCCTCATAAAAAGAATTTGGGAGTTTTCCCTCCTCTTGAATTTTCTGGAATAGTTTGAATAGAATAGGTGTTAATTCTTCTTTGAATGTTTGGTAAAACTCACCTGTAAATCCATCTGGTCCAGGACTTTTGTTTGCTGGGAGTTTTTTGATTACTGCTTCAATTTCATTAGTTGTTATCGGCCTATTCAGGTTTTCTGCCTCTTCTTGATTCAGCTTTGGAAGGTTGTATGCTCCTAGGAATTTGTCCATTTCCCCCATGTTGTCCAATTTGTTGGCATACAGTTGCTCATAATATTTTCTTACAATCCTTTGTATTTCTGTTGGATCAGTTGTTATATCGCCTCTTTCATTTCTGATTTTATTTATTTGGGTCTCTTTGTTTCTTAGTGAGTCTGGCCAAAGGTGCATCAATCTTATTTACCTTTTCAAAGAACCAGCTCTTGGTTTCATTGATTTTTTATATTGTTTCTTTAGTCTCTATGTCATTAATCTCTGCTCTGATTTTTATTATTTCCTTCCTTCTACTTCCTCGGGGCTTTTCTTGCTGTTCTCGTTCTAGTTCTTTTAGTTGTTGTGTTAGATGGTTCATTAGATCTTTTTCTTGTTTCTTGAGATAGGCCTGTAACGATATGAATTTTCCTCTCAAGACTGCTTTTGCCGTGTCCCATAGGTTTTGAGTTGTTGTCTGTTCATTTTCGTTACTTTCCATGAAGTGTTTGATTTCTTCCTTGATCTCCTTGGTAACCCATTCATTGTTTAATAACATGCTATTTAGCCTCCATGTGTTTGAATATTTTTGAGTTTTTTTATAGTGGCTGATTTCTAGTTTCATGGCATTGTGATCCGAGAACATGCTTGATATGATTTCAATCTTCTTATATTTGTAGAGACTTACCTTGTGCCCTAACATGTGGTCTATTTTTGAGAATGTTCCATGTGCACTTGAGAAGAATGTGTATTCTGCTGCTTTGGGGTGAAATGTTCTATAAATGTCAATTAAATCCATTAGGTCTAGTGATTCATTTAAGGTCTGCGTTTCCCTGTTGATTTTTTTGTCTTGATGATCTGTCCAATGCTGACAGTGGGGTGTTAAAGTCCCCCACTATGATTGTGTTGCTGTCAATCTCCCCTTTGAAGTCCCCCAAGAGATTTTTTATATATTTAGGTGCTCCTGTATTGGGTGCATAAATGTTCATAAGGGTTATTTCCCTTTGGATTGATCCCTTTAGTAATATGTAGTGACCATTTTGGTCTCTCGTTATGGTCTTTATTTTGAAGTCTGTATTTTCTGAAATAAGAATTGCTACTCTAGCTTTCTTTTCCTTTCCATTTGCATGGAATATTTTACTCCACCCCTTCACTTTTAGCCTGTGTGAGTCTTTTGCTCTCAGGTGGGTCTCTTGTAGACAGCATATATTTGGGTCCTGTTTTCTTATCCATTCAGCTACCCTTTGTCTTTTGATTGGCCCATTTATTCCATTTACATTTAAAGTTACTATTGATATCAACTTATTTAATGCCATTTTTCCCCTTTATGCTGATATACCTTTCTCTCACTATTCCTTCTTTTTCTTAAAGCAGTCCTTTTAGCATTTCTTGCAATGCTGGTTTGGTGGTACTGAACTCTTTTAGCCTTTTTTTGTCTGAGAAGCTCTTTATTCCACCTTGAAATTTAAATGATAGCCTTGCTGGATAAAGCAATCTTGGTTGCATGTTCTTGCTCTTCATTACTTGTAGAACTTCGTGCCACTCCCTTCTGGCCTGAAGAGTCTCTGTTGAGAAATCAGCTGTCAGCCTTATGGGGGTTCCCTTGTAGGTCACTGCTTGTCTCTCTCTTGCAGCCCTTAATATTTTCTCTTTGTCCTTGACATTTGCCATTTTAATTATGATGTGTCTCGGAGTGGGTCTCTTTGGGTCCCTCTTGTTTGGAACCCTCTGTGCTTCCTGAACTTGTGTGGCTTTCTCCTTCGCCAGCCTAGGCAAGTTTTCTATAATTATTTCTTCCACCAAGTTCTCTATCCCCTGCTCTCTTTCCTCCCCCTCTGGCACTCCTATAATGCGAATGTTGTTTCGCTTGATGTTGTCCCAAAGTTCCCTTAGACTGTCCTCATGCTTTTTAAGTGTTTTTTCCTTTTGCTGCTCTGATTGTGTGATTTTCTCTACTTTGTGTTCTAAGTCACTTATTCTATCCTCTGCTTCATCGAGCCTGCTTTTCATTCCTTCCAGTGCATTCTTGATATCAGATACAGCATTCTTTATCTCTGTCTGAGTTGTATTTATGGTATGTATCTCTTTTTTCATGTTTTCACTAAGGTTCTCAATGTTATCATCTATAGTCTTCTTAAGTTCCTTGAACATCTTCATCATCAATACTCTGAACTCCGTTTCTGACAACTTGCTCAACTTCATCTCATCAACGTCTTTTTCTGGCGATGTTTCCTTTTCTTTAATTTGGGGGTTGTTTCTTTGTCTCCCCATTTTGGTAGGTCTTAGTGCTTATATCTATATATTAGATATATTTTCTGTGTCCCAGTCTTGTGGCGTGGGATTTTGTCTTGTGGGTCCAGTGGAGCCCAGAGGTCTATGTTGTTGTTAATAGTAATGAAAATTTAGAAAATAACAGTAAACTAAAATATAAAAAATAGAGAAGCTACTGGGAGATAACAGAAGCAGAGAAAAGATTCTGAAAGAAGGGCCGGCAGAAAATTAAGGGAGAGAATAGGAATAGGATAATAGTTGAAAATGAGAAAACAAAAATAGAATAAAGAGAATAAGAGAAACTAACAATCAGACGGGAAAACTGAAGGGGGCAAAATGAAAGAATGAAAGAAAAGTAGAAAAAGAAAGAAGAAAAAGAAGAAAAAAGTTATGCCAATAGATTGAGAGGAGAGAGAGATAAAGCCCAGGCAGGCAGGGAGTCTGGTAAGAGATTTGGGGGAAACTATAGAGGAAAGCAGTAAACTTGGTTATAATGATAAAGTCCCAGTCATTAAGCAGGGATATCAAGAAAGTCTTGATAGTAGAAGCAAGGATAAAACAAAACAAAGCAGATAACAAAAACAAAACCAAAAACAAGCTAAGCAAGACAAAATTATTTTATATAAAAAAAATAGTTAAAAAAATGTTTAAAAAAAATTTAAAAAGGAAAAAAAAAATTTTATAAAATTTAAAAAAGAAGAAAAAACAAATTTTCTCCCCTTTCTCTTCTTCCTAAGGAAAAAAGAGAAAAAATAAACCCACAAACAAAAAACAAAACAAAAAACCCCAAAACCAAAAAAAACCAAAACCAAACAAAACAAAAAAACAGCAGAGAAAATGGTAGACAATCAGGTGCGTTTCTTCTGGGCAACTTATGTTGTCTGAGGGTCACTGTTTTTTGTGATTTCAGCTCTCTTGTGAGGTACTTGTGTATCACCCAATGTGAAGAGCTGTCTAGGTTTGGCTCTGGTGTCCTTGGGTAGATGGTTGATCTGAGGCTCTCCGTGGGCCACCTCCTCTTGTCAGCTATTTTGCAACCTTGTCGTTGCCTGGTCTTGCTCCAGAGTCTTCTGTAGAGTGTTTAGGGCACAGGGTGGCTAGTGTAGTCCAGGGTATCACTCCCGTTAGAGGTGTCACTGTCAGGCATTCACTCTGCAGGAGTTAGTCTCTGCTCCACCGCCAGCTTCTCAGTCCCAACCCTGTCCTCTGATTCTAGTCCCCCAGGCCCTGGTCTGCTGCAGCTTCAGATTGATTTCAGCCTGTTGCCTCTTCTGTCTGGGCCGTTTTAGCCGTCAGGGCCCAGTGGGTTCGATTCAGAACACATTCTGGTGGGCCCTTTGCCTGCCCAGCCTCCAGCAGGGGTTTTCAGCGTTTCCTCCAGTTCCCAAACAACAGTCTCCAAGAGTCTTATTCTTGCAGAGTCCTCCTATGAGCTGCTCTCCCATCCCCCTCAGGACTGTGCCCTGCGGGTGTGTCTGGGGCTTCAGTGAGCTGGACCCGCCCCTTTCCTATTGGGGTGGTGCTCCCGGCTGCAGGAGAGGTCGGCCGGCTCCGCCCCTCCCTACTCAGCTCTGGTTGGCTGGTAGCACCAGTCCCACCCCTCAGACAGTCTACTGCACAGACCCCAATGGCAGCCTCCGCTGGTCTGTCTGTGCAGTGCACGCCGGGAAGGTGGGAACCAGTTCCGCAATCAAACTGGCAAAAGCACAAAGCAACACATAGGCAGAGAGTCCGCCCTGTAAGGTCCCGCCGCCCTTGCTCCAAGGCACCCAGCGGGAGGGGACCCAAAGTCAGCTCCACGCAGCTCTCCACACCACTGGTCTGAGCAAAGCTGGAGCGGCTTCAAGTGCCATCACAGGGCCCCTCAGGGCCGGTCACAGATCCCAGCCTCTTAGCTTAGGGCGGAAGGACACCCTCAGGGCTGGTTGCAGAACCCAGCCTCCCGGCACTGGGAGCTCAGGGTGGGAGGTCTCCCCTCCCCCACGCCATGCAGATTCAGCGCTTTCTGGGGCTCAACACAGTGCCCCACAGGGCGGCAGGGAGTCCCCGTGTGTGGGTGCTCAGCACAGTCCTCTGGTCTCTCACTACTTGGGTGCCACAGGCCTTGGGACAGCCTTCCCTATGGTTGGCACCCCGAGCACCAGACGCCCGATTACAGCCGCCCCTAGAGGCTTTGTTTCCTAGGAAGGCGCTGTCCCCTACTGGACTCACCGCTCCCCTGGGTCCCTCTGCCCTGTGCACGGGGCGCTCCTTCCCCTCTCTGCTCCGGGTGTGGGATCCCCACTTTTGGATGCCGTCCACGGGGCTTTGTAGCCTCTAAGCCTTCAGGCTCGGAGCCCAGCACAGGCTTCAGGGGGACTCCCCCTTCCAAGGGCCCCCTCTCTTACTAGACTCCGTGATGGTTCCTCAGTTCTCCCCACTCACACTTCGTCCACTCAGGTATGTTTCTCTGGTTTTTTTTCAAGCTGGTTACGTAGGATTTTAGGAGGAAATCAAATCAGCGGCTGGAGCGGGGGCGCTGCTGCTTCTCACAGGGCCGCCATCTTCCCTCTACCTCATTTGTTGATTCTTGTATGTGCCCTGACTGGGGCTCGAACTTGCAACCTTGGTGTACTGGGACAATGTTCTAACCAACTGAGCTACCTAGCCAGGGCCTGTAACAGAATTTTTTCAGACCTACAGAAAAGTTGAAAGAATTTTACTTTGAACACTCATATAACCATCAGATTCTACTATTAACATTTTACTGTATTTTGTTTATCACATATCTATTCATTTATTGATTCCTTCTATCCACCCATAAATCCCTATAATTTCTGATACATTTCAAAGTAAGTTGAGGACACTAGTACAGGTCCCTAAAACATTTTGAAATGCCTTTGTTTTATGTCTGTTTACAGTTCTTCCCTTTTTTTTAGGTAAAATTTACATACAATGAAATGTATAAATCTTTACTATGTCATTGGGTGAGTTTTGACATACTCTGCACCTGTGTATCCCAAATGCATATAAATATATAGAACATTATCATCAACCCAGAAATTTTCCTCCTGTACAGGCATGCCTCAGAGATATTGTGGGTTTGGTTCTAGGCCACAGCAATAAAGCAAGTCATAATCTGTTCGCTGATGGAGGGTCTTGCCTTCAATTTGTAAGAAAGGCAACATGTATGAAGAGCAATAAAGTGAAGTACAATAAAATGAGGTATACATGTATTTTTTTTATTGTTGACAGTATTACAGATGTTCCCCATTCCCCCCTTTCTCCCCCTCCACCCAGACCCCACCCCACCCTAGGCCTCCCCCATGGTATCATCTCTGTCCACGGGTTATGCATATGTGCATATATGTTCTTTGGTTAATCTTTTCCCGTCCCCTCCACCCCTCTCCCCACTGAGATCTGTCATTCTGTTCCATGAACCCATGCCTCTGAACCTATTTTGTTCATCAGTTTATTTTGTATGTAAGATTCCACATATAAGTGAAATCATGTGATATTTGTCTTTCTCTAACTGGCTAATTTCACTTAGCATAATATTCTCCAGGTCCCTCCATTCTGTCACAAAGGGTAAGAGATCCTTCTTGTTTACAGCCACATAGTATTCCGTTATGTAAATATACCACAATTTTTTTATCCACTCCTCTACTGATAGGCACTTGGGCTGTTTCCAGATCTTAGCTATTGTAAATAACACTGCTATGAACATAAGGGTGCATAATGTATGTTGTTTTCAACTGTGCTGTGCAGCTTCCCTAACTGAATCACCAGCTTCATTGGCAGTCAGAAGTCAATGATTCTAACTGGGAGGCTGTGCTGAGATCACTATTCCATCATCGACTGATGCTCTGGGGGAGAACCAGTTGTCATTTAACAAGATTTGGTCCTCAGATCCCTTCACTTTGAAAAATTTCACCTGCAAGCATTTCTTCTCCTTTCAAGCAAACATTTGTGAAAGGTGGCCCATTGATTACATGAATTAACTTATTAAGTTAAACAGAGGTGAAAACATTGAATAATTTGTTTGATTTTATTGTAATTCAATGTCAGTAATGTATAAGGGCTAGCATTAATGGCTGCTCTTTTCAGCAGGGACTTTTTCATCTGTATTTGTTTAAAAGTAAAAATAATGTTGCTAAACAGAAAATGAGCTCTAGTCAGTTAGTTGAAGCTCACTCAGATAAGGGCTAAGAGCCAAAATATACACAGAACACTCAAAGGAGTGTGTGTGTCTGAGTAGGATATAGATGAGAAACCCAAAGAGCCTTTGGCCTATTTGAAAAAGCCCTATTAGAGCAGATAAGCTGAGCTACCTCCTCAAAACCCAGGCTTGGGGTACTTTGGTATGCAGCATGAGTCAAGCTATTCCATGATTTGGAGATTGTGAGAGATATTGTAGACTGAATTGACAGAGATACTGTATCAAACATGCCTGTAGCCTTGGTCCTGTTGGTTAGTGGTACTGTTGCTAGCTGGCAATGTGAACATCACCACTAGAATTTCTAATCCAGGAATTTCCAAATTTGAAAGTTTATCAAAAGCACAGACTGGGAGGAAGGTTAAAGATGGCGGTAGACTGAGCGGAAGCTACACTGACACTCTCTGAGAACGAAACTGGAATTACAACTAAAATATAGAAAAATCATCCTGAATAATCAATTGCAACTGAAGAGGAGCTGGAGAGCACCCTCATAACCAAGGAGGAAAAATGGAGACCAAACAGAGACTGGTAGAAAGTGCGGAGCCATGAGAGGGCTGGTTGGGCTCCCACAGGCGGCAGCTAAAGGTCTAGAGGAATATCACAGCTGTGAGGGGTTCCCACTGAGAACTCTGGGGTCTAAACCCCAAGCTGGGCACCCCAGCCCAGAGCACCAGAACTGAGAAAGGTGCCCACATAACATCTGTCTGTGAAAAGCAGCCGTGTTTCTGTCTGCCAGGGAGAGAGAGCTGGAAATGCAGGCACCCTCTTAAAGAGCCAATGTACAAAGTTTCATGTTCAGCCACTTACCTTGGGTTCCAGCAGAGGGAGGGCAGAGTGGAATGGAGCTGTGTGAGGAGAATCTAGGGTTGGAGGCTCCGGAGATAGAGCTCAGAGGGCACCCCTCTGGATTTCTGTGCCAAATAATACCCCTATACTGCAGAGGCAGACATTTACCTTCCAAGCAGCTTTTGCCTGAGGGGGAAGCAGTTGCCCCACCCCACTGGAAAACCTCTTGCCCCAAGGAGTTTCTACAGCCTGAGACTCATTAAGAGACTGATAACAATCGGCTACCCCACCCTGTGGAGTTTCTTCAGCCTGAGGATCATTAAGAGAATCACATTAATCAGCCTGCAGGTGGAGGCAGACTTCAGGGTGCTTTGAGTCTTGGCCTGATCTGCTTTTGGACCTCGGCCTTGGAAAAGCAGACTTTGGTGTGCATCTTGGTCCTGTCCAAATGCACCCAGCCCCAACAGAGGGGACCTCAAGCCTTGGATTGTTGGTATCTCCTAATAGGGTACTCAAAGCCAGTCACAAACAGAGTCTGACATTGGCCTGCACCAGAGACCATTCAAACAGATTGAGAGTCCTAGCACTCCTACCTAATACATAGAAACAAACCCAAATAGGCAGCCAAAATGGGGAGACAAAAAAACAAGCTCCAAATAAAAGAACAAGAGAAGTCTCCAGAAAAAGAGCTAAATGAAACAGAGATAGGCAGACTATCAGATATAGAGTTCATGATACTGATTGTAAGGATGCTCAACAGCATGAAAAAAGATATGGAAACTATGAAGGAAATGAAGAATGACGTAGCAGAAAGAAAGAATACACTGGAAGGAATAAACAGCAGATTAGAGGAAGCTGAGGATCAGATCAGCTAATTAGAAGACAGGGTAGAAAAAATCAATCAGAGATCAAAAGAGAAAAAACAAAAACCAGGACAGTCTAAGGGAGCTGTGGGACAACATGAAATGTAACACTATTCGCATCATGGGAGTACCAGAGGAGGTTGAAAGTAAGCAAGGGTTAGAGAACCTGTTTGAAGAAATAATGGCAGAAAACTTCCCTAACCTGATGAATGAAAAAGTCACACAAGTTCAGGAGTCACAGAGAGTTACAAGTAAGAAGAATCCAAAGAGGCCCATGTCCAGACATATCATAATTAAAATGCCAAAAAGTAAAGACAAAGAGAGAATATTAAAGGCAGCAAGATAAAAGCAATCTGTTACCTACAAAGGGGCTCCCATAAGATTGTCAGCTGACTTCTCATCGAAAACTCTACAGGCCAGAAGGGAATGGCAAGAAGTATTCAAGGTAATGCAAAACAAGGATCTGAAACCAAGACTACTCTATCCAGCAAGGCTATCATTGAAAATAGATGGTGAAATAAAGAGCTTCCCAGACAAAAAAAGCTAAAGGAGTTTACCACCACCAAACCAGCATTGCAGGGAATGTTAAAGGGACTGCTGTAATTAGAAGTAGAAATAGAAGCATTGCAAGCAATGTTAAAAGTACTGCTATAATAAGAAGAAATAGAGAGAGAAACATAGGCATAAAGAATAAAATGGCAATAAGGACATATCAATAATAACCTGAAGGACTTTAAAGGAGAGATCAACAGCAATACAGTCAGAGTCGTGAACTTCACTGGATAGATCTTCCAGACAAAAAGTCAACATAGAAATAGTGACTAAATGGCACACTAGATCAGATGGATTTAATTGATATTTACAGACACTTTACCCCAAAGCTGCAGAATATACATTCCTCTCAAGTGCACATGGGTCATGCTCAAATATAGACCACATGTTAGGACACAAAACCAGTCTCTACAAGGTCAAGAAGACTGAAATCATATCAAGCATCTCAGATCACAAAGGCATGAAATTAGAAATCAACTACAGTAAAAACACTCAAAAACATATGAACACATGGAGGCTAAATAACATGTTATTAAACAATGAATGGGTTACCAATAAGATCAAGAAAGAAATAAAAAACTTCCTGGAAACAAATGAAAATGAACACACAACAACCCAAAATCTATGGGACACAGCGAAAGCAGTCTTAAGGGGGAAGTTCATAGCACTGAAGGCCTACCTTAAAGAGCAAGAAAATTTTTTAGTAAACTATCTAACCCTACAGTTTAAGGAAATAGAAAGCTCCTCTGTGAAGCCATCCAGACCAGGGCTTTTGTTTGCTGGGAGTTTTTTAATTACTACTTCGATTTCATCAGTTGTTATTAGCCTATTCAGGTTTTCTGATTCTTCCTGATTCAGTTTTACATGATCTCACTCTTATGTGGAATCTAATAAACAAAACAGACTGAGGAACAAAATAGATCCAGAGACATAAAAGCATAGAACAGACTGATGAATCTCAGTGGGAAGGCGGGGGTGGGGGAGTGGGTGGGGAGAGAGTAATCAAAGAACTTATATGCAGATATGCCTAACCCATGGACACAGACAATAGTGTGGTGAAGGCCTGCGGGGGGGGGGGGGGATGTGAGGTGGAGGGGATCGATAGGTAAAAAAGGGGGGGATATCTGTAATACTTTCAACAATAAAGATAAATTAAAAAAAAAAAAAACACACAGATTGCTGGGGCCTGTTCCCAGAATTTCTGATTCAGTAGACCTATGGTGGGTCCAGAAAATTTGCATTTCTAACAAGCTCCAGAGAGATGCTGCTGCTGCTTGTTCAGAGACCACACTTTGAGAACCACTGCTTGATTGCATGGATGACTGAATAGGATTCCATGTGCAAGAGCACATTTTCCCCCCTCTGTAACCCTATGGCATTATTTATAGTTGAATGAGAATGGGCACACACCATGTAGGATGTGTTTGCTCTTGCTAAGTTTTAGAATGAAGGGAATACTAGGGAAGATATATACAGGGGTCCTCTCTTATCTGTGGGGAGATATGTTCCAAGACCCCCAGTGAATGCCTGAAACTGTCCAAACCCTAGATATACTATGTTTTTTCATATGCATACATACCTATGATACAGTTTATTTTATCGATTATGCACAGTAAGAAATTAACAACAATAGCTAGTAATAAAATAGAACAATAATAAAATATACTATAATAAAAGTTATATGAGTGTGGTCTCTCTGTCTCTTGAAATATCTTGTGCTATACTCACTCTTCTTGTGATGATATGAGATGATACAATGCCTACATGAGGAGATGAAGTGAGGTAAATGACGTAGGCATTGTGACATAGATTAGGCTACTTTTGCACTCTGGGGCCATTAAGTAAAATAAGGGTTACTTGAACTCAAGCACTGCGATACAGAACAGTCGATCTGATAACTGAGACAGCTATTAAGTGACTAACAGCAGGGAACATATACAGCTTGAATATGCTGGACACAGGGATGAGTCACGTCCTGGGCGGAATGGAGTGGGATGGCGAGAGATTTCATCAAGCTACTCAGAACAGCGCACAATTTAAAATTTATGAATAGCTTATTTCTGGAATTTTCCCTTTAATGTTTTCGGTCTGCAGTTGATCGAAAGTAACTGAAACTACAAAAAGTAAAACCATGGAAAAGGGAGGACTACTGTACACTACCTTTCTTCAACATGCGCAGCAGGAATTTCAGTTTGTACTGGACTTATTATGACCCTGGTTTTTTCACAGTCTTAACTGGTCTTGCTGCAGACAAGGAAAAAACCCAGACCCTAAGCCACATGGCATAGTTTTAATCATCTCTCTCCTGTGTTGGGACCCTTAGAAAGAGATAATATGTGGCTATGGAGACCATACGTCCCAGATTTCCTGGGATAGCTCTGATTTCACATAGTCTATTGTCTTGTTCCCATAAATATAATTGTCAGACCATGTCCTGCTTTTGGGTTCAGAAAATATCGTTCCCATATGCATGGCTTAGAGGCCTTGGTGAGCTAAAAACAAGTCTTCACTTTCTTGAGATTGAGGGGCCAGGGCAAAAGCTTGGCTCAAAGAAAGGGCTACAGAGTTGGGATAATTCTAAGCATTTGTGATTGGCAACAAGCTGCTTGTTGTTTCTTCTTTTTGTGTGTGTGTCTCAGTGGAGTGATTCCTGTTACAGATCCTTGAGTGTTACAAACATGAGATTCTGAGTGCTGAGAGGGATTGAATTGGACCTCTGGCTGCCTCTCTTTTCTCCTTCCTCCACTCTCTGGAAGGACCACACAGAAATAGCCCAGACAGAAGAACCACTCCAAAGAAGGAAATTCCACAACCTTCATTGACCCACCACTCAGTCTAATATTTACCTACTTTCTCTGGCAGGAAGTTCTTCCTTCTTGCTAACACCAGTCCCTCTCATTGCAATTTTAGTTCCTTTTCCCTTGCTCTGCTTTCAGTCAAAATTGAGAACAGCTGGTCCTCACCCTCTACGTTCTTTATGTGCTTAAAAGTCATATTAAACTATTCTTCCTGGGCCTAGGTTTAACCATCCTTGGAGCTCCTTTATTCTTCCTGCATGCATCTGACTTGCCAGCCGTTTAATCATCATTGCCATAGGGAAGCAGCTTAGGCAGTTTGGGCCAACAGTGCAGCAAAGCCTAAAGCTTTATGATTTGTGCTAATGGGCATGCTAAATGTTTAGTGGAGGCTATTTTCGAGCACGCAATTTTGAACAATTTAAAGTGGACTGTACATGGAACCCATTTCCTCTCCCAGCTCCCCCAACAGGGCCTCCTCTTAGCAGCTGAAATGAGTTAGTGGCAATCAGCGTAGAGTAGGAATCCTGTGGTTTCTGCCCTTTCCCTCCTGCCGGTTCTATGGCAGCTAGTCTCCTAAAATGAGCTTTCTCCTTAGTATGGCCAGTAACTGTGTCTTTGGAATCACTTGGGCAAGGGGTGGGTCTAGAAATCACCTTAGCCAAAAAGCAGGAGGTTCTAGTGCTGAAATTCCATGTGAGGTTTAGGAGAGGGTGGGAAGATAAGGGTTAACAGGGATCCATGAGAGAGTGGACCCACAATATTTGCTATCTACAGGACGATTGCACCTCAAAGTGGGACATTCCTTTTTCGCAAGTTTGTGGAGGACTTGTCTGGCCTTTGTGCACTTGGCCTTTGTCTACTGTACCAACTCTGTGAAAGTGATGCCAGCAATCTGTGGCAGAATTCCAGCCTGGGGGCCAGTTTTGTTCCTACAGAGAGGAGAGTAACTTGCCATGCGATGGGATTTTCTGTATCAGGTGGGTTACCTGCCTTTTGTGTGGTGGGGGAGGGCTGTTATCTTGAGTCACGCTGCAGGGTTGGGTCTAGGGCAAATGCCCATGAGGGCAAAATAGATCTAGCTGATGGTACTGCAGAGGAAAGGATTAGGGTCAACTGACATTTGTCCTGTTCTCATCGTTGCACTGTTGGCTCCTCCTTTTAAATCAAACCTTAAAAGCTGTTCTCTTCATAAACGCTAGCCAGGCAGCTTGTCTGGCTACAGGGGCAGTTAATGCACTCAGCCATAAAGAAGGAAGGGAAAAGGACAGAGAAGAAAATAGCATTTGTATGAGGGTGTCATTGAAGGCTTCATCACAGATACACTCAAGATGTAGACAGGAACAGAAATTATCTTGGGGTGGGGGGTGGGGAGAGCAGTTTGATTGAAGCATTAGCTGCCTTGGCGCTGAGCCAAGGCAAATTGCCAGAGAACCATTAAACTCTGTGTAATTCCATATAATTCACAGCAGCCACAGGTAATCTGAATCAGACCTGACAAAACTTCCCTATCACTTATTGTTCATTAGTGCTGAATGCATACTACAGGTATTTAAACTTGTTTTAGTCATATCGCGGTGGCCGTATTTTCCAACCCCCCCACGTCAGGAAACCTGGCTCGACAAAGGATTTTTTTTTTCCTGACTTGTGAATTTGTTTATATGAAAAGCCTCATGAAGGTATAAACACTAAATCCCACTTAAACACTGAACAAATGGCCTTTAAGGAAAAAGCTAGTTATATGAGATTGGGTCAGGGAAAACTCTCATTCAGACATTGGTGAGGGCCTCCCCTCCCACCACAAACACCTTTTTGGGGATCTGGAGGAATTGGTTAACTAAGCACTAAATCAAATTAGAATCTGGTTTATGCCCATCGTCTGGGTTTGCTCTTAAACCTTTCAGGAATGGTAGACTGAAAGGGCCTGTTGTAATGTCTGTACACAGGAAGGTGGAGTAGATGTTACTTTGAATTCCCAGATGCTGGGGGCAGTTAAATCCCCCAGCATTCATGATCTGTTTGTGAGGGCTTGTGTATGTTTTAAATTAACTTTCTAAGGCTAGGAATGTTAAAAACTAAGGAGAATCATATATGGGTACAAGGTATTGTTGACATGTACCTAAGTTTAC
Source organism: Miniopterus schreibersii (assembly GCF_964146895.1). Classification (NCBI taxonomy): domain Eukaryota; kingdom Metazoa; phylum Chordata; class Mammalia; order Chiroptera; family Miniopteridae; genus Miniopterus; species Miniopterus schreibersii. The sequence goes on from NC_138104.1 coordinate 73,572,432, forward strand.
TTAAAAGCTTCATTCCTCCCACCAAATTAAGTGTAACAATCACCTCTGGGCACTCACCACAAACAGGCAACATTTAGCTAAAAAGATAATTATTTTTGGACTATCCTGAGCCAATAATGATAATGCTTTTTTAAAAGCTTGGAGACTTACAGTGCCTTTTTAACCAGAACTCTTTGCATTGCTAGTTAAGGTTCACGAGTAGCAATATACTCATGGAAAACAAAAATGTATTATCACATTCTTGCAGAAGGAAAGATCTTAAACCTAATAGATTCTCTATCTTGGGCAAGTCACTTAATATCCATGAACCTCAGTTATATATGATCAGCAAAGTGAAAATAATGTTACTTGTCCAGAATCAGACAAATGAGTGGGGTGATATCCTGAGATCCCTTCTAAGTCTAATTTCAACCAATATTTATTGAGCAACTACTATGTGCTCAATACAAACATTGTTTTCCTAATTGCCAGTGATAGAGCCATAAAAAGACATTATTCGACTGTTTCTCCTGCTATAATGTAAGTATCCTGACAGAAAGTAAACATATGTAGAAATAAGTGAGATGATACAAAAATGATAAATTTTATGAAGAAAATAAAAGGTAATGTGACGGAGAATGAGAGTTGGGGGTTGGAGAAAGAGAATAAATCTACTTTATGCTGGTGGTCAGGGAAGATCTCTCTGAGGAGGTAACATTTGAGCTGACACTTGAATGATGAAAGGAGCTACATAAGGATCTAGAAAAAAAGAATGTTCTGAACAGAGAGAACAGCAAGTGCAAAGGTTCTGAGGTGGAGATGGGCTTGACCTCTCTGAAGAACAGAAAGTTCAGTATGACTGCAGTGTGTGTAGGAAATGAGGCCCAAAAGGCAGACATGGCCAGATTATGTAGGGCTTCTAATCTGCTGATATTTACATGGTAAGAATCATTCCTTGGTCTCTCTGCCTGATTTAATTAGTGGACATAACTGCCAGATGTTAATGATATGGTGCTTGATGTTTGCCCATAAGAAACCCAGGAAGAGGCACTGGTGGGGGTTAGGGGGAAGGCTAAGGCAGAGAAAACAAGCTCAAATACCTTGGGGGGAGAGAGAGGTGGGAATGGCAGAGTACCCAGGAGAGATGGTTAGGGAGGGCTGGAGAAAGATTAGAGGGAGGAGGAAAAGCAGCAGAGTGACCTTGGCTATGAGGAACACCTTCAGTGCCAAGGTTTGTGGAGTCCACTGTCAGAAGGGGTCAACCATTAAAGAAAAAGGGAGAGGGCTCTACCCTTGTGTTTAAAATTAAGAGAAGTGAGAATGAGCAGGGACTGGAGCTAAAAATCTGGTTCTTTCTTTTCATCCAGCCTTAACCTGAAAAGCAAGCCTGCTACCAGGAGAAAAGTTTCCACACTGCTTTCCCCATTATGATTCCCCAGATCTTAGATGCCCAACATGTCCTCCTTCATTTTCTTCTCAAACAAATCCTGGCATTGCAATCCATGCACTCTGATGTAAGAGTCCCGACTTAATGCCAACATAAAAACAATTGAGTACATTTGCTCTTTCTTTTTTCTTTTTCAATTGTGGAATCTCAGATTTGTTTTATCTGATGCATCTTGCTGAAATAGTACGTCACTTCTCAGTCTCTGTGTGAACAGGAGAGTAGCTTGGGCCAGAACAGTGTGATGACTTACTTATTCTTAGCCTTGCAGCAATCTGTGAAAGCAGCAGTAAGTGTGTTAACTTAATATCCTAGAGTTGGTAAAGAATATTATTGTTATTGCCTATACAACATATATGTATACTTTAGTAAGTTATTTCTGTGGAAGTTGTTTGCGTTGATAGCTGTTATGCAGAATGATGGGAGGCAATTAAGTGCTTCTTTATACCCTCTTTATGTAACACCGTTCAAAGGGCTAAGTGAAGAGCAAAGATTAAAATCACTCCTGAAGAAAGGAGGCCTGAGCAGAGGCAAACAATGTACTGGGAGCAGAATGCAGGGCCCCAGCTGTGAAAAAGAGAAAGCTAGCCACCTCTCCCTTCATCTTCATCCTATAGAGGGCACACAGGTGTGTAGTAAGCTGTACAAGTGGTTTCCAGACAGTATAGCAGGCTTATTGGCTTCCAGGGGCAGACTTTTGTCCCTTCCCTGATGGGTGTTAGTCCTTTTCCAGTCAGAAATGACTAGTGTTGGGTTATATGTACTCTTTAAAAACTGTCTTTGGCTTTTTGCACAATGGGTTATAAATAAATGGTTTCAGGGAACCAGCAATGAGTTATTGAATGAACCTGGTTTGGGGATGGTTCAGATTCCAGATATTTAATCACATCCTCTTGGGCTGAAAGTCTGTATGTAACTCATTCACATTCAGCTGGAAAGTTAAAAAGATACTTTTGATGAACTTGAGGAATAGTTTTAACATTGACATTGGGTTATAGTGGAGAAATAAATATTATATTAACCCAAGTAGAATTATTTTTAATTCTCTCTAGTAATCTGCTGGAATATAACACTCATTTATGTTTTAATTAAAGCATTTCTTACAAGCATTTGTGCACAGTTCATAAATGTCAATAGGTTAATGTATCCTATTTCCATTGTTTTTATATTAAATAGTATGAGAAAGACTGTTGGACTTTTCTGTCATCTAAGGTTACTCACTAGATTTTCACACTGTGCTCTATTAATGCTGGGTAGCATCATGGACTATCTGGTTTGCCTTAGACTGTTTTTTCAAAAATTTAGCTCAATTTTATTAAAATAGACATTTAAATGACATAAGAAAAAGGACTGGAAGAGGAAACCATCAAAATATTACTGACTATCATGTCTGATTGGGAGACTATGAATGATGTAAATAGTTTTTTATGTTTTCCTCTACTTTCCAAATTGTCTGCCCGGATCACACATAACTTTGTGTAAATTCCTTTTAAATAACACCCATTTGTTTACTTTAATAGAGGTGATTATAAAGAAAAGAGCAGAAGGAGACCTACTCTCTTATTACCCAGAAAATTCTGTTGGCATTTTAAAAAAAGTAACATATAAACATCGAGGACCTAGAGAAGTATAAAAGTAATAGATTAATTTTAGTAGATTAATTAATAAACGGTAGTCTGTTTATCCCCTCCATCCATCTCTCTGAAACATAAACACAATTAATAGTTTCCTTCAAGGGGGAAAAAAGAAACCAGTGTCTATCAGTACTAATAGATCTATCTCATTAAAAAAAATTTTAACCCTATACAAGGGAGCTAATATTATGGTTGTATATAGTGAACTCTGTTGCTGTCAACTGCTTCTAAAAGTCAAGGAGCAAAGTCTTTAGCATGCTACCATATCCTTTCCTCCAGTTTCTCCCACCCCAGTTCTCCCTGAACTCTATCTACCACATCAGCTTTGCAAGGTTCTTTGCTCTCTTGTTCCACTGAAATTCAGCTAATAAGCTTATTAGACAGCCAAGAAGCATAGGCAATCCAATAGGAGGCAGTAATGATACCTGAAGAAGAGATAGTTGTCTGTGTGACAATGGCCTGACCAGAAGTTCTGCTTCTCTGAGTGGGTATGAGGAACTCTGAGGACCATGACAAAGTGATATATCTGGGATAGGCAGGAGGAGCAGAAAATAGATAGTTCCAAGATTGGGTGAGGAATTGATTTTGTTTTTATAAGATAAAAATTGGTTGGTGATTTTTTTTTTTTAAATTTCACTTTTACCAGTTGGCATGTTTGTCTTCATTTTCATTCCTATTGAAATTATCCACCTTAATGGAAGGAGTGGGGCAGGAGAATAGTGTTTCAAAGCAGAGAGGAACAATGGGAATTCATAAATTATAGCCCTATTGTGAAGGTTTACCTTTTAAGTGAAATGCTTTGCCTTGATTAAAGCTATGAGTATGTGAAAATAGTACTTGATGGTTGGTCCCTACCTCAGAAATGTAATCTGTATAGTCTAGTGGTCTTTATTTTTTAAGTTGTTTTTTAAAGTAAGGAATAATTGATATATGCAGTAAAATGCACAAATCTCAATGAATTTTTAGATGTGTATATTTTCATGTAATCAGCACCCAGGTCAATATGTAAAACATTTCCAGGACCCCTGAAAATTACACTCCTGTGCCTTCATAATCAGTACACTCTCTCCAGAGATAACCACTATTCTGAGTTTTATTGCCATAGATAATTAGTTAGCTTTGTCTGTTCTTGAACTTCATATAAAGTAGAATCATATAGTATGTATTATAGTCTGATCTCTTTCAGTTAATGTAATACTTCTGAGATTCATCCATTTTGTTGCATTCATCAGTAGTTTGTTCTTTTTTATTGCTGTATATTATGCAATTTTACATGTGTGTGCTTTGATGGACATGTAGGTTGTTCCTATTTTGTCTATCATAAATAAAGCTACTATGAACAATCAAGTCTTTTGTGGATACATGCACTTTTTTCTCTTGGGTATACCTAAGTGTGGAATGCCTGAGTCCAAGGGAAGGTGCACAGATTTCTAAAGTGGTTGTATGATTTTACACCTCCACCAACAATATAGAGTTCAAATTGCTGTACGTTCTTGCCAGTACTTAGTATTTTCAGTCTTTTTAATTTTAGGCATTCTGGTCATTCTGGTAGATGTGTAGTGATATTTTACTGTGATTTTAAATTGTATTTCTCTGATGAAAAATGCTATTGAGCAACTTTCATATGCCTATTAAGCATTTGGCTCTATTATTTAGTGAAGTGCCTGTTCAAGTCTTTTGCCAATTGTTAATTGGTTATTTTTTCCTTATTGATTTGCAGGAGTTCTTTTTATATTCTGGATATAAGTTTTTTGTCAGATATATGTATTGTGAATATTGTTCCCAGTCTGTGGCTTGTCTTTTCACTTTTTAGTGGCATTTTTTATGAATTTTTAAAATTTAGATGAACTCCTATATAACACACTTTCTCTTATTGTTATTGCTTTTTGCATTCTGTCCAAGAAATTTTTTCCCACAACAATATTTTTTTATGTTTTACTCTAAAAGCTTTATGTATTTAGTCCTGTCATTTAAGGATATAATCTAGCCAAGTTTATTTTAGTAAAAATTTACATCAGTAAAAATATTTTGAGCATATTTCTCCAATATACATAAATTTATTTATGGATGATATAATTTACTACCACCAATATTAAATATTAATAAGGCTTGATTTTTTATTTCTTTAGATAAGCATAAATATAAACAGAAGTTCTAATATTTCCATTCAGTAGATCATCTTGTGAATAATCTGGGATATACACACCCCATTCTGGAGATTATTGTTCTAAATCACCAAAGGCTAACATTTTTGACAAACATTGATATTATTAATGTAAACAAGAGACTTTAGTGTAACCAATTGGCTAGAGTTTACAAAGTGTGAACAGGACCCCAATGGATATATTGCTGATAATGGAAGAAAAACTGAGTTTACTCTCACATAGTGATATTTATTCTACCTTTTCTGACTTCTGGAGCCAGCAGGATGATCTGTTTTTGTAGGACCAAAGACAAATTGACTTTCGGTTGCTGATGTAGGATATAGTGCTTTTGACTCCCTACCCCTTTCCTCACCACCAAATTCCTAGAGTTGAGTTTGGCTCTTGGCTGACTGAGTTTTTGGCATAGATACTTAGAATATGACTTGGGCTAATCTCCACCTCTATATTTAATGATTTTGCATTTAGAGGGCCCTTGTTGTGAGGATTAGTAAATTAGATGGTGATGAAGCAGCTGGGGAGGTGTCTGTAGGAACAGGGTCATGCTATGGTGTACGGCATATTTTCCTTGGTCCAAGGTCAGGGGAGCCAATGGGCTTGATTCACAGAACTTTACATTCTGGAACAGCCCCTTGTAAAATTTGAGCATCTGCTTCTTAGCTGGTAGAGGGAAAAAATATCTTCTCCCTTGATGTCTACCTCCTTGATCTGTCTCCATACAGGGATTACTACTTAGAACCAGGTCTGCTTACATTTTTGTAATTGGTTGGTGTTTTTGAATTCTTCTTTATTTAAGAAAGAGATTTTCATTTTCTGTTCTACCTTTTGGGAAGCTGGAGTAAGGTAGAGAAGATGAAATTAGAAACATCAGAGTTTCTTGTTTTTCTAATTTAGACTACTTTGGAAATTTGAGAGGGATTCTGAAGGGAGAGAGTTGCTACAAGAAACAAGTTAGGGCAGCCAATACGTCTGCAACCTGGAATCAGACTGCTGAAAGTCATGGCAAAGACATTGCAGAGATTTCAAAGCCTGTATCTCCCCTGTCCAGGGCACTCTGATTAATCTCTCCTAGCATGATCAGATTCTAAGGGGCACCAACAGGGTAGAGAGAGCAGACCAGAAACACTCCCCAATCTGTGGTCTACTCAAGATTTCAAACTAAGTTTCAGAATAAGCACAGACTTTATCATTATTTAATGGCCCTACTTCCCAATAGTTAAACTGCTCAAATCCAGCTTATCTCCACCTCTACATTTTCTTTCTATTGATTCTCCAGAAAGACTGAATTGCTGAATGAGTGTCTGAAGTGTTACTAGACATCTCAAAATTTTTCAGAGGGTACTAAAAAGACATTCAGAGGATCTTCTATTTTCTTAAAGCAATGCAACCATTATATTCTGGGTGGGCCTTTTCTATTTGCAAAAAACAAACAAATAAACAAACAACACACATGCACACATCACTTTAAACAAGTAACCATGTTGTTTGCCTCCTTAGACTAGCTGGTTGAAGCAGGAATATGGACTGTTAATTTGGCCAGAAGGTCCTAGAACTGGCCAAGAAAGTTTCAGTCAGTGCCTGATTTTCCAATAAATTTCTTGCAGCAAGCAGAGGTATTTACAGTCATGTCATTGATTTTTAATGCTGCTCTTACACTATTGTTATAAGCATTCAATATTAGTTGGTTATTGTTGCAGATGCTGTTTCTTTAGCTGACTGTATTTTTTTCAAGATAAACCTGATTTAACTTTTTTTTTCCACTTTCTCATATCTTCTAAATTTATTCAAAAGGCCCAAGCAAGTATCTGCTAATATCTAACTAAATGAAAGCTACTAGAAAGCCAGTAAGTGCTGTTAAGTCAATTTTTCTTTGCCTTTACTCTCAAGCGGCCAACTTGTCACTTTGTTGACAGCTATCAGAGCATTTCATGCTGCATTGAAAACCCATCAAAAATTTCTAAATGATCAGCTCATCAGCACAAAATGGGGCTTCAGGAATCTCTTTCTTTCAGTGTCCCAGCTGTGCTTTTTAAGTGTCCCAACCTTGATGGACCACTCTGAAACAATAGATAAAAAATACAGGAAAATGAGATATGAATGTTAATTAGTCCATTTTGAATGAGTGAAACATAGATGAAGGCCAAGTATAATGGGGCAAAAAGCTGGGATTTTCTATGTCAGAAGAAGAATATTGCATGACTTTGCTAACTGTTCACAGGTCACTGAATGTCAGAGCTCCAAGGGTACTCATCTAATCAGATCATCTAGTCAGACCCCTACATTTTACCAATAAGGGTAAAAGAGGCCAAAAGAGGAGAAAGGGATTTGTCTAAGGTCAATCAGCCCTCCAAACTTTCTAGACACCATCTGGCTTTTGATTACATGATCTTTATGCAATCAATGTTCAATTACTTGGGCCACTCACTGCTAGTTTAGTGATCACTTGTACAACCCAAAGTGACACAGAAGTTAACCATCATTTACACTGGGCTTTGTGATGTATGTTTACACTGACATTCCAATGCATCTGGGCCCAATCTGAGAATTCATAACACTTCTAATGAAACAAGAAAGCCACCCTGAAGGTCTGATTCAAGAAAAACTGGAAAGTTGACCAGCCTTACTGAATGGATAGCATAAAATGATACTATATAGTCCCTCAAGCAGGGCATGTTTTTCTCAATGTTTGTTGATTCACACCTTTCCTGGGGCCCAGCCAGAGTTATGAGTGTAGTGGTTGGACAGGGAAAACAAAACTTTTCAGAGAAGAATATACAGGGTGAAGCAAAAATAGGTTTACAGTTATTTGTATGGAAAATAATACAATTAATAAATAATATACAAGAATAAACTCTGTTTCACATACTCAAACTGTAAACCTACTTTTACCCCCTTTTATATATCTTTTACCCTCATTCTCTCCTTCCCTTCCCTTCCCTTCCCTTCCCTTCCCTTCCCTTCCCTTCCCTTCCCTTCCCTTCCCTTCCCTTCCCTTCCCTTCCCTTCCCTTCCCTTCCCTTCCCTTCCCTTCCCTTCCCTTCCCTTCCCTTCCCTTCCCTTCCCTTCCCTTCCCTTCCCTTCCCTTCCCTTCCCTTCCCTTCCCTTCCCTTCCCTTCCCTTCCCTTCCCTTCCCTTCCCTTCCCTTCCCTTCCCTTCCCTTCCCTTCCCTCCCCTCCCCTCCCCTCCCCTCCCCTCCCCTCCCCTCCCCTCCCCTTCCCCTCCCCTTCCCCTCCCCTTCCCCTTTCCTTTTCCTTTTCCTTTTCCTTTTCCTTTTCCTTGCTAGAAAAATGAGCAGCTGCTTTATACTCTATATAAACAAATGTGTAGTTGAGCCATTGACCTGGAGAACTGGCTCTCAGGAGGCAAAACAATAAATGGATCCTAGAAATCTATGTGGAGACAGGGGAGGAGAAAGATTAGTGAACAATAATTTTTAAACGCATAAAAAATCAGGAGGGGTAAGAAGAAATCAATTGTATAGCTCTGTAAATGCTGTGTCTGGGGAAAGACTAGTATGCTGTGTACTCCAAGAGCTCTTCAACCAAATGGCGTTTCATTCCCTGCTCTGGACCAGTCTGGATTCTGGGATTGTGCTGGATGCCCATAATTTGCTGTGTTGTTGTCTGCGAATCTTCACACTTGTGCTAAAGTAGCATTGTCTGTCCTGAGGATGCTGCTGCTGGTGACTGAGAAAGGGCATGGGACAGCAGAATGGGCATGTAGTCAGCCTGAGGCTATAGTCTAAGAAAGAGTTACTGCAAGGACTCAGATAGTGGCAGCTGAAGTGTCAGTAAGAAATGCAAAATGCCTGAACTTTTGCTGCAGAAATAATTAAGCATTTTAGTTTAAAAAGTACTCCTCTTTTATTTTTCTGGCCTACAATAAACAGAGGTCTTGTTGATGTAACAAAGTGTTTAATTAACCTGAAGTGGTACTTAATATCAATACGAATTGAAGGAAAGACTTGCTATGGGAAACAGTAATATGGATAGTTGAGTTGTATGAATAAAAAAATGAGTAGAGTGAATTAAGACTAATGTACATCAACAGGAAAAATCTATTAGCATTCATTAGTTAGATTCCTGTTTGTGGTTGTTAGCATAAGGAAGACTTTTCTGTTGAAAGTCCTGCCTGATGCTGAGGGCCTTTCCATGGATGCCAAAGGAATGAGTCATTTAAATACAACTCCTGAAATTCTAGTACAGCACTTTTTTTTTTTTTTTTGGCAGCAGGCAGCAGGCAGCAGGCAGCAGGCAGCAGGCAGCAGGCAGCAGGCAGCAGGCAGCAGTGACTGTGAAGTAATAATGATAATGACAATGGAAATGAGTGCAATCCTAATTAATTTGCTGAGAGTTGTTCCTCATTTACCAATATTGGCTTGTTTTGAGTGGTGGCCCAGGTACTGGAACAAAGGTATATATATTCAAAGTCACTTGGCTAACCTATAATGTATCAAACAAAGGTTAATTTACACAAAAAAAACAACAACCACAAAAACCCCCACAAAAACCTGTTGGGTTAGCAGCCATAAATTTAATAACAGTCTGTGATTTTACTCAGAATTTCAATTTATTTGATGGGGTTTTTGAAATCCTGAATTAACATTTTTCTCTGCACTAAGGAGGTTGCATCTGCCAAATTGCACATGAGCTGGCCAACCTAAAGCTCAGCAGTATTCTAACTTCCATGGTGTGGGAGAGATTGGAGGGATGCTATTAAAGACTGAGAGAAAGATTGGAGCAAGAATAGAAGTAAGTATAAAAACACCTGTGGCGAAGACCAGTCCATTGTTGCCCCACTTAGAATCTAATTTTCTCTAAGGACTGTGTGGTTTAATCACCCTCACCTCCTTTGCCCTTGGGAAAACAAACAAACAAACAAACACCTCTTCCTGATTCCATCAGTGAGTTGGACCATTTTTTACTTGACCATTTGTGTGGACATATGAACTTTAGATGGTAACCCACCCCTGAGTCTGAGAGTTGTGCGTGCTTTGCTCTTTTCTGTATCTCCAGCATGTTGTCCTGTGCATACTAGAAATTCACTAAAAACTTGAAGAAGGAATTAAATCGATGGATGAGATCACTCCTACCACCATGGATGGAACTGATGTTCCAATAGGTAGAAATCACCTTTGGGGTTGAAGGAATATATTACATATAAAAGTAGCTGTAAGCAAGTACCCTTGGGGGACATTCTGCTGTTTTTCTCTTGCCTACCCCAGTGGCTATTATTTGTGACTTTGCTTTCAATGCCACCCTTCTTGCCAAGATTGTTCTGCTCAATGGAAATTGACTATCTTCTTGCCAAGGTTGCCCTACTCAATGGAAATTCTGAAGGCTGTATTGGAACAGTGAACACCCAGGTTCCCAGCTTTTGGTAAATGCTCACTATGTGCCAGACACTGGAAGCACTGTGCTAGGTACTTGTTGAAGAGACACAGATAAATGATCAATTACTTTGCACATACTTTGTATCTTTTGAATTTGCAATTCCACTCACAGAATATTGAGCTGGAAGCCACCTTCAGAGTCAAACCCCTTGCTATAATAATCACACTTATTGAGGACTTACTGCTCCCAGACACTTCATATACTAACAACCCTGTGAGGTAGGCACTCTTGTTATCTATATTTCACATGTGAGATCCTTGAGATACAGAGATATTAGGTAACTTTCTCAGGGTTACACAGCTAGAAAGTACTAGACACAAGATCCAAACTCAAGTTTGTCAGAGTTCAAAGTCTGCCCAAAGATAGGAAAGGACTTGCCAAAGATAATTTTGCTGGAGTCTAGCTCTTCTGGCTCTAATTTATGTGCACATTTTGCTATGCCATTCTGCTACTTTAGCACATATTGTGGGGTTCCTTCCAAGCATCATTTTTTTATTTAGAAATGCTTGTCTCCCCAGATGGACAGGTTATATTATTACTGTGTTGCCTCTTTCCTCAGGGGCTTGCCCAAGCTTTGCCTTCGGTAAATAATGGCCTGTGATCAGCTTCTTAGCTGCTGCCTGGAGCTTCCTGGAGCCATCCCTCACCCACCTCACCACTATCACCACCACCACCACCACCCTTGCCCTGCCCTGCCCTGCCCTGCCCCACCTTGCCTCAGTACTACTTGTGGCTCAGAGGTTGGGAGAAGCCAGGAAGTAGAATTTCGGAGATTTGCCTCACCACCTGCTTTCTATTTTGTTCTTTGTAACACAGATTGAAGATGGGGGCAAGGCAGCCTTGTCTCAGAAGATGAGGACTGGTGATGAGCTGGTGAATATCAATGGAACTCCATTGTATGGCTCCCGCCAAGAGGCCCTCATCCTCATCAAAGGCTCCTTCCGGATCCTCAAACTGATTGTCAGGAGGTAAGGCACAGGGAGATTCCCTGCAAAGTGCAGGGGCTGCCAAAATCACTTGGTTGGCAGTAGAGCCTCAATAGAGTCATATCTCTATCAATATCACTAAGGAAAGAGGTGTTTCCCGTCAACAGAATTCTGCAGACAACTGAAGAAGAATGTATTAGAAAGGCCTTTGGTTCAAATCCTGACACGGTCACATACTACTTGTGTCCTTTGGATAAATTTATTTTACCTCTGCAAGATTCAGTCTTCTTATTTTCTATTGAGAGTATGAAATGACTCAATACACACCAAGGACCTTCCTAACCCAGCATTTTTCTGTCTTCTTCATAGCAGGCTCCCACTGCTCAACCATGTAGTTTAAAGAGACCCTACCTTCCATGGTAGGCATTCTGGAGACTGTGGCAAATCCTTCGCTAGAAACCCTGCCCTTGAGGAGTGTACAGTCTAGCAGGGGAGAAAAGACACACATGTGACAAATAAATTAGCAATACATTTTTGAAGAAAGCAATTAAAGAGATTTTATATTGTAAAGGGTAATTGTCAAATGGATTGTTCAAACAGATATTGCTATTAGAGTTCAAGAGAAAGAGATCAACTTCAGAAGAGATTGATAGGGTAAGACTTCATAGAGGAGGTGGATTTGAGCTAAAGGGTGGGTAGAATTTGACAAATGTGCTATCAAAAAGAAAAAGGCATTCTAGGTAAGTTGAGTGGCACAAACAGAAGGAAGGCAAGGGAATTTTAGAATATAATCATTCTGCTGCTGCCAAGCATCTGCCCACTGGTGAGCTTTCCATATGGCTGCTGCATCTTTGCTCTGTACTACTGGAACTTATACTTCTTCATGTCTATTAGTTTGTTTTCTATGCACATGCCTAGGCTTCTCGATCTTAAGTATTTTTATTAGAAAAAAATTTTAAAGTGTCTTTCCACAATTTTACTTCCACCTTTGGCTACTACCTCTTCCTTCTTTTGCTCATATTCAGTCTTTCAAAAGAAGATTCTATAAGCACTGTCTCCACTTCTTCACCTACCATTTTGCTTTCTATCCATTGCAGTCTGAATTTGACCCTCAGAACTCCACTGAAATCACTGTCAAAAGCTACATATTACCTCCTAACTGTCAAAGTCAATGGATTATTTTCAGTCTTCGTCACATATGACTTATACATGGCATTTGATCTTGTTGCTATGGATGATGCCCATCTTTGTGAAACTCTCCTTTCTTGCTTTCATGATACCCATTTACTGGTTCTTTTCCTACCTCTCTGTTCAGTTTTTTAAAACCAGGTTCCTAGCTGCTCTTCCTTTGACCATCCCTTAAATGTTGGTGTTTCCTCTTGTTCCATCCTTTCTGACTTCATTAATATACCATGAAAAATCTCACCCAGTTCCAGAGCTTTAGTTATCACCTATATGTGAATGAGTATCTCTTGTGCCCTAGACTCATATAACCAACTTCCTATTGGACATTTATAAGATGTCTCAGACACATTTCAAGCACAACATGCTCAAAACTTAAAATGTCATCTCTTCCTAAGCTCCTTATCACAGTTACTAAGACAAGCATGTCCTTAGTCAACCAAGCCAAAAACACAGAGGCCATCTTTCATTCTTCCATTGTTCTCATGCTCTACATCTAAATGATATATTAAAGGAAGAACACTTAGGGTGAAAGGGTTTTCAGTTAGTAAGGGTGAAGTAATATAAAATCCCAGTCATTTATTATATTACCTGCTGGTACCTAATATTAAAACCATGCCTTCCCATGTACTTGGATAGGAAGTGACATCTTAACACCTTGCCAGGCTATTTTGAGCCAGAACTCACCCGTGCTGCTGGCTACTTCTCTGTCGTGACCAGTCAGCAAGGTGTTTAAAATTACTTAATGTAAGTGCAGACACAAGTTATCTTGTGACCTGTCAGCAACGTTTGGACATGGAAATGTGTATACTCGTGACTAGTCAGCAAGGTGTTAAACAATGCCTTATACAATAGACACATTGTCACTGGCAGTCTTGAATTGGTCATGATTTAGGTTTTAAATAAGGCTTCTTGGAGTGGTAGCTTGGTGTATTTGGAAGAGTTTTTGGAGTCAGATAATCCTACGTATGTTACTTCTTAGTTCTGTCATATGGGAAATAATTGTTATTATATAATGGCATTGTTGTATTGATTAAATGAGGCAATTTATGTAAAATGCATTTTAAATAATGGATTCTCAATGAATTTAGTCTTTTTCTAGGGTATAAAAGAAGCATAATTGGGGTAACCAAACATTATTAAATAAGGAGAGCATCAGAACGGCAGTGTGTTTTACAACCTAACCTTCAGAGAACATGATTTGCTGGGAAACCATTTAGGGATGACAAAGATCTGAACAGGAAATAAAGGTCCCTGTGAGATACTGCTTATACAGAGATACCAGAAATACCAGCACATTGAAGGAATGTAGACACCAGCCAGGGTGGCTTCTGAGCCAGTCATGATAATGAGAGTGTTCAGGTGTGTCACCCACTCATCCTCTCTTGGAACACTCCATGTCCTCTTTCTCTCCCCTGTAGCAACATCTACCACTACCAGTCACTTAATTATGGCCTTGGAGATAGTAGGACCCTTTGGTTTTTGTTGCTGTGGCAGTTCCCGTGGCTCCCTGAACCTCTGTTATCCACCTTTTCAGCCTCCCCTTCTTAACTCCTAATGAAGGAGGCTTTCAATGACATAATTTATTAGGTGATGCTGCCCTCTCGTGGAAAATGTAACCTTTACCTATCGACTACTCTGAGGATAGTATAGGAAGGACAGTTATTATTTCTTTGTTAGTGTAAGATAGTCCTCAAATTTATGAAAGAGATCCTAACACATAAAATAAATGTGTTCTCCATGAAATTTAGTATTTATCTTAGTGTTTTGGAATAAGGTAGAAAGACTTTAGTTTGAGTAAGCAATCAGCTTACAAAGATTCAACACTGAGCTTAGGTCTGTGCTTGAGTGCTTTGGGATGAATATAAAAAGAAGGAACTATATAATATGGCCTATTCTGAAAAGCCAGCCCAGCTCTTCCTCCTATATTGCCTTTTAGGTAAATGGTCAACCAAGTCAGAAGTCTAGGTGATACCTTCAACTCTTCTCACTTGCCCCAGTCCCCTTCAATCCAGTTCCCTAAAAACGTCTCTGGAATCTTTGTCTTAGTTCAGTCACTCATGATTTCTGCCTTCTCATCATTTGGCCTTACCTCCTCCCAATCAATCTATTCTCCAAATAAGGCATCTGATCATGTCATGTACCTATTTGAAAAGGCAAAACAAAACAGAGGAACAATAACCATACAATCATGTTGGTCCAAAGAAATTCATTTTATAACAATAAAAGATATAAGCTATATTGTAGTTATGGCATTTTTTTTTATTTCAAAAAAATGGCATCCAAATATGTGAAGAAAAAACTATAACACAAGAAGAAAAATTAAAGAAATGTTTGTATGGGAGACTTCCATGTAATTTAACCATTACAGATAAAGTAGACCAAAAATATAAGTATTCTATACTTAGATATTTGAAAAACAAAATTCATCAGATATAATTAATAAATATAAAATACTTTTATAGACAGTGAATACACCCTCTGTTCTGAGAATATTTTCAGAGGACATTCAGAGGAATATTCAGAGAATATATATATATATTATTTATTTTTATTGTTGACAGTATTACAGATGTCCCCCATTTTCCTACAATTTCCCCTCTACCCAGACCCTACCCTGCCCCAGGCTATGGGTTATATGTGCATGCATATATGTTCTTTGATTAATCTCTTCCTGCCACCACCCCCCTGCCTCTTAGATCTGTCTGTCTATTTCATGTGTCCATGTCCCTGGACACATTTTGTTCTCAGTTTACTCTGTTCATTAGATTGTACATATAAGTGAAATCATGTAATATTTGTGTCTCTTTGACTGGCTTATTTCACTTAGCATAATGGTCTTCATGTCCATCCATGCTGTCTCCAAGGGTAAGAGTTCCTTGTTACAGCTGCATCGTATTCCGTGATGTATATGTACCACAGCTTTTTTATCCACTCATCTACTGATGGGCACTTTGGCTTTTTCCAGATCTTAGCTATTAGAAATAATGCTGCTATGAACATAGGGGTGCATACATTCTTTCTGATTGGTGTTTCAGGTTTCTTAGAATATATTCCTAGAAGTGGGATCACTGGGTCAAAAGGCAGTTCCATTTTTAATTTTTTGAGGACCCTCCATACTGTTTTCCACAGTGGCTGCAACAGTCTGCATTCGCACCAAAAGTACACTGGTGTGCCCTTTTCTCCACATCCTCAACAGCATTTGTTGTTTGTTGATTTGTTGATGGTAGCCATTCTGGCAGGTGTGAGGTGATATCTCATTGTAGTTTTAATCTCTCTGATGATTAGTGACGTTGATCATTTTTTCATGTCTCTTGGCCATCTGTATGTCCTCTTTGGCAAAGTGTCTATTCAGATCCTTTGCCCATTTTTAAATTAGATTGTTTGTGTTCCTGTTGTTGAGTTGTATGAGTTCTTTGTATATTTTGGAAGTTAACCCCTTATTAGATGTATCATTGGCGAATATGTCGTTCCACACAGTGGGTTCCCTTTTCATTTTGTTGGTGGTTTATTTTGCTGTGCAGATGTTTTTTAGTTTGATGTAGTCCTATTTGTTTATTTTTTCCTAGGAGATGTATTGGTAAAAATATTGCTACGAGAGATGTCTGAGATTTTGCTGCTTATGTTTTCTTCTAGGATTTTTATGGTTGTGCAAATTACATTAAAGTCTTTCTTCCATTTTGGGCTTATTCCTGCGTATGGTGTAATTTGGTGATCTAGTTTCATATTTTTGCCTGTACCTGTCCAATTATCCCAACACCATTTATTAAAGAGACTATCTTTACTCCATTGTATGCTCTGGCCTACTTTTTAAGATATTAATTGACTATATAGTCATAGGTTGATTTCTGGGATCTCTGTTCTGTTCCATTTGTCTATATGCATTCTCTTGTGCTAGAACCAGGCTGTTTTGAATACAATGGCTTTGTAGTATAGTTTGATATCCTGTATTGTGATCCCTCCAACTTTGTTCTTCTTTCTGAAGATTGCTGAGGCTATTCAGGATCTTTTTTGGTTCCATATACATTTTTGCAATATTTGTTCTAGCTCTGTGAAATATGCTGTTGGTATTTTAATAGGAATTGCATTGAATCTATAGATCACTTTGGGTAGTATGGACAATTTAATGATGTTAATTCTTCCAATCCATGAACATGGCACATGCTTCCATTTGTTTGTATCTTCCTCTATTTCCATTTTCAATATCCTATAGGTTTCCAAGTATAGGTGTTTTACCTCCTTGGTTAAGTTTATTCCCAAGTATCTTATTTATTTGTTTTTTTTTTGCAATGTTAAATGGGATTATATTTTTAGTTTCTTTTTTCTGGGAGTTCTTTCTTGGTGTATAAAAATGCCATTGATTTCTGGATGTTAATTTTGTGTCCTGCTACTATGTTGAATTCATTTATTAAATCAATAGTTTTTTGGTGGAGTCTTTAGGATTTTCTATGTACAATATGATGTCATCTGCAAATAATGACAGTTTTATTTCCTCCTTTCCAATTTGGATGGCTTTTATTTTTTCTTCTTGTGTGATCACTGTGGCAAGGACTTCTAGCACTATGTTGAATAAGAGTGGTGAATTTGGATATCCCTGTCTTGTTCCCGATCTTTTAAGGAAAATGCTTCTAGTCTTTGCCTATTGAATATGATGTTGGTTGTTGGTTTGTCACATAAGGCCTTCATTATGTTGAGCTATGTTCCCTCTATTCCCACTTCGCTGAGAGTATTTGTTATAAATGGGCGCTGGATTTTGTCTAATGCTTTTTTCTGCATCTATTGACAGGGTCATGTGATTTTTATCCTTGTTTTTGTTTATGTGATGTATCACATATATTGATTTGCAAATATTATACCAGCCTTGCATCCCCAGAATAAATCCCATTTAGTCATGATGTATGATTTTTAACGTATTCCTGGATCCAATTTTCTAATATTTTGTTGAGGATTTTAGCATGTATGTTCATGAGGGATACTGGCCTGCAATTTTCCTTCTTTGTAGTGTCTTTATCTGGTTTTGCAATTAGGATAATGCTGGCCTCATAAAAAGAGCTTAGAAGTCTTCCCTCCTGCTGACTTTTATGAAGTCAGTTTGAGGAGGATAGGTGTTAGGTTTTTTTTTTGCATGTTTGGTAAAACTCACCTATGAAGCCATTCAGTCCAGTACTTTTGTTTGCTGGGTGTTTTTTCATTACCACTTCAATTTTACTAGTTGTTATCAGCCTATTCAGGTTTTCCAATTCTTCCTGATTGAGTTTTGGAAGATTATATGTTTCTAGGACTTTGTCCATTTCACCCAGTTTTTCCAATTTGTTTGCATATAGTTGTTCCTGGTATTTTCTTACAATCCTTTGTATTTTGGGGATGTCAGTTGTTAATTTGCCTCTTTCATTTCTGATTTTATTTTGGTCCTCTCTCTTTATTTCTTGATGAGTCTAGCTAAAGGTTCATAAATCTTGTTTATCGTTTCAAAGAACCAGCTCTCGGTTTCATTGATCTTTTGTATTGTTTTTTAGTCTCTGTCATTTATTTCTGCTCTGATCTTTATTATTTCCTTCCTTCTACTTGCTCTGGGCCTTTCTTGTTCTCTTTTTAAGTCTTTTATTTGTAGGATTAGATTGTTTATTTAAACTTTTTCTTGTTTCTTTAGGTAGGCATGTAATGCTATGAACTTCCCTCTCAGGAATTCTTTTGCTGTGTCCCGTAGATTTTGGGTTGTTGTGTGTTCATTTTTGTTTGTTTCCAGGAAGATTTTGATTTCTTCCTTGATCTCATTGGTAATTCATTCATTGTTTAATAACATGCTACTTCACTTCTATGTGTCTGAATGTTTTTGAGTTATAACTCTATTGTAGTTGATTTCTAGTTTTATGCTTTTGTGATTCAAGATGATGTTTGATATGATTTCAGTCTTTTTGAATTTGTTAAGACTTGTTTTGTGTCCTAACAGTGGTCTATCTTGGAGAATCTTCCATGTACACTTGAGAAGAATGTATATTTTGCTGCTTTGACATAAAATGTTCTCTAAATATCAATTAAATCCATCTGATCTGGTGTGTTGTTTAAGGTGACTCTTTCCTTGTTGATTTTTTATCTGGAAAATCTATCCAGTGATGTCAGTGAGGTCTTAACGTCCCCTACTATGACTGTATTGCTATTGATCTCTCCCTTAAAGTCCACCAAGAGTTTTTGTTTGTTTGTTTTTTAATTCTCACCCAATGATATTTTTTCCATTGTTTTTCAGAGAAAGTGGAAGGGAGAGAGGGAGGGATAGAGAGAGAGAGAGAGAGAGAGATGTGAGAAAGACACCTCGATTGGTTGCCTCCTGCACCCACCTGGACCAGGGCCGGGGATCGAGCCTGCAACCCAGGTGTGTACCTTTGGCTGGAATCAAACCCAGGACCCTTCAGTCCGCAGGCCAACACCCTAACCATGGAGCCAAATGGGCTAGGACCACCAAGAGTTTTTAAAATATATATATTTAGGTGCTCCTATGTTGGGTATATATATGTTTACAAGGGTTATATTTCCTTATTGGATTGATCCCTTTAGTATTTTGTAGTGACCTTCTTTGTCTACTGTTATGACTTTTGTTTAGAAGTCTATTTTGTCAGATATGAGTACTGCTACCCCAGCTTTTTTGTTTGTTTGTTTCCATTTACATAAGGTATTTTTTTCCTTCCCTTCAATTTCAGTCTGTGTAAATCTTTTGTTCTGAGGTGGGTCTCTTGTAGACAGCATATGTATGGGTTGTGTTTTCTTATCCATTCAACTACCCTATGACTTTTGATTGGGGCATTTAGTCCATTTACATTTAATGTTATTATTGATAGGTACTTATTTATTGTCACTTTTTTCTTTATAGCTATTTTCTTCTCTCTCTTGATTTCTTCTTAAAGTAGTCCCTTTAACATTTCTTGCAATGCTGGTTTGGTGGTAATGTACTCCTTTAGCTGTTTTTATCTTGGAAGCTTTTTATTTCACCTTCAATTTTAAATGATAGCCTTGCTGGATAGAGTAGTCTTGCATTCAGGTCCTTGCTTAACTTTACTTTGAATATTTCATGCCAAACCCTTCTGGCCTGAAGTGTTTCTGTTGTGAAATCAGATGATAGTCTAATGGGAGCTCCCTTGTAGGTAACTTTCTATCTCTCTCTGGCTGCCTTTAAGATTCTTTCTTTGTCTTCAATGTCTGTCATTTTAATTATGATGTATCTTCATGTGGATCTCAGTGTTCATCTTTTTCCTGAACTTGTGTGAATTTTTTCTTTACCAGGTTAGGGAAGTTTTCTGTCGTTATGTCTTTAAATAGGTCCTCTATTCCTTGCTCACTTACATCTCCTTCTGGTACCCCTATAATGCAGATTGTTACCTTTCATGTTGTCCCAAAGTTCCCTTAAACTATCCTCCTGCTTTCTAATTATTTTTTTCCTTTTGCTGCTCTAATTGGGTATTTTTCTCTACATTGTCTTCTAAATCACTGATTCAATCCTCTGCTTCATTCAATCTACTTTTAATTTTTTCCAGTGTATTCTTGTTTTAAAAATCCTCACACAAGTATATGATTAGAAGAAGGGTGGGGGAGGAGAGAAATATTGATGTGAGAAACATTAATTGGTTGCCTTCTGTATGTGCCCTGGAGATCGAACCTGCAACCCAGATATGTGCCCTGGCCAAGAGTCAATCTGGCAACCTTTCAGTGCACAGGATGATGCTCATCCAATTGAGTCACACTAGCTAGGCAAGTTTATTCCTGATGTCAGATATGTTATTCTTCATTTCCTACTGTTTCTTATTCATGGTTTCTATTTCCTTTTTCATGCTGTTGTGGTTCCAGCTAAGTTTCTTGTAAATCTCATTAAGTTCCTTGACCATCCTTATAACCATTACTTTGAACTCTATATCTGATAAATTGCTTGCCTTCATTTTATTTAGCCCTTTTTCTAGAGCTTCTTCCTCTTCTTTTATTTTGGGGGTGTTTCATTGTCTCCCCATTTTTGCTGTCTCTTTGTTTTTGTTTCTATGTATGAGATAGAACTACTATGCCTCTCAGTCATCATGGGGTGTCCTTATGTAGTAAGTGTCCTGTGGGACCCAGTGGTGCAGTCTCTTTGATCTCCTAAGCTGGATGCTCTAGGAATGTCTCTTGTGTGGGTTATTGGGATCTCCTGTTGTAATTGGGTCTTGATTGTTGTCCCATTCAAGGGTGGAATCTCGCCACAGGATGCTTGGCTGTGAGGCTCAACCCCAAGCTTTTGTGCAGGTACTGACAGAACAAAACAAAACACACACACACACAAAACAAGAAACAAAACAAAAACATACAAAATACCCCTCCAACAACAAAAAAAAGAAAAGGAAAGAGAACTAGGAAAGATAAAAGTGAACAAAAATGATAAAAGAAAAGAAAAAATATGAGAAGAATAAAAGAATATTAAAAGAAAGAAGTGAGAGAAAAAATAAGAATAAAGAATAGGAAAGGGGGAACAGTATGAAAGAAAAAAGGAAGGGAAAAGTTATGAAAAGGAAGAGAAAAAGAAAGAAAGAAGCAAGAAAAGGAAAAAAGAAGAGAAGGAAAAAGAAAAATATAGAGTAAGAAAAAGAAAGAAAAAATAAGAGATATGAAAAACAGAGACAAAAATAGTAACAAAGAAAAAATAAAGAAAACAATGCAAAAAAAGAAAAATAAGCCAAGTGGAGTTTGTCTAGGCAGAGTTTAGTGCCTCTTGGGAGCTCCCTTTGGATCCTGCTCTTATGTTGACTGAGGCTGACTCTTTTGTATGCCATTTCTGGGCCTCTGGGGGGGGGGGCTACTTGGTGCTAGCCATTGTTAGAAGCTGTCCCTGTTTGGCTCTCAGCAACCTTTTCAAAGCTCCAAGTGATCCACAGTTTGTGGCTTCCTCCACAGGGCTTAGCTGCATGTGGGAAGGGCCAAGCTGTGTTCTAGAGCTGGCTTGTTAGCAGCATGGGGGCCCAGGGGCAGGTCAACAAACATCCCAAGGCACCTTGGGATCTGCCTCCACCTGCCTCCACTTGCTGGCCAGTTGTGAGACTTAGCCACTGAAAAGGTTGTTTAGGGCTTTTGATAGAAATGGGAGGATGAGACCTCTGGGTGTCCCATGAGGGGGAGATGCCATTCAGATTTCAAGGAAGATGGTGAGTGTGTTGCCCCATTCCTGAGCCACATGTCTGAGTCTGTCCTGGAATATTTTCCTGACCTCAGCAGGGTAGTGCCCCTTTTATGTAGTCCAGTGGTGTCTGCTGGAAGCTAGGAGTTTCTGTCAGCTCTCCTGTGAGGGAGAAGCACCAGTCAGGTTCCTGAGATGGTGCAGAAATGGCCACACCCCAAAGCCAGTAACTGATGCCCCTTGAGACTGTACAGACCCATAGGTTTGGCCTCTGCTGCTGCCTGCTCAGCAGGGGTCAATATGTAGGGTGGGGCAAGTAGGATTCCTGGAGTGTGGTGAGCTATCCCCAAAGGCAGGGTATTTGCCTTTTCCCAGGCATTACTGCTGGGAGGGGCTTGTGCTGCTCAAGAAAAATGGCTGTAGTGGTGTGGGGTAGGATGACTGAGCACAGGACTCCTGGCCTCCACTTTTCCATGTCTCCCCTCAGCGCCTCCTACTCCAGCCTGTCCTCAGGTGACTCCAGTCTGCACTGCCCTCCCTCCACTGAAAACCTCACATCAGTGGCTGCAAACGAAAATATTGTGCTCTGGTTTTTGTTTTGGGGTGTATTTTTTTAAGTGGCTTTATCTCTGACTGGCTCCTTCACTTCCTGGTGGATAGAAGCCCCACCGCCTTTCACAGGTGGATGTCACGTGTGCCGCTGTTCTCGGCTCTGGCCCTCCAGACTGGGAGCCTAGTCTGGGGTTCTGGCCTCACTCAGGTACCTCCACCCCACAGCTGAGATATCCCTCCTCACCCTCACCTTGCTGCCCTTGGGAGCTGCGCCAGCCCCTCTCACTACCCTACCCTTCCAATCAGTCTCAAGGTGTTTTCTGCTCTTACTTGTTAAAAGTTTCCTCTTCAGCTAGTCTTCAGTTGGTAATTCAGGGTGAATGTTCCACAATTTAATTTTATTTCCAGCTTGGTTCTGGGAGGAGGTGCAAGAAAGATCCACCTACTCCACCACCATCTTGAAACCCCTGAGAATATTTTTTTAAAACATCATATAGTATGCCACAAAAAAACTTTGAAAACTCTTACAAATAGAAATTATACTTATCCTGTTCTCTAATGGTAATGTAAAACTTTTGCAAGTTTAAACAAAAGCCTTCAACTGCTTAAATATTTCAGAACACATTTATATGCATCTGTTAGCTCAAATACTAGCAAACTAAAAAAAAAGTAAGATCATGACTTATCAGAACTTTGAGAACAATATTCAGAAGTAAATTCATAACCTTAAATATATCATTATTAAAAATGAAGAATGAAATTACATGACTAAGATTCCAATATAATATGAAGCCAAGGAGTAGGTTTTTTTTATGGGTAGATGAATTGAGCAGATAAGCCTCTAGCAAATTTAATTAAGGTAACAAAAATGAATTATAAATAAAATTTAAATTATAGGATACTACCACAGTTCTATCTTAATAAATTTGAGAATCTCAGAGAAATTCAAAATATCTAATAAAATTTTCAATGCCAAGTGTTATCGAGAAGTTGAAAACTAAATGTACCTGTAACTGTAGGAACATTGAAAACAATTACACAGTAACTTCTAAAAATACTTTAGTGTCAGGTGTTTTTATCAGTGAGTTCCTTCAAACTTTCCAGGAATGTTATTGAATTGAAAGTCTTGCAAAATTATTCACACAGTTTTTGAAGCTAACATCACTCTGATATCAACACCTGACAAACTGCTCCAAAAAGAATATTTTATTTAGTTTGTGAACTTAGATGCAAAACCTAAAAATGAAAATCTATCAAATCTAGTTGAATAACATTGGATGATAATAATTCATTGCAAATGTTATAATATTTAAAAAGTAAAAATCTTAATTCTCATAACAAAATAGAAATGAACATATGCTCAAGATTTTATTTAAGTAATTAATGAGGAAATTATAAGGTGTTACAACCAGTTCAAAGGATAAGTAAAAAAAGCACAAATTTAATTTAAAACTAACATAGATGACCAATTAGGAGCTATAAGGAGAAATATATTCCATTCACAGTAGCAATCAAACATAAAGAATTCTAAGGAATGACTTGAAGAAGAAATATGTACCAAAAAAGAAGGATTCATATGGTGGAAATTACAAAGCTGTACAGAAAGAGAAAATGTATACAAGTAATTTTTGATCACGTGGGTAAAGTCTCAGAGCACTATGTTAAATGATAAAATAAAAAAGCAAGACACAATTTAATGGACAGTATGTTGATATGCCCTGGTTTAGGCATGCTCTCCACAGACAACTTCAAAACCATTATTCCTCCAGCTGCATGCAAAATCCCTTCGCTTTTGAAAGTCAAACAAGCAGGCTTTACCATTTTTATTTCCTTACTAATATCATCTATCAGCCTCCAAGCCATTCTCCCACTTCTATTTTATACTTTGGCACCTGCTTCACTGACATCTTCTTTACCCCAATTTCTACTGTCATACTGAAAGATTTCATTGTCCTTGTAGAGGCTCATAAACTTTAGTCTTGTGGGTCCTTGATCTTAACTTCAGCAATAAACCCTTGTAATATCAGCAGCTCATTCCCCCAACTGTACTATGGACCTTGCCAACCTTTCAGTCAACAAATATTTATTGAATGTCTAACCTATGCTAGAGTCTCATGGACCCTAACAACTTCCATTCTTCTCTGACAGGATTTCTTCTCTGAATTACAGAAAGAAGAAAATAAGTTGACTGACTATTATCTCAATTGCCTCAGTTGCCTATTATCTCAGTTGACACATAACGAGGTGCATTCTAGATGCATAAGCAAAAAGTTAATTCATTACATACAGTGGATGTTTTAGAACTGTGGTTCTCACTGGCAAGTACCACTTTGGAGCTTGTTAGATATGCAAATTATTGGGCACCACCAAAGACCTACTGAATCAAAACTTTGGAGGTGGTGCCCAGCAACTCGTTTTAACAAGCTTTCTGGGTGAAAAACTTACATTTTGAAAAGCACTGCCTTGAGGCATTAGGGCTTAAGTTCTTGGGAATTGGTTGAGAAAAACTAATTTTAACTGTGATAACAACCTCTTCTTCCACCTTTCTCATTGCCCCTTTCTCTTTACACCTGCTCTTCAATATCATCAAGGCCTCAAATATTATTTTTTCCTACTGTCAGTCTCCTTTTGATAACCATGGCCCAGGACTCTCCTTACTCTATTTATTTAATCTGAGTAACTACATTTATTCATGGTTTTAACTACCACATCTGGGTTCATGACTGTATCTCTAGTTCTAATCTCTCCCCAAAATTCATATCCATAGTAGCCTCATAAAAAATCTCCACAGGAAAACCCAACAGAAAATTGAAATACACTGGGTATAAATATGAATTTATTATCAAGCTTATAAAAGTTTCCCCTTCCAATAGCAGTTGGTGGTACTTTCATTCACCTAGTCATCCAAGTGAAAAACCTGAGTCATTTTTGACTCTTTGCATTCCTTCACTAAGCCATGTTGATTTTACCTTGTATACACAACCAGAATTTATCCTCTTCTCTTCATTGCCACTGCTGTTGCCCTACTTCAGGCCCTCATCATCTCTCCCTGAACTATTTCAGTAGCCTCTCAGCTGTCTCAGATCTGTCTGCCAAGGTGCTGCTGCCACAAAGATAAATCTAAAAGACAGATTAAATTATATCTGTCCCCTGCTGAAAACTTATTAGTGGCCTTCCTTGACCAGAGGAATGGTCTATAAGACATTTTATATCTTCATTCCTATCCATACCTACAACTTCATTAATACCATTGCCGAAGGAGTACCATTCCCCAAGAATTTCATGCTGTTTATCAATTCTGTGACTCTTTATTCTCTGCTTTCTACTTGGAGCATATTTTCTGCTTTCTTTCCTTAGTTAATGCCTTCATATTAATATTATTCAAGACTCAGTTCTGGTTGCTGTCTCTAGGATACTTTCTTTGATGCCTTGGGTTGAGTTAGGTGACCTTTCTCTGACTCCCATAGAACTCTAGACTTTATCACATTGTATGGAAATAATCCAGTCCTACATTTATCTTACTCATTAGAATAGACCAGGGGTTGGAAAATTATAGTTCATGGGCTAAATCTAGCCCACCACCTGTTTTTGTATGTCCAGCTAGCTAACAGTGTTTTTTAAAATACATTTTTAAATGGTTGGGATAAAACAAAAGAAAAATAGTATTTTATGATATGTGAAAATTATATGAAACTCAAATTTCAGTGTCTATAAAGTTTTATTGGAACAGAACCATGTTTATTCATTTATGTATTGTCTATGGCAGCTTTCACACTAAAATGGCACAATTTAATACTTGTGACAGAAACTGTATGACCTGAAAAGCCTAAAATATTTATTATTTGTCCCTTCACCAAAATAATAATTGTTGACCCTGGACTAGAAGAACCATAAGGGGAGGGGCTACTTTATATACATTGTTGTGTCCCCAGCACCCTAGTATACACCATATGGCCCCTAGGAAAGACTCAGGATTTTTTAAAATACATCTTGATGTAGGGAAGTAGATCATATGAATAACTGGTCCACTTGATAGTTATATTTTTCATGGTCATCTAAATTGGTATGTGAAATTGCATTTAGTCTCTTATGAGTATAGTTATCTGTGAGCCTGTTTTTAAATAGCTAATCAACTCTAGGTACACTGTTCAAAAAACAAAATATCTAATTTTTTCCCCCTGAAAACCTGATGTCTAGATCTTGGACCAATGTGATTATGAAAAGAAACTGCTGTATTTTGGGGCTTCGTCCAGGCTACCTCCAAACCTCCCTAGCTGACCTGTTTCTGTTGTTATTATTTCCCTGCCATTTACAATTAAATGAAAGGGGTTTAAATGTTAAAACTTGTTAAAACTGTAGTTGTCCTATCATGTATTAATGTAGGGATAGGAGGAACTTTTCAGTTGACATAGTGTTAGAGAAGTCCTGGAAAGGCAAGAAATGGAAGAATCAAAATAATATTATAAAGCAGCGGTAGGTGAACTATGGTCTATGGCCAAATCTGGCCTGCCACCTATTTTTGTAAATAAAGTTTTCTTGGAAAACAGGATTGCTGTCTATGGCTGCTTTAGTACCATAATGGCAGAATTGAATAGTTGCAACAGAGACTAAAATGGCACTCAAAACCAAAAGTATTTGCTACCTGGCCCTTTATAGAAAAGATTTACTGGCTCCTGGTATAAAGCATCCTCCAAAAAGACTACTTTCAGACTATCTAAAGGTTAAAATGAATGAAGGGGGATTGTCACAGTCTACAACTAAGAATGAACCAAAAATTACAGAATGTTTAAACCAACAAACATGCAAGGCGGGTTGAAGAATTCTTGAATTCTTAAGATTCAATTATTCTTTTGAATTTTGGTGATGATGTGGTTAGTATAGGGCAAAATGAATGGTATTTGTGTTCACACAAGTATGTGTTTGCTTGCTTGCTTTCTCCTATTCAAAAGATATATACTGAGTGCTACTGTAATCTAGATACTGAGCTAGCTGCTAGGGATACAATGGAAAATAAGACAGACACATTCTCTGCCCATATGGAGCTTATAGACTTGTGTTTACTAGCTGTGTGACTTTGAGCAGGTTTATAAAACCACTCTTAGCCATCTTTTCCCACGTTTATAATGAGATTACTAATGCTTCTTTAGTAAGTTTGTTGTAAGGATTAAATTATATGTATAAATTTTTTTCCTCAAGTCATTGAAACAATA
Source organism: Miniopterus schreibersii (assembly GCF_964146895.1). Taxonomy (NCBI): domain Eukaryota; kingdom Metazoa; phylum Chordata; class Mammalia; order Chiroptera; family Miniopteridae; genus Miniopterus; species Miniopterus schreibersii. The sequence goes on from NC_138104.1 coordinate 73,600,041, forward strand.
TTTAATGAGTACCAACTATATGCTAGGCACTATTTCAGGTGTTGGTGGTATAGTAGTTAATGCAACAGATTTAAAAAGAAAATCTTGCCCTTATGGAAATTGCATTTCAGTCAAATATATGAAGGTACCTGAAACAAAGTAGATATTTAGTAACTGTTCTTTTCCTTTTCCTGAGGAAATAAAAGTTAGGCAGTGCTTATCCTTCAGCCCTGATTTTCGCAGGGAGTACTATACTGGTTAAAACTTCATTACACAGATTTCCTTTTAATGGCTAGCACTTTTGACAACATAGACCAGATGTTATTATCAATTGTATTATTAATAATTGTCAGTCAGAATAATCATTAGGTTGGATAACTCAAGTTGTGAAAAACAACTAGTTCCAATTTGGTTTATTCCTCATTTCTTAAACGTGCCTCTGCGTTTTCTGTTGTTCCTTCACCTAGAAAGTTTCCCATCCCTCTTTGCCAAACCAAAGACTGGCCATACACTAAAGTCAAGCTGCAATCAAAGGAAAATGTAATGTCAGAGCTAAAAGGGGCCCCTGTAATCATTATATTCAGTGACCCATTTTATAGATGAAAACCTGAGGTCTGGGATGAGAAAGAACTTTCCTAAGGCCACACAGCTTGGAAGTGACAGAGGTAAGACTAAACCAGCAGCTTCTGTTTATCAGCCAAGCATTCTTTCCACTGTTTCTGGGACATCTCACATTCCTTACCTCTTCTAGGAAGCCTTCCTGAACTTGAGGGAAACATGTTCCTATATCCAAAGTACATTTGTGATATTATTCTTTACCTTATCTTTTTCGTCTACCAACTCTTATTTTATGACTTGATCCACTTCCAAGCATTTGCCTCTCTCCCAGATACAGGAGACTTCCAGGTCCTTGTGCCCAGCTTTACCTTCTTACTGGGCTGAAGAGTTCCACTCCAAAGTGTGCATTATACTTCATCCAAACTTCCCCTTGATATCTCTATTTCTGTCCATGGCATATTTCTCACCCCTGTATGTCAGCTCATGACTGCAGAATTATCACCAACAGTCTCCAAGACCTTTCTGAGCAACTTCTGCAGTGTTTCTAATATCCATCACATCTATCACCTTTGCCCTCTTCTTGCTACTGCCAGAGACTCATTACCTTTTGCCTGGATGTCCTCCAACCCATTCTCTGCAATTCTGCCAAATGAATCTCCCAAAAGCACATCTCTGTATTCATTTCAATCAACAGTAATTGTGCTCAGGGTAAACCTCATGAGTTATTAGATCTCGCTTGTGCTTAGTCTGGGTCATGTCATTTCCTTTCTCAAAAAAAAAAAAAGCTCCAATAGCCTCCAGAATTAAGTCTACATACTTAATTCCAGCATTGATGACCCTGTAAAAATGAGTCTAAATGACTTTTTTCCTACCCTTATCTTCCTGAAACCCGAAGGATTGTGTATTAAAAGACTTTATCTCCTCACTTGAACACACCAATTCTTTCCCTTGTGGCCTGGGCCTCATTCCCTTCCATTTCCTGAATAAATCTCTCTCCTTTGATTCTCATTCTCCCTTTTTCATGTATTGGCAGCTAGTTATCCTTCTCTTTGCCCTGGTTCCATCCTCTGCATTTACAAGCCAGCTCATATCTCTCCCATATTGAAAAATAAAAACCTTTCTCAGACTTATGTTCATCTTCAGATATTGCCCTTTGTTTCTTCCATAGCTAAACTACTTTCATGAATACATGGATCAGATTGGTGGGAGCCAGAGGGGAAGGAGGTGGGGATGACTGGATAAAGAAGTTAAAGGGATTAGCTAAAGAACATAGGCTTATCCCTTGGACAGGGACAATAGTGTGGTGAAGGCCAAAAGAGGGGGAGGCAGGGGTAGGTGGAGGTGGGCAAAAGGGAGGAGGGATTGGAGAAGTCTTCAATAAAGTCAACATTAAAAATTTTTAATAAAAAGAGAAAAATTGTCCACACTCACTATTTCTACTCTATCACCTTTCACACACAAGCACAACCCAAAACAATCTAACCCTATCCCCCACTACATCCCTCAAGTGACTCTGGCCAACATTACCAGTTAATTATTTAAAGAAATGGACTTTTTTTCAGTTATTATCTTACTTCACCTCTGTATTAGTATGCTATGACTGCCATAAAAAAGTAAAAACTGGTACCTTAAAACAACAGAAATTCTCTTACAGATCTGGAGGCTAAAAATCTGAGATCAAGGTGTTGGCAGAGCCATTCTCCTTCTGAAGGCTCTAGGAAAGAATACTTCCTTCCCTCTTCCTAGCTTCTGGTGGTTGCCAGCAACACTTGGCATTCCTTAGATCATAGACACATTGCTCTAATACCTGCCTCTGTCTGCAATTAGCATTTTCCCCATGTCTCTGCATCTGCATGGCCTTATTGTAAGGACATCAGTCATTGGATTTAAGACCTACATTAATTTAGTATGACCTCATTTTACCTAATTACATCTGCAAAAGACCCTATTTCCAAATAAGGTTGCATTATGAGATTTTGAATGAACATTAATATTGAGGCGGGGGGGGGGGGGAGCACTGTTCAACCTAGTACGACCTTTCCTCAGCACTTAACATGTTGAACACTGCTTCCTTCTCAAAATTTCCTCTTTCTTTGGCTCCAATAACATGATTCTTCCCCTGTTTTTTCTCTGGGTTTGCTTGTCTATTCCTTTCCTATGACTCCTCTTCCTTTACTTTCCCCTTAAATGTTATAGTCTGTAAAGTTCTGCACAAGATTCTCTACTCTTCTCACACTACACAATCTAGGTGATTTTAATTCATTCTCATGATTTCACTTAGCAAGCAAGACTTCTAAATCTCTCATTTTATTCCACACCACCGTCCTGTATGTCCCACTTCTTTCTGGATATCTCCATTTGTTTGCCCCCAGTTATCTCAAAAACTCCACATGCATATATTAAAATCATTAACCTTCACCTCCAACACTTGATAAAATCTACTTCTCCTCTTGTGTACCTCTATGTAAGTAAATAGTTCACAGAGAACTCAGATTTCTCAACTACTCACTTCTGTATCTAATTGATCAAGTCTTGGCAATTTTTACCTACTGAAAATTTCTCAAACATCTCCTCTTTTCTTTGTTCACTGCAATAGTCTTTCAAGTAGTTTATCTACCTCCAGTCTTACTGTGTTCCCTACCTCCTGAATTTATTCTCCACACTGTAAGCAGAGTCTTTTTCTTAAAAATAAAACTTGTCATGAAACTCTTACCAAAACCCTTCAAGGTTCCCTATTGTGTTCAGGATAAAGTCCAAACTTCTTAATTTGGTTGAACAAGGTCCTTTGGAATATAACCCCTATTTATCTCCACACTAGCTTACACTGTATGTTATGGCCATATTCAACTGTGTGTACTTTCCCAACTATAATATCCTCTCCCATATCTCTGTGTCTTTTTATACTCTGCTCCTTCTTCCTGGAATGGTGACTGCTCCTCCTCTTCTTTGTTTACCTAACTCTTAATCAACACTTAAGACTTTAGACCAAGGCTTTAGCACTTCTCAGATACTTTCCTTAGCTCTTTCACCCATGGACTGTATTGTTTTTATCCCATAAACAACTTTCTTTGATTTCCTCTATCAAGACCTGCTAATTCTATATTGTAACAGCTGTTTATTTATCTGTTTCTCCCTATAAATTTTGGGCAGTGTCTATGTGTTACTCAAACTTGTATCTATGGAATAGCCATCATAGTGCCTAGCTGGGCTACAAGCTCAATACTCATTGAATAGCTAATTAAATTGAATGAATGTGTGCCAGGCAAGGGCAATCAGGGTTATTGGAGTAAGGATTAAAAGCTGAGAATCCCAGGGGTATTGGGATGTTACACTTCCAAGTACTTGAAAATTGAAGTGGTGGGTTCAGTAAGGGAAAGAAACATGAGTTCAAGATGAGTCCAAAGTTTCTTGCTTAGTAGACTAGATGGAGTTACAAGAACTAGCATTTATTGAGTGCCTACTAGGTACTGAGTATTTGACTAGGTGTTTTATATTCATTATATCTGAAGGAATGAAAATAATGAATTTAGTTTTTAGACATGCAGAATTTGAAGCATCTGTAACACTGAGTAGAAAAGCCCAGTGGGAAATTATAACTATAATTATCAGATACAGGAAAAAAAACCAAGGACTCAATAATTAGATTGTGAGCTTTTGGAGTAGATGTTAATTGGAGCCATTGGAGGTGGGTGGGTAGGAGGGACCTTCCCAAAAGGGTAGTATAGAGGAAAAAGGAAAAGGACTGGGACAATATATTGGGGAACATATATTTAAGAGCTATGCACAAGAAGAGGAACTATTCCTTCCTCTGTCTTTCCTTCCTTCCTTCTTTTCTTCCCTCCTTCCTTCTTTAGACAAATATTTACTAGGGCCATACTCTGTACCAAATACTCTTGTAGGAACTGGGTATATCGCAGTGAACAAAATAGCCCCTTCCCTCATGGAGCTGATATTCTAGTGGGGACAGAGGAACTAGACAATAATCACAAACAAGTAAACATATAATATCACTGATAAGTACTATTAAAAAACTAAGCAGTGTGAGAGCATATAAAATGACTAAATGTGGGCATGGTGGGTACAATGGGTACAGGGGAGACTTAAGCTAATTCAAGGAAGATCTCTCTGAACATATTTTAACTAAGAATTAAATGATAATGAGAGAGGCAGCCATATAAAGATCTGGGGGGAAGACCATTCTGGGCAGAAGGCCCTTAAGTGGGAAAATGCTTTATGTATCCAAGGATCAGAAAGAAAACAACTCAAACTGGAGTGTAGTAATCAAACAGAAGCATGAAAGGAAATGAAGTTGAAGAGGTAGTGAGGGACACAATCATATAGAGTCTTGTAAGGTCTGGTAAAGAGTTCAAATTTATTCTAACTGCAGAAGGAAGCAGTTCTAAGCAGGACAGTGGTTTGTTTTGGACTTGGAGATGAACACCCGGTTGCTGTATAGGGAACAGACTCTAGGGGGCAGAGAAGCAGCAGGGGAATTTGTTAGGAGGCTAATTACAATAATTCAGGCAACAAGTGGTTATGGGTTGGGCTTGGGTTTTAGTAGTGGAGATAGTGAAAAGTAGTTGGATGTGGATTTGTTTAGGGAACTTGTTAATGGATTAGGAGTGAGTTGCAGGGTTTTGGTATGGAGTGGGTGGGCAAGAAATAAAAGGTTCTTTGGTTTTGGCCTGAATAACTGGATAGTACTAATGACTGAGTTGAGAAAGACTGGAAGAGGAACAAGTTGATGAATGGTGGGAAGAAGTAGGAAATAAATGGCTTGGTTTTGGACATGTTAAATTCAAAATGTCCATTGGGTAGCTACATGCTAATATTTAGTAGGAAATTAGATAAGTGAGTCTAAAGTTTAGGAAATAATTCAATGTTAAATATACAAATTTTGGAGTCACCTTCTGATAATTAAGACTGAAACTAGATGAGATCCCTAATGGGTTAAGTGTAGACAACAAAGGGGAGAGGTCTTTGGACTGAGTCCTGAGATACTCAAAATTTAGAGATAGAGCAGATAAGGAGCAACTAAAAATGGGCTGAAAGGTGGCTAGTGTGGTAGGAGGAAAATCAAAAGAGTGGTGTCCCACAACACAAGTAAAGAAACTGATTCAAGAAAGAGGGAGTAGTCAACTGTGTCAAATGTTGGTGAGACACTGATTCTGACAATTGATTATTGATTTTGGTAACATGGAGTTAATTGGAAACCTTGACAATGGAATGTTGGACACAAAAACTTGAATGAATTTTTTCATGAAAGAATGGGAAGTAAAGAAGTTAAGGTAGTAAGTATCTAAGCATATAGCTGTGAAGGGAAACAGAAAAGTAGAGTGTTAGCTGAAAGTAAATTAGGATCAAGAAAGGGAGATTTTCTTTTAAATCATGAACATTAAATATCTGACTAGTAATAGGATAATCCAGTAGTGAGGGAAAAATTAATGGTGTAGAAAAGAAGGGATAACTGTAGCACCAAGATTCTTTTGGGAGTTCAGAGCAGAAGTGGGGGATTGAACTCTGATGAAAAGTAGGATAAATCTATATTAAGAAGAGGTAAGGCAAGGTAGGTTGGTGATGAAGTGATAGAAAGATGAGGATGTTCTCTTCCCAGTGATTCTCTTTTAAAAATCAAATATAAGGGGAAGTCATCATATGAGAGGAGAAAGGGGATGTAAAAGAGAAAAAGAAAGGGCAATCAGAGATGCAAGAAGAGCTATATGGGAGAGTGGTGTTAGTGGGGGTGGGATTTCAAGAAGGAGCAAGTTATCAACAGTGTTAAATATTCTTGGATTTCAGTTGTATGAATATTAAAAAAGGGCTCTTGGGTGTGCTGATTAGGTTATTGGTTGACATTGGCAGAAAAGGCTTCATTAAAACATTAGGGGCAGAGGCCTAAATTCAGTGAAGGGTAAATTGGAGGAAGGAATTGTATATGTAAAAAATATTCTTTAAAAAAGTAGGTGGGGGTTAAACTGGAGAGAAGGACCTATTGATCTCCTTTATTATTCCCTGAGGAAGAAGAATATGTCAGATTCATATATTATACCTAGTGACTTGTACAGGGTATGACACTGCTGTTTTCTAATAGAAGTTGAGTATGTGAATGAATGAATGAATTCTCTACCCAGATAGAGTCAACAGAATCTTCTAAGATGTTCTTCTGAGGAATTGGATCTGTCTTACTACCCCCATCAAAACATGTGGTTGGAAAAAATAGCTACAGAGGTGTACCCTAGATGAAGAGAAAGAATAGAGGTGACAAAGAAGGTAGTTCAAATGCAATCTTTGATCTTTGGATGTCCACACCACTGCCCAGTGTATAGGCACTGACCTCCAAAATGAAGATATTAGATGGCATTCTCTGCATAGGGTAGGAAATACTGGGACGGCTAGCAGTTGTGGTGGAGTTGCAGATTTTCTTCTTCTAAAGTTAGCTTAAAAGTCAGCCAACTGACTTGGAGAGGGGAAGGAATAGGGTGTGATAGCCATATAGCTATATTTGAAGGGTATAAATACAACAAACAAGGAATGGCATAATATGAGATCAGGGTAGATCAGAGCATAATTAGATGAAAAGACAAGGCCTGACTATCAGAGAAACCATCTTGACACTGAACATTACTTGATTGTGGGCTAACCTTTGAGAGGAAATAGTGGAAACCCTGCCACTGAGTCATTTATAGTTATTTACAATTAAGCAGGACAATGTAGTTAAGAAATAATGTAGCATAATACAAGGAACGGTTTTGCTGGGTTCCCAGAGGGATGGAGTGGATGTGACCTAATAGGTTTTTCCTATGCTAATTTGGTTGCATGTGTCAGAGAAAAGACTGGTTAATCATTTTTTGTCCCCCTGTTAAGTGACTCATAGTTGAGTTGACTGCAGAGATATAACAAAGAGAATGCCCATTAATAAGGCAGATGGCTGAATATGGAATAGGAGGCCAACAGGTTGGAGGAGAAGAAACAAAGTTCCCCCAAACTTGAGGAGTTGTTCAGAAATAGGTAAAGCTCCTTAAAGTTAGGACCTTGTATTGTTCACCACTGATTTCATGACATGGCTCCAGAGTCTGGAATATAGTATTTGATGAATAAATAGCTGATGAATGAATGAATAACACCTTGGGAAAACACTTATTAGCACCAGTATAATAAGAGCAATGGACTGATAGGTTGAACATGTTCCTTAACATCTCTGGGTCAGTTTTCAATGTGTTCTTCAAAGGATGAAATGAGAGTATATAGATAAGATACTTGGGATTTAGCATCTTAAGAAGTACTAGCTCTCTTTCCTCTTTATTTTTCTGATTCAATCTCTCCAGACAAGCCAAACTTTCTGTTTATATTTTAGCACAATGGGAAGATAAAATATTATGCCCTTTCTCTTAAAAAATCATAGATATTGAAGTTAAAGCAGCTTTGCTTAGTATTAACCAACAGTCTAGGCAACTTTGGTGCAATTTTAAAAAACAATAAACAGCTAAGTCACTACCACGTATGATATTCTGTCGCTTTGCTTTTATCAACTCACCCTGAATCTTAATTTCAATAAAATAAAATAAAAAACCTCTCTGGCAACATGCTCTTATCCCTGGGACAAGCTCAGTATCCAAAACCTCAAGGTCTGCCTCTCTCAGTGATTAACTGCAATTCAGACTATTGTGCCACAGATAAGCTGTTCCCCTAGTCTTGGCTATTGGAACTGACCAGTGAGAAAACCTAAATTTACCTTTTTAAACCTCCTTGCTTCCAGATTTCCTTCTATTATGATTTTTCCTTCCATATCAGACAGAATTTATAGAAAAGAGAATGGTTTCATTCAGCAAGTAATACCACTAAGTGTATCACTTTCCTTAAGTGGAAGATATATTCTACTTTTCTCTTACATTTCTTCTCTTCCTTCCACTTTGCTGCTTTTTAAGCTGGAGTTAGGAGACACAGGTTTAATTTGGATACAGTGACTGGTCTTAATTAATATTCCAGGGCAGATTATTTCCTTTAGTAACACGGCCTGACACTTTTTTCTCTAAAATGTTTTTTTCAGAGGCTTATATGCCCTGCACAGAACAGAACATTTTGAACACTATTAAAACATAATTTTAGATCAGAGAGTTAAAGTGATCTTATCATAACTGTTAAAGATGGGTGCAAAGAATTTGGTGAGCATTCAAGGAAGTGCTGTAAAGTGATTAATGGATAGAAAAGTCATTCAAGTGAAAGCTTTGTAAAGAATCGAAATTAGTCAATCCAGAGAAGATATTTTTCAGACCCTTAGAAATAGACACTTGCCATGGATAGTTTGAAAAAACAAAAACGCTAAGTTAACTTATTCTACAACCAATTTAATGTCCATGGAGGAGTTTTGACTTGCAAAGTAAAGAAGCTCTGTGTTGGTGTCTTTATATATTTGCTTCACGACAGGAAGAAATGATTTAATAACTACTTTAAGTACTGAAAATTATTCTCTACAAAAGAAGAATCTGGTCTTCTAGAATACCAAGAATGTGTCCCATGGTCTCCTGTATTGACCCCTTTATTCCTGTCAACCCTAAGACTTCCCATCAGTCACTTTATTATCCTTGAAAAATCTGCTTTCCCATGCTGTTCATACATGAAAACACATTCTGTGGTACACAAAACAGGTTGTCTGATTTCTTTTTTCATTAATGACAGCACAAGAAGAAACAGCATTATTTGTAGCAGGCGGGAGTTCGCTAGGTCTTCTAGAGGACTTCCAAATCACGTTTGTAGTCAGTGACAATTTAATAAAAAAAGATATGGCTCGGCTGGCATGGCTCAGCTGTTGAGCATCAACCTATGATTCAGGAAATCACAGTTTGATTCCCAATGAGGGCACATGTCCGGGTTGTGGGCTCGATCCCCAGTCAGGGATGTGCAGGGGCCAGCCAGCAGATCAATGACTCTCTCATCATTGATGTTTCTATCTCTCTCTCTCTCTTTCTCTCCCTCTCATTTCCTCTCTCTGAAATCAGTACATATTTAAAAAAAGAAAAAAAGGTATGCAATTTTCTTTGCGGACCTCAGCACATCCTTACCTCCCCAGAGATGCCATGCCAAGATAGAAGAGAAGGGAATAGGCAGCAATGGCTGAGAAATGGATAAACTACAGCCTTTTCATCTATTTTTATTCAAGCCAGAGTTCTCCAGATGTTAATACATTGAAGGGAATCTAAACTACTTTTGTGAAGACTGAATGGCAAACACTCCAAGAAATAACATTGGACTTTGCTCTGTAAATTTCTTTTTGTCACACACACACACACACACAAACACACACACACACAAACACACACACAGCTTCTCAGTCTTCCCTTTCAATATGTAACATAATTTACTACCATGGCTTCAGCTGCCTGAATACTGATGCCTTTCACATTTACATCTCTAGCCCAAAACTCTTCTGAATACTAACCTTGTGTTTCCAGTTGTCCAAAGAACATTTTTGTCTAGAAACATAGTTACCTAGACCTCAACATGTTTTGATATTTCCCCCTCCAAAAAATAAGAACCCCTTCCTTTCCTGCTCATTGAATAGTCCTAGTCCCCTAAAGTAGGACTTAGAGAAGCATTTTGAGCCTCCCTTTCTCTTAGCTACCCATTTCATTTTTACCTAATAAGTTCCATATTGCGTTCATTCTACCTCAAATATTTTTTTTCCAGATTTTGTGCTTTTAGCCTCCTTGAACATCTTAACCATTCTCTGAGCACACAGCGTCCTCTCGTGACTTGTCTTAACAGATACTGTTCTCTCTGCTTAGAATAGTCTCCCACCCTTTCTTTACCTGGTAAATCCCTGCTCATTGTTAAAGGGCCCCACTACATTTTATAAGCTAGTCCTCATTTTCACAGAAGAGCTGATGTTTCTCTCTTCTGATGCTTACCATATCTAATCCTAAATATCTCATCCTAAGTATCAGTTTAAGTATCTCTTTTCCCTACTAAACTATGAGCTCTTTGAAGGAAGGAACTGCGTCTTAATCATCTTTAAAATCCTAGAACCCAGCACATAATAGACTGTGCTAACAATTAGTAAAGAATGAATGATATAACCTAAACCCAGTTTATCAATTTGTCCTTCAATGGATCATGCTTTTGGTGTTAAGTTTAAGAACTATTTGCATAATCCTACATTCCAAAGATTTTCTCCTATTTTTCTAAACATTTATATTTTTATGTTTATATTATGTTTACATGAAATCCATGGTCCATTTTGAATTTTTTCTGTGTAATTATGAGACTTATGTTGAGGTTCATTTTTAGGCCTATGCTTGTCCAATTGTTACAGCACCATTTTTTGAAAAGGCTATCTTTTCTCCATTGAATTATTACAATTTTGTCAGGAATAATTTGGGCATATATGTTTGGGTCTGTTTCTGGATTTTCTATTTTCTTCTTTGTTCCTCTGCCTTTCTAGAGTAATTGCATCTACACCTACAAAAATCTTGATCAGATTTTGATAGGAATTTCATTAAATCAAAAATGAATTTTGGAAGAATTGATATCTTTACTATGTTGAGTCTTCCAATCCATGAATACAATTTATTTAATCTTTTATTTTTTTATCAGCATTGTTGTAATTTTCAGCATATATGTTCTACACATGTTCTGTTAGATTGATACCTAAGCATTTAATTTACTTTGCAGCAATTGGAAATGATATTTTAAAAAATTTGTTCTACTTTTCTGTTGTTAGTGTATGGAAATGTGGTTGCATTTTGTGTGTTGATCTTGTATGCTTCAAATTTGCTGAACTTAGGAGTTTCTTTTGTTTGTTTAGTTTTATTTTTAGATTCCTTGGGATTTTCTACATATATCATCTGCAAATAGGGACAGTGTTATTTCTTCCTTTCCAATATGAATGCTTATATTACTTTTACTTACCTTATTTTGCTGGCTATAAATTCTAATGCTATTCTGAGTAAGAGTGGGAAGAATGGATATATTTCTTTCCCTTGTTTCTGATCTTAGGGAGAAAGCATTCAGTCTTTCATTATTAAGTATGATGTTAACAGTGGGATTTTTGTAGATGTTCTTTAACAAGGTGATGGTTTTCCCTTTCATTCCATACTTGATGAGAGCTGTTGTCATGAATAAATATTGGATTTTTCTGGATCAATATATGATTATATGAGTTTTCTTCTTTAACGTTTTGATATATCATATTGACAGACTTTTTAATTGAGGTAAAATTGATATATAACATTATGTAAGTTTCAAATGTACAACATTGTAATTCAACATTTGTATGTACTACAATGTGATCACCCCCAAAAGTCTAGTTACCATCTTTTACCATACAACTGACTCCCTTCACCCATTTTGCTCCCCCCCCAATCCCTTCTGGTAACTACCAATCTATTCTCTGTATCTATAAGTTTGTTTTTGTTCATTTGTTGTTGTTTAGATTCCACATATGAGTGAAATCATATGGTATTTGCCTTTCTCTGTCTGACTTATTTCACTTAGATACCCTCAAGTCGATCCATGTTGTCAAAATGGCAAGATGTTCTTTTTTAGTATTTCATTGTGTTTATATACCACATCTGCTATATCCATTCATCCATCAATGGACAGTTAGCCATAGCTTGGCTGTTTTAAATAATGCTGCAATGATTGTAGGGATGCATGCATATTTTTGAATTAATGTCTTTGTATTCTTTGAATGAATACTCAGAAGTGGAATAGTTGGATCATATGGTAGGTCTATTCTTAAGTTTTTGAGAAATCTCCATACTGTTTACTATAGTGACTGTACTAATTTACATTCCCACCAATAGTGTATAGAAGTTCTCTTTTCTCCACATCCTCTCCAACACTTGTTTCTTGTCTTTTTTATAATAGCCTTTTTAACAGGTGTGAGATAATATCTCATTGTAGTGTTGACTTGCACTTTAATATGCCTGTTGGCCATCTGTACATCTTCTTTGGAAAAATGTCTATTCAGATCCTCTGTCCATTTTTTATCAGATTGCTTTTGTTGTTGTTGAGTTCTATGAATTCTTTATATAATTTGGATATTAATCCTTATTGGATATATGATTTGAAAATATCTTCTTCCATTCTGTAGGTTGTCTTTTTGTTTTTATAATGGTTTCCTTTACTTTGCAGAAGCTTTTAAATTTGATTTAGTCCTATTTGTTTTTGCTTTTGTTTCCCTTGCTTTTCAATTCAGATCCTCAAAAACATTGCTAAGACTGATGTAAAGAAGCTTACTGTCTATGTTTTCTTCTAGAAATTTTATGGTTTGGGGTCTTATAGTCAAGTGTTTAATCCATTTGAGTTAATTTTTGTATATGATGTAAGATAGTGGTCTAGTTTCATTATTTTGCATGTGGCTGTCCAGTTTTCCCAGCACTATTTATTGAAGAGATTGTCCTTTCTCCATTGTATATTCTTGACTCCTTTGTCATAAATTAATTGCCCATATATGTGGGGGTTTATTTCTGGGTTTGCTGTTCTGTTCTATTGATCTATGTGTCTCTTTCTATGCCACTACCAACTGTTTTGATTATTATAGCTTCGTAGTATAGAAATCAGGGAGCATGATGCCTCCAGCTTTATTCTTTTTTCTTAAGATTGCTTTGGCTATTGGGGGTATTTTGTGGTTTCCTACAAATTTTAGAATTATTTGTTCCAGTTCTATGAAAAATTCCACTGGAATTTTGATTGGGATTGCACTGAATCTGTAGATTGCTTTAGGTATTAATTTTTATTAACAATATTTATTAATTTTTCTAATCCATGAGCACAGAATATCTTTTCACTTATTTGTGCCTTCTTCAATTTGTTTTGTTGACACTATAACATATGTCCTCACCCCACCCCTTTTGCCTACCTCCACTGAGTCCCCCACTTCACTCTGGCTATTACCACACTGTTGTCTTTGTCTATTGGTTATGCCTATATGCTCTTTTGCTAATTCCTTCACTGTCTTTCATCCAGTCCCCCCTCCCCCATGCCCCCTGGGCTATCAGTCTGTGCCAGGTATCCATGCCTCTGTGGATATGCTGTTGTGAAGCATGTTGGATCCTTCTCCAATGGTGCCTGAATCTGGCCACTTGGTTTGTTGGTTCTGGGCCTCTTGGGAGGGATTCTGGTGCAGGCCAATGTCAGACACTGTCTGTGCCTGGCCCTGGGCAACCTGTTTGAAGCTGTAAGTTATCCACAGTTTGTGTCTGCCTCTTTTGGGCTTGGCCGCACTCTGGAAAGGCCAAGCTGCGCTCCAAGTCTGGCTTTTACAAGCAACAGGCCTGGGGGTGGGTCACCAAACATCCCAAGGCACCCTGGGATCCACCTTCACCTGCCTCTACCTGTTAGATTCAGTCACTGAAAAGGCTCAGTCACTGAAAGAGCCTCTGGTGGAATTGGGTGGATGGGGCTAGTGGATCTCCCATGCTGGGGAGGAGCCATTCAGACTTCAGGGAAAGTGGTGGGCATGATCCCCCACCCCATAGGCACACAACTGAGTCTGTCCTGGATTTTGTCCTGACCTTGGCAGGGCAGAGCTCTTAGTATTCAGGTGGGGCCTCTGGATCCCAGAGTTTGGGTCTGTGGGAATCTTGAAGAGTGTTCCTATCAGATGTCCCATTAAGGGGAAGCACCAGTCAGGTTCAGGGGAAAGTGGGGGAGAATTTGTCTCACCCCAAAGCTAGTCACTGACACCCCCTGAGTCTGTCCAGACTTCTATGCCCTGGCCTATGCTGCTGACTCCTCAGAAGGGCTCAATATCCGCAGGGTGGTGCGAGCAGGATTCCAGAAGGTTGGGTAATTGCTTTCCCTCAGGCTGTTGCCAGCTCAAAGGGGATTGCTCCACCCATGAAAGATGGCAACTGTGGTATTGGAGGATGACTCAGTACAGGGATCCTGGCGGCTGTCTCCTCAGCCTTCTCCCCCACACCTCATCTCAAAACTCAGGCTCTCCTCAGGTGACTAGTCTACTCCACTCCCCCTCCACCGGATCCCATGGTGAGTGACTGCAAACAAAATTTTGTGCATTGGCCCTTTAAGAGGGTGCTTTTTTCTCCATCAGATTCCATCTCTCCTTGGTGGAGAGAAACCCTGCTGCTTTTCACAGCCAGATGTTATGTGGGCACCTCTTCCTGGCTCTGGTGCTCTGGGCTGGGGAGTCCGGCCTGGAGTTTAGGCCCTTCACTTTGCAGGGGGAAACCTCCAACATGGGTGGTGGCTGAGATATCCCTCCAGGCCCTCAGCCACCACCTGTGAAGGCAGGGCCAGCCCTTTTTGCACCTCCTCCCTTCCTACCAGTCTTAATGTGGGTTCTTCTGTAAAAACTTGATTGTAAGTCTCCAGCTGGGCTTTAGTTGGTTATTCAGGATGATTGTTCTTTAATTTAGTTGTATTTCCAGTTTGGTCCTAGGACCAGGTGATTGTAAGATCCACTTATTCTGCCACCATCTTGAAAAGCCTTCTTCAGTTTCTTTTATCAATGTCTTATAGTTTTAGTGTACAGGTTTTTCATCTCCTTGATTCAATTAATTCCTAGGTATTATATTCTTTTTGATATAATCATAAATGGGAATGTTTTCTTTTTCTGCCTGTTTATTATTAGTGTATAAAAACATCACAGAGTTCTGTATATTGATCATATGTCCTGCAGTTTTGCTGAATTCATTTATTATATCTGACAGTATTTTGTTGTAGTCTTTAGGGTTTTCTATGTATATGGCATTATGTTATCTGTAAATAAAGAGTTTTACTTTTTCCTTTCCAATTTGGATGTCTTTTATTGCTTTTCCTTGCCAAATTTCTCTGTCTAGATCTTCTAATATTATGTTGAATAAAAGTGACAAGAGTGGGCATCCTTGTTTTGTTCCTGATTTTAGAGGAGAAGCTTTTAGCATTTCAACATTGAGTATGATGTTAGCTGTGGGTTTCTCATATATGGATTTTATTATGTTGAATTAGGTTCTTTGTATACTCACTTTGTTGAGAATTTTTTTAAATCATAAATGGGTGTTGAAATTTGCAAATTCTTTTTCTGCATCTATTGAGATAATCATATAATTTTTTTAAATCTTCACCCAAGGATATGTTTTTATTGATTTTTTTATTTTTAGGAAGAGAGAAGAAAGGAAAGAGAGAGAAACATCACTGTGAGAGAGAAACATTGATTGGTTGCCTCCTGTATGCACCCCAAATGGCTATCAAACCCAAAACCGAGGTATGTGCCCTGATTGAGAATCGAACCCTCAACGTTTTGGTGTATGGGATGATGCTCCAACCAAATGAGCCCCATGGCCAGGGCACATACCTAGGTTGAGGATTTGATCATAAAATTTTTATCCTTGGTTTTACTGATGAGGTATATATTGTAAATTTATTCGTGGATGTTGAAACATCCTTGCATCCCTGAAGTAAATCCCACTTGATTGTGGTATATGATCCTTTTAATGTATTGTTGAATTCACTTTGCTAATATTTTGTTGAGGTGTGCATCTATGTTCATTAAAGATACTGGCCTCTAAATTTCTTTTTTTTGTGTTGTCCTTGTCTGGCTTTGATATCAGGGTAATGCTAGCCTTGTAAAATGAGTTTGAATGCTTACCTTCTTCTTCAATTTTTTGGAAGAGTTTGAGAAGAATGAGTATTAAATCTTCTTCGAATGTTTGGTAAAATTTGCCAATGAAGCTGTATGGTCTTGGAATTTTGTTTGTTGACTAATTAAACCAGCTTTACGTCACAGAATAAAGCACACCTGTCCATGTTACATAATTTTAAAAATATATTGCCAAATTCTATTTTCTGATGTTTATTAAGGTTTTTAAAATTAAATGTGCCATTAATCATAAGATTTGTAGTCTATATTTTCATACTGTCTTTGTCTGGTTTTTACATCAGGGTTTAATTCTAGTTTTATAAAATGAATTGGGAAATGTTTCCTCCTCTGATTTTCTGGAAGACATTGAGTAGAAGTGATCCTAATTCTTCTTTAAGCATTTGATAGAATTCTCTGGTGAAACTATCTTGGCCTGGGGATTTTGAGAGAATTTTTAATTTACGTGTACAAAGTTGTCTTTTTGATATCTGCAAAGTCTGTAATAGCTCTTGTTTCATTCCTGATATTGGTAATTTGTATTTTCTCTCTCTATTTTTTTTTCCTTTGTGAACTTTGCTAGAGGTTTTTCAACTTCATTAGACTTTTTTAAGAATCAGCTTTTTCCCCATTGATTTTCTCTAATTTTTGGTTTCAATTTCATTGATTTTTGCTCTTGTCTTTACTATTTCCTGCTTTCTGCTTGCTTTGGGTTATTATACTCTTTTTTTCTAGTTTTTGACATGGAAGCTTAGGTTTAAACTTTTTCTTCTTTTCAACTATAGGCATTTAGTGCTTTAAATTTTCCTCTTAACACTGCTTCAGCTGTGTTTCACAAAGTTTGATATGTTGTATTTCATTTTCATTTAGTTAATGTAATTTCTGATTTCTCTGGAGAGTTCCTCTTTGATTCATAGATTACTTAGAGTATGTTGTTTAGTTTCCATTTGTTTTCTATTATTCATTTCTAGTTTGATTTCATTGTGGTCAGAGAATATACTGTGTATGACTTCAATTATTTTAAATTTGTTCAGGTTTGTTTTATAGCCCAGGGTATAGTCTATCTTGATATATGTTCCATAAGCACTTGAAAATAATGTGCATTCTACTAGTGTTGGGTGAAGTATTCTATAAATGTAGATGAGATCTTGCAGGTTGCTGGTAGTGTTGATTTCTTCTATATCTTCACTTATTTTCTGTCTAGTTGTTCTATTAATAATTGTTGAGAGAGGAGTGTTGACATCTTCAAGTGTAACTGTGGAGTTTTCTATTTCTCTTTCCAGTTCCATCAGTTTTGCTTACATATTTTGCAGTTCTGTTGTGTGATGCATATACAGTTAGGATCATTATGTCATCTTAATGGACTGACCCTTTTATCATTTTGCAATGGCCCTCTCTTTCTCTAGAAATTTTCTTTGCTCTGAAACCTGCTTTCTCTATTAATATAGCCATTCCTTCTTTGTTTTGATAAGTAGTTATGTCATATATTTTCACATCCATTTACTTTCAACCTGCCTATATTGTATTATTTTAAGTGAGTTTCTTTTGACAGTATATGGTTGGGTAATGTGTTTTTATCCACTCTGCCAATCTGTCCTTTAATCACCACTTACATTTACTGTAATTAGTGATATATTAGGACTTAAGTCTAACATTTTAATTTGTTTTCCCTTTGTACACTTTGTTTTTTATTTCTATTTTCTTTTTTTCCTGCCTTACCACAGGTTACTTAAACATTTATTAAAATTCCATTTTTATTTATCTCTAGTTTGGGGATATATCTCTTCATATAGATTTTTTAGTGGTTGCTATAGATATTATATTATATATACATAATTTATCTTAGTTATTGGTATTCTTACTTACCAATTTGAGTGAAGTATAAAAAAACTTACATCCCTCTGTCCTCCCTCATTTATAATAAAATTGTCTTCAATTTTTACTCTACATACATTTAGAATCACATCAGATGTTGTTATAATTTTTGTTTCCACTATCAAACATAATTTAGAAAACTCAAGAGGAGAAAGAAGTCTATTGTTTTTACATTTATATATTTCTGTGTTACTTCTTTTCTGATATTCCAGGATTCCTTCTTTTGTCATTTCCTTTCTATTTAGAGAACTTCCTTTAGCTATTCTTTAAGAATGGGTCTACTAGTGATGAATTCTCTTAGGTTTTATTTCATCTGAGCATGTCTTGATTTCCCCTCATTCCTGAATGATATTTTTGTCTGGATATAGGATTCAGGGTTGACAGATGTTTTCCTCCAGTAGTTAAAAAATGTTCTGCCACTTTCTTCTGGCTGCATCGATTTATGATGAGAAATCATGTGTCTTTCAAAGTATTTTTCCTATACAGGTAAGGTATCATTTCTCTCTGCTTTCAAGACTTTTTCTTTGTCTTTAGTTTTCAGACATTTGGCTAAGATGTATCTTGGTTTGAATTTCTTTGGGTTTATCTTATTGGAGTTTGCTGAGCTTCTTGATTGCAGGTTTGTCTTTTGCCAAATTTGGGGAAGTTTTCAAACATTATTTTTTTATATATATATTTTTTCTCTTCAGCCCTGCTCTCTTTCTTCTCTCCTTCTGGAACTCTGATGCCATTAACGTTACACTGTTCATTACAGTCCAACAGGTCCCTGAGGCTCTTTTTACTTTTTTAGTTTATTTTTTCTGTTGTTCATATTGGGTAATTTTCACTGTTCTGTATTTGAGTTCACTGATTCTTTTGTCCCCTCCATTCCCCTGTTGAAGCTGTTCACTGAGGGTTTTTATTTTTATTTTTAGTATTGTAGTTTAAGTTCTAAAATTCTTATTTGGTTCTTCTTTATAGTTTCTATTTCTTTGTCAAAACTTGCTATTTCTTTGATGAGAACTTATATACATTTTTTCATTTGGTTCATGCGGGTCTGTAATTGCTCATTGAAACATTTTATGATAACATTCCTGTTATCTTGATGCTGGTATCCATTATCTTTTCTCATTCAGAGATCTTCTTGATTCTTAATATGATAAGTGATTTTTGATGGAATCTACACATTTTTAGTATTATCCTACGAGACTTTGGATCATATTTAAAATTTGTTTTAGGTGGCTCCCTCTGACACCATTCTGGCAGTGGAAAGTAGTTGCTACCTCATTACTACCACCTGGAGATAGAAGTCCAGGTTCCTACTTGGCATTTATTGTTAACCAAGGAGGAAAGCTCCTTTTTTTCTGAGCCTCCACTGATACCTCCCTTTCTGGGAGGGCTAGGGTGCCTCCTTGCTTCTCCCCATGTGGCCTCTTCTGACACCACAGAAAAGGGAGAGGCCTCCTTACTGCTGAGCAGTGGTAGAAGTTCTGGCTCTCCATTAGGCCTCCTCTGAAATCACCTCAATAGGGAGAGAAAATAACTCCTTGTTATTCCCAGCTGGGCATACATGCCCATTCTCCCAGCTTGGATGAAAGTCCTGTCTCTATATTCAGCTTTTTCTACTACCGCCTTGGCCGTGGTGATGTCAGAAAAGACCTTCTTATATCCTAGCTGGAATGGAAGTGTAAGCTCCCCACTCAGCCTTGTTGACATGAATGGGGTTGGGGCTACATTGTTTTCTGTAATATTTGGCTGGAATAGATCAGTTATTTTCTAGGTTTTCTGTCTTGCTAGGCCACTCCTTTCCTGGTTCTCTGGATAGGGAGAGCAAGCTTTTGTTGGGACTTATTTTGTCTGTGCCCATTAGTATTTCCAGGTTGTTGCTTCTCACCTCCAGACCTGGGCTATATAAGGCAAAAAAGAATACCTAGGGAACTTATCACTGTGTTATTCCTTCAAACTCAAGGTTCCTAGCCAGTTTGCCTTTTTAATATAATAGAAGTCTTCTTTGTTACATTAAGACTTTTCTAATTGGATTGTTTGTTTTATATTCTTGAGTTTTAAAAATGTTCTTATGTATCCTAGATACTAGTCCTTTATCAGATATGTGTTTTGCAAATATTTTCTCCTAATAAGTTATACCAGAAGAAACAAGCAGAAGTCTCAATAATATATATATATATATATATATATATATATATATATATATATATATATATATATATTTAAAATATATCTTTATTGATTTCCGAGAGAGGAGAGGAGAGAGGGAAAGAGAGATAGAAACATCAGTGATGAGAGAGTCATTGATTAGCTGCTTCCTGCACGCCCCCGACTGGGGATCGAGCCCACAACCCGGTCATGTGTCCTGACCAGGAATCAAACCCTGATCAACTGGATCCTAGGTCGACACTCAACCACTGAGCCATGCCCGTCCAGGCTCAATAATATTTTAACCCATCATCCTGAGATTTATAAGCCTTATCTCCCCATGTCTTAAATAAATTGAAAATTAAATATATTATGTATGGTGCCAGGTGGGTACTAGACTTATTGGGGGGAACACTTCATAAATTATATAAATGTATAACTACTATGCTGAACACGTGAAACTAATACAAAATAATATTACATGTCAACTGTAATTGAAAAATAAAAGTCTAAATTGAATAATTTTTAATTAAAAATCAAATGTCTTGCAAAAAATTGAATGTAGACACAGACCTTACATCCTTCACAAAAATTAACTCAAAATGGATCATAGTCCTAAATACAAAATGAAAACCATAAAACTAGAAGATAACAAGCAAAATCCCAGATGACCTTGAGTGTGGTCACCTTGACTTTATAGATAAAACACCAAATGCACAATCCATGAAAAAAGCTGATTGATAAGCTGAAATTTATTAAAATTAAAAACTTCTGCTGTGTGAAAGACAATGTCAAGAGAATGAGAAGACAAGCCATAGAATAGGAGAAAATATTTGCAAAAGATACATCTGATATAGGACAGTTATCCAAAATATGCAAAGTACTCTTAAAACAGACCCATAAAAAATGAACAACCCAATTAAAAAATGGGCCAAAGACCTGAACAGACAACTCAACAAAGAAGATAGACAGATGGTAAATAAACATATGAAGAGATGCTCTATGTCATATCTCATCAGGGAAATGCAAATTAAAACAACAATGAAATATAACTACACACCTATTAGAATAGCAAAAATCTGGAACACAGATAATACCAAATGCTGGTGAGGATGTGGAGCAACAGGAATTCTCATTCATTGCTGGTGGGAATGCAAAATGGTACAGCTACTTTGCAAGAGAGTTTGGCAATTTCTCACAAAACTAAATATGATCCAGTAACTGAGCTCCTTGGTATTTACTCCCAAAAACTTGAAAACTCACACAAATGCATGCATATGATGTTTATGGTAGTTTTATTCAAATTTCCAAAACTTGGAAGCAACCAAGACGTCCTTCAGTGGATGCATGGATAAATAAACTGTGGTACATCCAGACAATGGAATTTTATTTAGTGCTAAATGAATAAAAGTGAGCTGTCCAGCCATAAAAATTCATAGAGGAACCTTAAATACACCTAACTAAGGGAAAGACTGATTTGAAAAGGCTACATATTATATAATTCCACATATACAACTTTCTACAAAAGGCAAAACTATGGACACAGTAAAAGAGTCAATGGTTGCCAGGGGTTGGGGGTTGATAAAGGAATGAATAGACAGAGCGCAGAGGATTTTTATGGCAGTGAAAGTATACTACTGTATGATACTTTAATAGTGGATGCATGTCGTTATATATTTGTCCAAACCCGTAAAATGTACAAACACCAAGAGTAAACCCTGATGTAAATTATAGACTTTGGTGATTATGATGTGTCAGTGCAGGTTCATCAATTGTATCAAATGTACCACTTTGATGGCAGATGTTGATAACGGGGGAGATGATGTGTGCAGAGCAGATGAGAAATCTTTGTATCTTCTTCTTAATTTTGCTGTGAACCTAAAACTACATTAAAATAAAATGTCTTTTAAAAAATCTAGTGTCTTTATTAAAACAATTAAACTAAACAAATCTTAAGCACCGTAAGTGTTTCTTTTAGCTGATGAAAGAAACATAAATCTTGAAGATGTTCAGTATGTCTCACCAGTCCTTATTATTTAATAGCTTCTTCAAACTCTAGTTTTAAACTTGGGTTCTGATGAGTATATGAACCCTGGATCTTAGTGCAAGTGTCAAGATCCCTTCTGGGGATTTGTCTCTGAACTGCCAGCTTTCTGGACTTCAGGCCAGTTTCTATTTTGAGTGAAAGCTCCAATTTAGCAAGAGGGTATTGATTGCTTTCCAGCTAATCATAGGTAAAGCATTGGTTGGCTGTTTTGGCATCCTTGTTTAGCTAAAAATGATTATGTCTCTGGCTCCTAGTGCAAAGATATAATCTTCATTTTTTCCTGTGATGAGGATACAGACTATCCTTCAATTTTGTTAAGTATAAAGTTAATGTATGCCTTTGAATAGTCTTTGAGAAGTTATACTGGGTAGGTTTTCATCTAGAGGAAAGAGGAGAACATCACCTGCCCTTGTCTTTCTCTCAGTCATAAAATTTGTTTGATTTAAATTTACACGAATTGAAAGTTACTTACCTGAGGTTGTCTCTCTTTGCACTTTAGGAATAGATTTCTTGAAGTATCAGGGGCTCTTCCAACAGAATGGAATGTTTTGAACAAAAATTAAAAACTAGTTTTGGTGCATGAATTTTATATGAAATTAGGAAATTTTTCTATTGGGAGAAGCTTTGGGTTTAATAAAGGAAAGTTTAAGGGTGAGTGGAAGAGGGCACTCATGAAGTGATGGGAGTATGGCTGATCTCTTATATGTAATACAGAATCACTATTATGATGAGTCCCCCATAGTAAGAGAGTTGCTAGAAGCCCCCTTTCAGGCCATAATCAATAGAATTTCTTCCCTTCCCATTGTTCATCAGGGTAAACACTGGCAATGTCCATTGGTTTGCCACAGCTGGACAGGGAAAGTAGTTCTGTGTTGCCTGTATGTTATATCCCAGGATTTGAGTAGCTTGCTTGGCCTGAAACCTCATGTGATCATGAGAATACAATAGTGATAGCGCCTTACATCCATTGATTTCTCACCACAGTTCTACAAAGTATGTATTATGTGAGGCAACCAAGATTCAGAATGAACATTTCAGTTGTCTAAAGCCACATAGCTAAAAAGTGCCAGGGCTGGGACTCAGATTCAGTCTCTCTGTGTGACTCCAGAACCCATCTCTTTTCCCTGTATTAGCATTACTGAGTTTGGGGGAATTCCAGTTATAGGGACTATGATAGTTCTACAGCTCACTGAGGTAGTGCTATATCAGCACTTTGCCTAGTATAGTCGATTTGAGAATGTTAAGACTAGTAAGGGATAAACTAAGTTTTCCTTAGGGTTTTAAATTTAGGCTGAAGGGTTCTTCCAAGGTACCTTCCCACCTAAGTGTGAAGAGGTTAGCCAGAACCATGATTACCTTCAGATTTAATAGACACTCTGTAAACGGTGGTTATGCCTCTATCCCAGCACTTACTGTGGGTCAGGTAGAGTGCTAGCAATTCTCAAGTGCGTCATGTTATTTAATCTTCACAGTTCTCTTATGAGGTATAGGGATGAATATATCCCCATATTACAGATGGGAAGATTGAAGTACAAAGAAATGAAGTAACTGACATGTCCACTTTTTAGCCAAGTCTGTCTGACTCCATATGTAGTTTTCTCTCTATAACACCTCAGTTGGTTCCTATCTACCTGCCTTCTTACTTTGCTTCTGTCTTAGTAATGTTTTCAGAGGCTTTAAATTGAATATTTTAGGTGAGATCTAAAGAAATCCTTGTGTGACTTTAAAAATCCTTAGGCTATGCATGCTTTCTCCTTTGCCCACCCCTATGAATATTATCCTCAGCAGTAACCTTCCACCCCAGTGAAGTCTAGAGCAACAGAAAGTGTAAATTGGTCTGGGAGGATAGTTGAATCTTTCTCAGTCATCCAGGCTTTAGCTTTGCCTTGACTTTGGATGCTTGCTAGTCTAGACAGAAAAATATACCGAGTTAATCGGCTTCTAGTTGGGGTGAGAATTAAGGTGCTAGGTGTGGGTCTGTTTGCAACTGAACTGGAGGTTATTGGCTTCTTACATGAAGACATCCAATAGCTATCTGTTGAGTAAAGGCATTTTCTTTTCTGACTTGAAGCTGGGCCAGTCTCAGAGGGAAAGTGTTGTTATTTGTATTCTGCATTCCTCCTGTTTCTTTGGGTGTGCTATGTTTAATAAAACATGCATTAGGAGATACTAAAAAAAGAGATTTTAATCTAGTCTTTTTCTCCCAATAGGTTTAAATTGCCCCTAAAGTATATGTGTGTGAGTGTTTTAGACCAAGTATCACTGAAGAAGTTGACATCTCATTATGTGCAGGTTATTGCATTTGTGGAACAAAATCTCCCTTAAGTGATATACCTGCTATGTGTCATAAAAAATTAATTCACTTTATGTGTGCATGTTTTCATTTCAGGCATCTTTAATAGGGAAATATATTCTGGTAGATTAGTTTACATTGTTTCTAAATAATAAATTATAAACACAAATAAAACATTTAAAATGTGCTTATTTGAGAGTTGATTATATGTTGATTAACCTTATATGCTTTTGCCATAATTCTTACTATTGTCATTTTCCCTTGCTGTCAAACAATTCATTTTTGGAATATAAGGTGCATAATTATGAATGTTAATATAGCACCCTGCTGCATCTCATCTCCCTTTGCATTATGGCACAAGTTTACTTTGGAAACACAAATGTACTTTCATTATTCATAGTAACTGTAATTAGACATTAAACTTGAGATATAAGTATATTTATATTTACCTATTTTGTTTATTAGAATTTTCTTACATTGACTATAGAAAATAATGTTTACAATTCAACTGAGAACTATGGGACCCTGTTTAAAAAAGTGAAAGGAATCTGTGTTATGGAGGATAGAGCAATGGAGTTGATGGTTTTAACTGCAGGCTCTGAGTCCTCAGTGGAAATAGTAGAAATACTACTGGGCAAGTCATTAACCTTCTCATAGCGTTGTCACTATGGGTAATTCAGGTCAATAATGTCCACTTGATGGGGATGTGGTAAGGATTAAATAGATGTTTCATGAGAAAGTGCCCAGAAGCCAGTGAATATGCACTGTTTTTAATATGACATTTGAAAGTTAAAAAGGAAGTAGACACTTTCTAAATATTAATTTACCAAACATATATTTATATAGCAAGTTTTCATGATATAATTTCATTGATTTAATAAATATTTTTGAGTTTGAGTGCTTAGCATGCACATAGTGGTATGTTAAACAATGTGATAGGGATCACAGCAGGGCAAGAGTGTGCTCTAGCCTTGAACTCTAGTGGAAGATCATATGGCATGTGTTGGTGAAATGGTTGAGCAAGGAAGTAGATGAATGTCCAAATGAGTGATACCAGCAGTAAGTGATCTTGACAAGTGGAAGAAGAATATTACAAGTAGTTTGCAAAAAGAGGAGTGGGAGTTTGACCAGTTCCCAAACAGCGTGTGGAAAGGCATAAAGACAGGATGGAGAGAAATGTAGGTTTGAGAAATATTAAGGAGTCCCATCCAACTTAAGACTTATGTAGGGGATCAGTGAGAGGTAAATTTGAACAATCTATAGAAGGCTCAGAAAAGCAAACTTTATTTAGTAGGCAATAAGGGAGGCATTGCATAATTATGAGTAGGTAAATGAGAATGAAATTGATGTTTGTGGAAAATTGGTATGAGTTGGGTAGGATGTAGGGAGGCCATGTGACATGGCTGCTTATGTAGAATAAGGACAGTAGGACTAGAAAAGATAAGTTAATGGGTGAGATGTTTCATATAAAGGCTGAAGAGGAGGAGTTAAACAATGGTTACAAGGTTTGAGCCAGTCAAACCTTTAAGTATTTAAAACAAACAGACAAACAGGACAAAACAAAAAGATAAATTAAGGGGGTGTAGGTTTTGTGTCAATGTTTGTTTTTTGTTTTGTTTTATCTTTAGTTTGAGGTGATTGATGGAATATGCAGAGATTCAACAGGCAGTTGTGGAATGTAGATAGAATTGGTGTGGTGTTTAGGTGACAGATCAGGACCAGAGATTGTTCTAGACCTATAAATTGCTATTCCTAATCTAAACTAATTTAAAGGCCACATAAGTATCACTTCATCCTAAAAACATCATCTGCCCTTAACTTTCATCCTCCTCCAACTACCAATCTTTTTTCTTTCACAGCCAGGCTTCTTAAGCTTGTAAAAAGTATTCTTATATTCATTGTCTCCATTTTCTCATCTCCCATTTCCTCACTGCAGCCTGGCTTCTGCCTGTACCACGACTCTTCTCTGTATAGTTCCAAGATGAATTAGTGTCCTCCAGATTGAAAAAAAAAATCAAGGAGCAACTTTCGTTATCCTTTTCCAGTGGGCCATTTTTCAATAGCAGTTTTTCAGCAGTGTAGTACAGTGGAAGGAACATAGATAGCCCTTGTTATATAACAGAACTAGTGTCAAATCACATATCCACTGGCTGACTTTTTTCAACTTACTTAATCATAACTTCCTCTGTAAGATGGGGATAATGATATGAGTAAATGAGGCGATATGTATAAAACCCTTTGGAAATAGTACTTGGTTGAGCACTGCTTTCTGGAAATTTCTTCCCTTTGACTAATTATCAAACACATCTTTCTCATTGTTTTCTTCCAACTATTTATTTTCAGCTCTTTTTCTTTAATTTGTCTCTTAACCACTGGTATACCCTAAAACAGTAGTCTTCAAACTTGAGCGTGCATTAGAATCCCCTGGAGAGTTTCTGACCAAGAAGTTGTCAGGTAATGCTGGTACTACTGGTCTGAGGACTGAACTTTGAGAACCATTACCTAGAGTTCTGTCTTAAACCTTTCTTATTCTATGAACTTTTCTTGAGAGGCTTCAGGAATCTGATGACTCCCAGATATCTATATCGAGAGAAGATCACACTCCTAGATTTCAGATTATCATTTTCAATTTCAGGTTACACTTCTCCACCAAGTTTTTTCCCAGACACATCATAATCCAACATGCCCAAGCTGATTCTAAAGTACATGTGGAAACATAAATCTGTAAGATGAGTCAGGAAAGATCTGAAAAAGAAGAGTAATAATGGAGAAAGGACTAGTCCTGTTGAAACATATTATAAAAATACACTAATTAAAAAATTTGGTACTAGCAAATGAGCACACAAATCAATAGACCATAACTGAGACTAGAAATTGATCCAAAAACATAGTTTAGTACATTATTTTTAATATACGATGGTATCTTGAAGTATTAAAGGTCTTTCTAAACAATACACAAAGGAAACCATAATGTTAAACTTGACTACACAAAGTTCAAAATTTACAGCACCACAAAAAGACATAAACAAAATCCAAAGACAAAAAACTGGGAAGAAGGGTTTGCATCTGATGTGGGAAAGAACTGGTTATTTTAATATATAAAGAGCTCTTGACATTGAAAATCACTAAGGAAAATACCAACAAACCATTATAAAAGAGGAAAAAATGAACCCAAACAGGCAGTCTGACAAAAAAGAAAGTTGGTTTTAAAAAATAAATGAAATGATGCTCAACAGCACAAGTAATTAAAGAAATATAAATTAATTTGAGCAACTCTCACCTTAAGCTACAACTTTCACTTATCAGAATGGCAAAAACCAGATCATTTAATATACACATTTTTGGCAAGCATGTAGAGAAATGCATACCTTTACCTTGCTATATACCTTGCTACTCAAAATATGATCCTGCCCGGCTGACTCAGTCTTTGAGCATCGACCTATGATCCAGGAGATCGCTGTTCGATTCCCAGTCAGGGCACATGCCAGGTTGCGGGCTTGATCCCCAGTCGGGGGATGTGCAGGAGGCAGCCAAGCAATGACTCATCATTGATGTTTCTATCTCTCTCTCTCCCTCTCCCTTCCTCTCTCTGACATCAATAAATATATATATATTTTAAAATGTGATCCTAAGACCAGCAGTATCTGTATCAACCAAGAGCTTACTAGAAATGCAGCCCCATCCCAGACCTACTGAATCAGAATCTGCATTTTAATGAGATCTCCAGGTAATTTGTTTGCACATGAAAGTTTGAAAAGTACTGCTGTAATATATTGTTGGTAGAAGTGCAAATTAGCATAACCTCTTTGGATTTCAGGAGACTTTACAACAATTAAACATTTGCATACTCTTTGAACCGGAATTCCACTTGTAGGAATTTATCTAACATATATAATCACATATTATGTAAAGATATACAAAGATATTCATTGCAGTAATATTTGATTTAGCAAAAAATTAGGCACAATCTCAGTGTTCATTAATTGGGTAAAGGGTAAATAAACTATGAAAAAATTCAGACAATGCAAAACTGTGCAGTTATTAAAAATTGGTGGAAAAGTACCTGCAGATATGAACTTATCTTCCAGATGTATATTTTAAAAAATACATCTGGAAGATAAGTTCCCAGGTATGTGCCCTGACCAGGAATCGAACCTCTATCTCCTGCATCCTAGGTCGTTGAGCCATGCCCAGGCAGGCCTTCCAGATGTATTGTTAAGCACAAACAGCAAGATTCTGAATGGTATTCTAGTGTGTTTTTTTGTTTTATTACCATAACTCCCATTTTATAGGTAATGTGAGGCAGAGATATTAAATAACTAGCTCAAGGCCACACAGCTAGCAATGGAGGATTCAGATACAGTCTGGTTTCCAGGGTTTATTCTCTTAACACTATGCCATACTACTGTTCAGGGATAAACAAGAAACTTTTAACTATGTTTTCTACTGGAGTGTGGAGGACTCTCTTTCATTGTCTGCACCTTTGTACTGTATGAATTGTTTGCCTTCTGCAAGTATTGCTTTAAAAAAATAAGAAATACTTAAAAAACAACTTGTCCAAAATTGGAATAATTCCTCTCTACTCTTCTGCTCGAGTTGGTGACAGGCCGAATCATTTATTGAAGTGAGAAATCTGGCAGACAGCCTGGATTTCCTCCTCTTCTTTACCCCTGATACCTGTCCAATCAGGCACCAAGATTTGTTGGTTCTACCTCCTAGACGATATAGTTCTCAAATCTGCCTCCTCACTCTATCCCCGAATTATGGATCACTTGGATTATAACATTTATTTCCTAACTGACCTACCTGCTTCTTTTCTCCCTATACAATTCTACTAGATATGTCTTTACAAAATGCAAATCTGGTTCTGCCACTCTCTTGCTTAAAATCCTTTACTGGGTCCCCAGTGCCTGTGGGAAAAGTCCAAACTAATTAACAACCTCCATCTTTTGTATTCTAGCCCAGCCTGCTCCTCTAGCTTTATCTCCCACCACCCCTCTTCATATATTCTACCCTCAGGATACCAATTTTTCCTTACATTTCCAAAATTTTAACATGCTATTCCTTCTACAGGAATACTTGCATCATTTCCTATACTTCGTTAAAGACCAGACCTTAAGCATGACCTCCTTTATGTAGATTTCTCTGGCTGCAAGCTATGAGACATTATGCATTCTGTTTCATGGTCTCTCAGTGTACACAGCAAATGTCTCCATTATCAAAGCACTCCTGCCTGAATGCTGGGCATTCACACTAATTGTGGACCCCAACAAGGATGCAGTATCCCACAGCCTGCTTCTCTAGCTCTCCCCCATGGCTAGTTCTGGGTTTTTTCCCAGTTCTACCATAGGCCCCCAGAACTATTCTTGGTCACCTAGAACATCTGGGAGGCTTTCCCTTTTATTTTCAATTTTAGATTCATCATCCCTGCCTCCCCATCCTTCTATCTCTACCTTTAGGCAAGGCAGGTTAGAATAGTGGTTAAGAACACAGGGTGCCTGGGTTTGAATGCCATCTCTGTGACTTTTTAGTTCTGTGATCCTGGGCAAGTTGCTTTTGATCTGTTTCCCAAAATGGACAGATTGAAAGTTTCTTGGGGGCAAGAATCATAGTGCAGACTTTTTAAGCTCCTTTGTGTGTACTAGACACAGGGTTTATTCCTATCACTCTTAAAATTAAATCCAGAGTCCTTATAATAAGCAACTCATCTAGCCCCTGGCTTCTTCTCCAACTTTATTTCCTATCCTTTTTCTTGCTTATTCCACTGTAGCCACATTGGCTTTCATGCTGTTCTTGGACCATGGCAAGATGATTCTGTCTCAGACCATCACCCTTACTAATGCCTTTGCCTAGAACATTTTTCCTTCAAATATTCACCTGGCTCCTTCCCTGACTTCATTTAGGTAACTGCTCAAATATCACCTCCTAACATAGGTTTTTCCTAACCACACTCTCTAAAAGAGCATTGGTCCAACACACTCCTGTCAGTCAGCCTACACTTTACCCTGCTTTCTCTGTCTTCACTGCACTTGTTACTATCTGACATATATTTATTGAGTTGAGCCTCATGAGAACTGAGGTCTTGTCTGTTTTGTTTATTGCTTTGCCCCAGCACTTTGAACAGTGCTTGCTTTACTCTCAATAACTAACAAATGAATCAATCTCAATCTTTCAGTTACTAAATAAATGAATGAATTCAGTACTAGTACCTGTTGTAGAAGGGTATATGTAATAAATTCTGTTTACTCCTAGAATTTTGAATACTTCATAATTTTCATTCCATGGTTCTATCTTTCAGCTTTAAGTTTATATACATGTATGGATTTTGTTTCAATTTTACAAACATTACCTTGACAAAATTTAAAATCCAATTTAAGTCAAATCCAAGTTTCAAAAAAATAGCTGATTTGTTTGTTCCCCATCCCAAGGGAAAGAATGTGTATGATTGAGTGTGTGTGTGTGTGTGTGTGTGTGTGTGTGAGAGAGAGAGAGAGAGAGAGAGAGAGAGAGAGAGAGAGAGAATGAAGATAGTTACCTGCAGTGAGGCAATTGGGTAGGGTGTGGGTTGGGGAGGTGGGTGTAGGGTAGTCCATGTTCCCCAGAAGGAAAATAATTTAATTTCAATTCTGCATTTTTTCTAAATTATTTCAAAATCCTTTAAAAAACCCAACTGAAAACCAAAGAAATGAAAAGCTTTATGAACTAGAGGTTTGTAAATATAAACACATCAGAGCAGGGAATTTCTCAGGAGCTCATGCAGAACAATGTGAAAACGTACGAAGAGAACATCCAAAAGGGAGGTAGCTATATGGCAGCTTCTTGCCAGCTCACATCTTCCCCCAACAAGGGAAGCTGTGACCTGGGAATTACCCTCTTGGTTCTGGGACCTTCCTCACTATGAAGGAGTATGTTCCTGCCCAGCTTCCCTCTATTATGTACAAAGCCACTGACAGTTGAAGAGAGGCTTCCAGTCTGCCTTAGAAGGCAAGACCCCACATAAGTCAAAGTAGCAGCCAGTAGTTTAAAAAAAAAAAAAAAATTAAAAAAAAATTTAAATGTATGGCAGCATTCTTTAGAATGATGGGTCTCAAACTTGAGCACACATCAGAATCACTTAGAGGGCTTGTTAAAATTCAGATCGCTGGGTCCCACTCCCAGAGTTTCTGATTCACGGGAATTTAGAAGCAAAGAAATTTAGTTCAAGCCTTGTGCGATTTACTTCACTCCTCTGAGCCTGAGTTTCTTCTTTTCTAAAGTAGAGTTTATAAGGCTATAGTAAGGATTAAATGGAATGGTGTCAGTGAAAGTTTTTTATGAAGTGTAAACATGGTATACAAACATTAGCAGTTAGATGGCTTCACAAATTGTACTTGCTGCCACCCCCGCCCTCCAACTTGGGCTTTGTCCCCTCTCCACCCAACTTGTCCCAACCAAGTCCATCAGGCACCCGGAAAGAAACTACAGCCAAGAAGACCCTGAGTAGCAATATATATATATGTATATATATATTTTCAATTCAATGGGCACAGCCTTGATAGTGACTTTGATTTGACCTCCCTTTTCCTCTGCCTGTCTCCCCTAAACTTGCTCCTTGTTTTTCCAGCCCTGACAGCCTCTCACAGCAAAGAAGAGCTCCCAGTGCTAATATTGAGGTAAAAAGTGTCAGATGAAGTTGTTTTAAAAGATTAGTAGCCTGGCCGGGCGTGGCTCAGCGGTTGAGCGTTGACCTAGGATCCAGGCAATCGGGGTTTGATTCCCTGTCAGGGCACATGCCCGGGTTGCGGGCTCGATCAATGACTCTCTCATCATTGATGTTTCTATCTCTCTCTCTCCTTTCCTCTCTCTGAAATCAATAAAGATATAAAACAAAATTAGTAGAATAAACAGAGGAATCCACTGCTAAACAGGAAAGCATTTATTGGGGAAAACATTTTGCTAGGTTAGTGGGCTCTTGGCTGATTTCCTTAAGGGTAAACTCTACATGTTTGAAATAGTTAAGTGAAAGTACAGGTATAATTACAGATTCTTAATTTAGGAATGTGTCAGACAGTTCTAACAGACAGTTGCCAGGGTACATGATATGTATATGTAGAATGGTGTCCTTTTTCTTTGGAAACCTTTTCTTATTCAAAAGTAATACATGTGTAGTGTAGAAAATTTCATATTTTTAAATAAGTGTAAAAAAATTAAACTGACCCTTAATTCTGCCACACAGAAATAAATACCTACTGGTAAGGTAGTACATTTTCGTGTTTGTTTGTTTTTTAATTTGAAATGGGTGCCTTTATTGCATGCAGATTATACTTCAACAAAGGTGATTTTTTTTTTAAGTAGCTAATATCTAAGTGCATGTACACTGGACTGTTTTCTACTACAATATTATTCATTATGAAACACCAATTGCATGTATAATCACAAATGGCAGCATGTTTTTTTGGGGGGGGATCATAATTTGTAATTTTCATTGCTAAAATCATTGTTAGAAGTTTTTATGTTTGATTTAGAATATGGCTTTACCTCTGGCCCTATAATTTATATCCCTTTGGCAAATCAGTTAACTTCTCTAGGCCTTAATTGCCTTCTTTGAGGAATTAGAGGCTGGGAAATATTCAGATTTAATCAAAAGTTATTTACCATCTTCTCTGAACCAGGCACTGTGCTAGGTGGCCTCACATACCTCATCTACTTCAACTAGTGCTCTTACATGTCCCTCCACACTAAAATAATAAAGTTTTAGGATTTTGGACTTTTCATTTTCAGAGATTTGTCTCAATCCCAAAATGTTAGTTTGTATTCTATTACCTAGGATTTTGGACTTTTCATTTGGGATTTGTCTCAATCCCAAAATGTTAGTTTGTATTCTATTACCTAGAGAATAGGTAAAGAACCTCTGAACTTTATCAGGAAGTTCAAATCTGACTGAGTGTGCCTAAATGAACTTTTATGCTCTCCCCTTTCAAGTTCACCTGGGTAATTTGAGTGGATATATGTTTAATTTTTCGGGTCAGATTCCAATAAGTTTCAAATACCTGAGCCATAGAATTGTCCTGCTGACAGAATTCCACTCTTGATGTGTTCAACTGCAGGGTCTCGGGCAAGAGGAGGAGCCAACTCAGCAAGCCCAGGGCATGGCAGAGCTGCTTCCTGATGTGCTTAAGTGCTGCCATAGAGAAGGGAAGTTAACTATGTGATTTTTAAAATCACAAATATAACTTGATTGTCCTCCCAAGGGTTTCTTCCAGAGAGAGGGAGTTTGAGCAGAATCTCTGGGAAGAGAAGTATTTACAATAAAAAAAATGGTCTATTGGGGACAGTGCGGGTAACACAGTGCAATGACACTCAGAGGTACAAGGAGATGGTGATTAGTAATGTGAGCTTTTGTTACCTCTGGACACTAGAACTGGTCAGGTTTCTCTTTTTATATTTATGTGTGATGTTCCTGTCTCTTTCAGTCTGTCTTTTTCTTGCCAGAGGCCTCGGTGTACCCTACGGATCTGTTTTTCCCTTTTGCACTGACTTTCTCCATCAGTTTCTTATTTTCTGTTATTGTTTGTCCTATTTTACATTAGAGTAGTAGTGTCAGCTCATTTAGAAAATGAGAAAATAGAGATAAGCAGAAGTAAAAACCATAGTCACAAAAATTAGCAACCCATCTATAAATCCACCACCTACCTATTATTAACAATATAGTTAAGATTTTATTATAGAACTGTGTTGGCTTTTTTTTGCATGTGTGTGTGTATATTTGTGTGTGTATATATGGAAACAAATGACAGTGGAGTTGACAGATAATTTAAGAAATAAAAAGAGAACTAACAAAAAAAAGAAAGAAAATTTCCAAAGAGAATTCTTAGAGAGATTTGAAAAGATATTAAACCATAAAATAATAATGAAAGTTGTAAATAAGCTACAATAAGAGGACAAAACCTCTGGGAAATTTAAAATATGATTGACAAAACAAATAACTTAATACAAGATTTGGAAGATAAAATTGAAAAAGTTAAAAGGCAGAAATGAAGATATGAGAAGAAATAGAAGTCACCCAGAATGTCTATCGTCTATGAATGGGAATTTTAGAAAGAGAGAAGACAGAAAAGTAGAGGGTGAGCAATTATAAGAATCATTCACTCATTCATTAATTCACTCATTCAGGCATTCCTACTATGTGTGTACTTAGCCATGTTCTAGGTCAGTGAGTTTCAATCGGTGTGCTGTAAGAATTTTTAAAACAAGCAGTACCTGCCCATTTAGTCAAAGGAACTGACCTCTTTTCCCTTAGATGGTCAAATAAAAAAATGACAACAGCCAACACAACAATAGCTGTCCAGTGTGAATGAATCAGAATTATACCTATTTTTTTGTCAGATTGGCAAAAAATATATTTTTGTGTGTGCTACAGAATTTTAGAAATTAGTTTATATGTGCCTTGAGATGAAAAAGTTTGAAAATTGCTGTTCTAGGTATTTGAAACTAAGTCAAAATCCCTGCCCTCATTAAGCTTGTATAGTATTAATGGAGGCAGAGGGTGAAGGGAGGGAAAAGCAAACAGAAATCATTGAAAGGCATATCCAGGTAGTGACTTGTGCTGTGGAAAGAAATGAAGCAGGTGAGGAGGACAAGAGAGCTGGAGGCGAGGTAGAAGGGTTATTGTTTTATCAAGAATCATCATGGAAGTCCTCATTGATAAGGTGACATTTGAATCGAAGAGCAGAAACAGTAAGGCCTGCAGATATCTGGGGAAAGGGTTTTGGATGGAGGAATCAGCGAATATCAAAGCTCTGACGGAGCCTGTGATATTCAAGGAATAAGAGTGTGAGCTGGGGTGGAATGAGCTGGAGGGTGGGGCCGAATTATAAGAGATAAGGAATGAGGAGTGAGACCTTGTAAGACCTTGTAGCCATGGTATGGGTTTACTCTGATGTTTAATCTGAGGGAAATGAGGAACTATCCTACAGGCTTGAGTGCAGTGGGGTTTTTTTTGGGGGGGGGTATTTTTAAATTTATTTTTATTTTTGTTTTTGTTTAAAATATTACAGATGTCCCTTTTTCTCCCCAATGACCCATTCCACCCCGTCCCATCCCCCTCCCCAGTCCCTCTCCCCACCATTGTCGGTGTCCTTGGGTTGTGCATATATGCATATAAATTCTTTGGTTACTCTCTCCCCCTCCACCCACCTGCCCTCCTCCATCCCTCTGACATTCATCAGCCTGATCTATGCTTCCATGTCATTGAATCTATTCTGTTCATCAGTTTATTAAGTTCTTTAGAGTCCACGTATAAGTGAGATCATGTGATATTTGTCTTTCTCTGCCTGGCTTATTTCACTTAGCATAATATTCTCCAGGTCCATCTATACTGTCCCAAAGGGTACAAGATTATTCTTCTTTACAGCTGCATAGTATTCCATGGTGTAAATGTCCCACAGCTTTTTTATCCACTCATCTACTGATGGGCACTTGGGCTGTTTCCAGATCTTAGCTATTGTAAACTGTGCTGCTATGAACATCGGGGTAGATATATTCTTTCTGATGAATGTTTCAGGATTCTTAGGATACATTCCTAGGAATGGAATCACTGGGTCAAACGGCAGCTCCATTTTTAATTTTTTGAGGAACCTCCATACTGTTTTCCATAGTGGTTGCACCAGTCTGCATTCCCACCAGCAATGTACTAGGGTTCCCCTTTCTCCACATCCTCGCCAGCACATGTCGTTTGTTGATTTGTTGATGGTATCCATTCTGACAGGTGTGAAGTGATACCTCATTGTGGTTTTAATTGGCATCTCTCTGATGATTAGCGAGGTCGAGCATTTTCTCATGTGTCTCTTGGTCATCTGTATGTCCTCTTAGGAGAAGTGTCTGTTCAGGTCCTTTGCCCATTTCTTAATTGGGTTGTTTGTCTTCCTCTTGCTGAGTAATGTGAGTTCTTTGTACACTTTAGAAATTAGCCCTTTATCAGATACATCCTTGGCAAATATGTTTTCCCAGACTGTGGGGTTCCTTTGTATTTTGAGGCTGTTTTCTTTTGCTGTGCAGAAGCTTTTTAGTTTGGTGTAGTCTCATTTGTTTATTTTTTCTTTTGTTTCTCTTGCCCTAGGAGATGTATCAGTGAAAATTTCACTATGTGGGATGTCTGTGACTTTACTGCCTATGTTTTCTTCCAGGATTTTTATGGTTTCATGACTTACATTTAATTCTTTTATCCATTTTGAGTTTATTTTTGTGTATGGTGAATGTTGGTGATCTAGTTTCATTTTTTTTTGCATATATCTGTCCAATTTTCCCAGCACCACTTATTGAAGAGACTATCTTTACTCCATTGGATACTCTTGCCTCCTTTGTCACATATTAATTGACCATAATGGCATGGGTGTATTTCTGGGGTCTCGGTTCTGTTCCATTGATCGATATGCCTGTTGTTGTACCAATACCATGCCGTTTTGATTACAGTGGCTTTGTAATACAGTTTGAAGTCCGGTAATGTGACCCCTCCCACTCTATTCTTTTTTCTCAAGATGGCTGCAGCTATTCGGGGTCTTTTTTGGTTCCATATAAATTTTTGAAATGTTCTAGGTCTGTGAAATATGCTGTTGGTATTTTAATAGGAATTGCATTGAATTTATAAATTGCTTTGGGTAGTATAGACATTTTAATGACATTAATTCTTCCAATCCATGAGCATGGTATATTCTTCCACTTGTTTAAATCTTCCTCTATTTCTTTTTTCAGTGCCACGTAGTTTTCTGAGTACAGGTCTTTTACATCCTTGGTTAAGTTTATTCCTAGGTATCTTATTTTTTTAGTTGCAGTGGTAAATGGTATTACTTTTTCAGTTTCTCTCTCTGAAAGTTCATTGTTGGTGTATAAGAATGCCATTGATTTCCGGATGTTGATTTTATATCCAGCTATCTTGCCAAATTCGTTTATCAAATCTCGTAGTACTTTGATGGAGTCTTTAGGGCTTTCTATGTACAATATCATGTCATCTGCAAATAATGACAGTTTTACTCCCTCCTTTTCAATATGGATACCTTTGATGTTTTCTTCCTGTCTGATGGCTATGGTGAGGACTTCCAGTACTATGTTGAATAAGAGTGGTGAAAGTGGACATCCCTGTCTTAGGTAGTACATTTTCATCTAGTCTTTTAATATGTGTATGTTTGTATATGAATATATGTGTATGCATATACATTTTTTTAATTGGGCTGCTACTGTGTACAGGTTTGTATATAATTTTTTCTTTCACTAATGACTATATCATGACCCTTTTCCAAGATCATTAAGTAGTCTTCAAAAGCATGGTTTTTAATGGCAGACTATTATTTCCTCTTTTAGATGTATAATTCTTCATCTAACTCTACCTAAATGTTGGATGGTTAGGATATTCCTAATTTTACCGTTATAAGTAATCCTGCAGTGGATGACACTTTATGTACATAAATCAATGTGTGCATTTCTAATTGCCCTCTTAAGATAGACTCCTAGGCGTGGAAAAAACTGGATCAAAGGGTAGTAATCTTTTTTAAAACAGATGTAATTCACATAACATAAAATTCATTACTTTCAAGTACATAATTCAGTGGTTTTTAGTATATTCACAAGGTTGTGTGACCATTACTGCTAATTCCAGAAAAAATGTGAAATGCTTCACAAATGTGCATGTAATCCTTATGCAGGGGCCATGCTAATCTTCTCTGTATCATTTCAATTTTAGTATATGTTGGCTGAAGCAAGCACAGTAGGAACATTTTTTATGTCTCTTGATAACATATGACAAATTTCTGTCTAGCAAATGTGTACCTATATCCATTCTCACCCAACAGTGTCTAAGAATGCCTATTTCCCTGAAACTTTGCTGACATTTAAAAAAAATTATTGCTAATATCATTGAAAATGGCATTTTATTGTTTTGTCTCTTTGATTAGTTCTTACTTTATCACCTGAACTATAGCTGTTCTCTAGAGATCTGTCATCCACAGTCTTTCCTTTGCAAACTTATACTGTGGGCAGTCACATCACAATAGCCTTGGCTGCCTCCTCTCTGTGAATAATGACTACATGGCCATACCCTGCCCTAACCTCTTTCCAGGACTGCAGCCCAGATGCAAGGCTTCTTGCTGGGCATGCCTATGTACCTAATTTGACAGCATAATAAACAAACTTGTGTCCAAAATCAAACTCATATCTCTTGAAGCCAGCTCTTGCTTTCGACCTCTCTATCTATATTAGTGATATTACAATTCTCATTGGTGTTTCAGTCATCTTAACTCTTCTCTTTCCTTTATATTTAATTAGTAGTCCAACCCTGTTGATTCTGTCTTGCATGTATTTTATCACATTCTTCCCTTCTGCTCCATCCCCACTGTCATTGGTCTAGTTCTACCTTTTGCGTGTATTGCACTAGCCTACTCACTTTTCTATGTTTTCAGTATCCACATAATTCATCCTACATGTGGCTACTAGAATAACCTTATAAAATACTACTTTTACCATGTTGCTCTCCTAGCCTGGAACCTCCAAAGCCTTTCTCTTGCCTATTGTATTGTGTAAGGTAAATGCTTTACCCCAACACTTAAGGCCCACCATGTTCTTGCATCATTCTAATTTTACTTCCTATGTACCTTATAGAAACTGTGTGCCCTTCCTGCAGCATATTCCTGCTTTTCTCACTCTTGTTTATACAAAAACTGGCATAACCTCTCCTCCAGTCTTCTCCAGTTGAAATTGTACTGTCTTCAAAAATTAGCTCAGAGTCTCTATCAATTCTTCTTTGATTCAGCCAGCTATGCTTACTCTTTTATTTAGCTCTCATTTTGTTAGCATTTCCTTTATGACATGACATTCTGTCCTGTTTAATGGTTACTTAGGTATTTTTATTCACCCCTTATCACACTGTATATTCCTTGAGCACAGGGATTATATTTTCTTGGTTTTGGTATGCTCCATAGAACCTCTCCAGGCACCTTAAATGTAGATAGAAGCTCTATAAATGCTAGAATAAAAGAATGGTGAAGACTGTCAACATTATTTTTAGAACTACTAATGATTCAGTTTCGGGAATGAATTCTGTGCTAAGAAGGAACAAATGCCAGATGACCCAAATATCATGGTTTATTCTTCTTTTTCCCTCACTCTCCACATTCAGCCCATCAACAAATACTGTCAGCTTTACCTCTTCAAGACACCTAATCAAACCTCTTTACTCCTACTACTTCTCCCCTTGAACAAACCACCATTATCTCTTATCTATAAGAGCCTTTTTAACAGGTTCCCCAGATTCTATTCTTCTCCTACCTAAATCCATCAGCCAAGTGAGATATTTATAAAACTTAGATTGTGGTAGTTCTCTGCTTAACAACCTCTCCAGCAGCTACTAACTGTACTGAGAATAAAATGCAAACTTCTTACCTTGACTTTGAAAAATTCCATGGTTTGGCCCTGACACTTCCCCAGCTTCATCTCCCACTACTGTCCACCTTGCTCACTGTGCTCTAGCTCTGCTGAGCATTGGCCCTTCTTCAATGTCATGCTTGCTCAAAGCAGAGTGAGTAGGTACCCTTAGTTCTATTGGGGTCCTGGCTGTTGTTAGGTTATTGTCCTAGGGCTTCATGCCTTTAGTAGTGCAAATGGCCAGAAGTAATTTTAAGGGTTTTGAGACTTGACTTTGGGGAAAACCTCTGTGGATTCCATCTTTCCCTTGAAAAGTGGCATCTCCAATAATGAGTTTGAAATAAGAGCTATTCGGTTTAAAGGGAGAAGAAAGAAAATCTTGTGTTATTCTCATAACCTTCTTCCCAGGGAATGTTATAAATATTTCTGCTAGAATCAGGAGCTGGAGGGTAAACATCCTCCATCTTCTTTATCACTCTTGATATTGGTATAGGTAATTGGGCATCAGGGCAGAAGCTGACTCTACAGATGATTCTTTGTGAACCTGCTGTCATTTTCCCTGTGTGTTCCTCTGAAGTCTCCATCAGCCCTCTGGTGTTGTACCCTTACCTTTTGTATATACAGGAAAGAGACAAAAGCCATCTTTCATTATTCAGTTCTTGACTTGCTCCCCTGGCTTCTAGAAACTTTGAAATATGCACCATTCACCTCTTTGCCTTTGGGATAATTGATAAGAAGCGGTCTATGATGGGTATGTTTTATCAGACTATCCATAGAAAAACTAGAATATGCTCCCCAGCCCACTCTGAAAGAGAATTTCATGTATTGTTTTTCTAAACTCCTAAGCATTTTCTAGCCCCTAATATTTACAAAACTCTCCTGCATCATTGATATGGTTGCCTCCTTCCAACCTTCTTTTAAAAAAGAAGTGCTCCCATGTTTTAAAGATTCCAATGTGAAAATGGAGAAATGAAAACAGAAGGTCAAATGTAAAAGCTCTAACCAGATGACATTATCCCTTTCTATTTAGAAAGCCCAAAGGCATCCCCTGACACCACAGCATTTGGGGGAGTACTTATTTCCACCCCAACATTCCCTTCATTTCTTATTCACTACCCTAGCTTTCTTTTGGCCAGGGATGGATCCTGAGGTGGAGGGAGGAGAAGGGGGTCCAGCAGATTTATATGAAAAATCTTGACCTTGCTATTCAGATAACTGAGGGGAGATGAAAGAGGTGGGAAAGGTTGGGCAGAACTGGATAATATGAGCCCTGTCTACATAAAGTACTCATATCTGAGATGACCCAGATTATAACTTTTCCAGACTGAAAAGAAAGCCACTGTCCTTAAAGTTCTCTTTAAAATTATACATACATTACACATACATACACACAGGTACACATACACAGAAATACACATGCATACACATACATATACATACACAAATACATACACATAAAAATACATGCACAAATACACATACACATGTATATTTACACATATATACACACATATTTCCCCTTGGTTGGGTCTATAGTAAGGATCTCTGGATTACCAAGCTTCAAGTTCCCTCAGATAACAGTGAGGAGTGAGTGGACCTTTGTAGCCCTGTATCCCTCCATGGTGATCAAGCAGGTTTCCCCTTCTTCTGTCAGATAAACAAACCATGTATTGTTCTGTCCACCGGATGGTGTGTGGGCTTCCCTTCCTGCTGATCTGGCCAGAATGAGCTTGGACCCCTTCATGTGGGGCAGCTGGAATGTGCTGTTTGGGGGGAGGCTGGAAGTGCCACAAAAAGTAAACAGAGCTAATCAAGGACATTCTTTTGTGCTTCTCCTTGTCTAAACATTTTCTTTTTTAATTTTTAAAAATTTATTTGAGAGAGAGATATATATATCAA
The DNA here is from genome assembly GCF_964146895.1 of Miniopterus schreibersii. Lineage (NCBI taxonomy): Eukaryota > Metazoa > Chordata > Mammalia > Chiroptera > Miniopteridae > Miniopterus > Miniopterus schreibersii. Next base: position 73,641,792 of record NC_138104.1, read on the forward strand.
TGTAAGAGAGAAACATCAATTGGGTTGCCTCCCAAACATGCCCCGACCAGGGATAGAACCCACCATCTTTTGGTATATAGGACGACACCCCAACCAACTGAGCCACACCATCCAGGGCTCTACACACTTTCAAAAGAGGAAAGAGCCTATAGGAGGTTATGGCCCAGACATCAGACTAAGCACAATCCCAAGCAACAGAGACCATATTTTCCTTCTTGCCCTAAAGTAAGGCAGTCATGGGTCTCTTTCTGCTTGCCCCCTATCTGCCCCCCTCCAAGTATCTCCTGAGGGTCTGCTGGGAGCCAAGCTCAGAGATAGTGATGTCTGAAGATATTGGGTTGACACCCCACTAACACAGCTAGAAGTTGCCTCCTTCCAGAATTGGTCCTCATCTCTCCTCTCACCCCTCCAAAAGGTCTTTATAAGGACTCTTCTGGGATCTAGCTTCTGGCTTATCTGCTACTTCTGCCTAGATGTACCCCCAATGCACCCATGCCCACTTCTTATCCTCTGAGTGCTTGGAAAAGAAGCAGTCATCTTTACCTACCAAGGAGGTTATACTTGGTCATGTTATCTGGAACTCAGCTCTGCTAAGTGAGAGGGTGCCCCCTTTAACACCACCCCATCTCCCAGCCTCTTTCCCAAATTCCATACTTATTTTTTCTTGCCAAATAATTTCTCAAGTACATGCTATCTGTGCCTACCTGCCTATCCTATCAGCTTATCTGGTGACTACCCAAATCATACTCCCACCCTACCTCCCTATCCCAGCCAGTCCTATGAACATGCTTGTGCCTCTAGTCATAATTTCCTCAGCCTCATCTGGCCACTGACGGGGCCAGACTGCTATCAAACTCATTGTTCTTTATTTTGTTAGGAAGGGGGGGATCAACAAGCCTCATTAGGGAAGGACTTTTATGGGCTGGGTTACTGAGTAGAAGAGGGAAGGTACTTTGTGACCAGAAGATTAGGGGAGGCTGGACACCCAGGCCTGAGTAATGACATGAGAAGAGACTGTTTATCCTGATGTTTGCTTATTTGTT